>NC_143043.1:10800864-11111697 GCF_057628025.1 Oncorhynchus mykiss | reverse complement strand
ACCACAGGGGACTCCAATCAAGTTGTAGAATCATTGCAAGGATGATCAATGGAACCAGGATGCACCTCAGCTCAATTTCGAGTCTCATAGCAAAGAGTCTGAATACTTACGTAAATAAAGTATTTATGTTTTAAAATGTTATACATTGTCATTATGGGGTATTATGTGTAGATTGATGAGGAAATGTTTATATTTAATACATTTTAGAATATGTCTAACATAACAAATTGTGGAAAACGTCAAGGGGTCTGAATACTATCCGAATGCACTGTATATTATATTAGGTGTTGGCTTGACCATCACCGTCCTGAGTTCAATTCACAAATCACAAATTTTCTACAATATACTTCCATGGTTGGCTTCATTGACCTTTTCCTTTAACTGCTAGTTTGAGCAAAATTAGGTGTAGAATCACTGATCTACAAATAGTATTTCTTGACAAATAATAGGTTTTGTGCTATTTAAGATTCGCAGAGCTACGCTTCCCCTGGCTCAGGCAATACCTCTGTCAAACACACACGCACAACCAGCAAGACAAAGGAGCTGATCACGGACTACAGGAAATAGAGGGCCGAGCACGCCCTCCACATCGACAGGGATGTAGTGGAGCGGGTTGAGAGCTTCAAGTTCCTCGGTGTCCACTTCAGTAAGGAATTAACATGGACCACACACACACTAACACAGTTGTGAAGAAAGCATGACAACGTCTCTTCCCCCTCAGGAGGCTGAAAAGATTTGGCATGGGCCCTCAAATCCACAAAAAGTTCTATAGCTGCGCCATTGAGAGCATCTTGACTGGCTGCATCACGGCCTGGTATGGCAACTGCTTGGAATCCAACTGCAAGGCACTCAGAGGGTAGTGCATATGACCCAGTACGTCACTGGGGCCAAACTCCCTGCCATCCAGGACCTTATACCAGGCAGTGTCAGAGGAAGGCCCTAAATATTGTCAAAGACTCCAGCCACCCAGGTCACTAACTGTTTCTCTGCTACCACACGACAAGCGGTAACGATGCACTAAGTTTGGAACTGACAGGACCCTGAACGGCTTCTACCCCCAAGCCATAAGACTACTAAATAGTTAACCAAATAGCTACCCAGACTATCTGCGTTGACCCTCTTTGCACTAACTCTTTTGACTCATCACATATGCTGCTGCTACTGTTTATTATCTATCTTGTTGCCTAACCCTACCTAAATTGTATGTATTGTACATACAGTATCTACCTCAATTACCTTGTACCGCTGCACATCGACTTGATACTGCTACCCTGTGTATGCAGTGGTGTAAAGGACTTATGTAGTGCTTTAAAGTGTTTTTACTCAACCCCAAAATGACTTATCTGTACTTTAGAATTTATATTTTTAACAACTAACTTTTACTTCACTATATTCCTAAAGAAAATAATGTACTTTTTACTTATTTGTTGTGTTTATAATTTGTTCAATATTTTTTTCTTGCCTTGTTGGGAAGGGGCCGCAAGTAAGCATTTCATTGTGGATCTACACCTGTTATTTTTACAAAGCGTGTGACAAATAAAATATTATTTGATTGTTTGGTTGGATACAGCTTGTGTCAATTATATAATTTTTTAAAGGATTTCTACCTTTAGAAACTGTGAGGACAGATGCTTGGAGACGAAAAGCGAGTACAGGGAGTGAACATTTTAATGAATAAACTGTCATATAACAAGACAGGACAGCGTCTGGACATGAAAAACATAATGACATTAATGCTAACACGGGGATGAAACAGAGGAACAGACCGATATAGGGAAGGCAATCAAAATGTGAAGGAGTACAGGTAAGGACAATGAAGTGCTGATGCGCGTAACGAAGGTGACAGTTGCGCGTAATGATGGGCATCCTGGCGCCCTCGAGCGCTAGGGAGGGGGAGCGGGAGCAGGCGAGACAGAAACACTAGTGGATAATTCTAGAAATAACGATAAAAGCACAATTTCTGCTCCAAATAGCATGGTCCTAGTAACCTACTTATAACATATACAGTGCCTTGCGAAAGTATTCGGCCCCCTTGAACTTTGCGACCTTTTGCCACATTTCAGGCTTCAAACATAAAGATATAAACCTGTATTTTTTTGTGAAGAATCAATAACAAGTGGGACACAATCATGAAGTGGAACGACATTTATTGGATATTGTTGGAAGACAAATCTCCGTCCCAGTCTCAGGTCTTTTGCAGACTCCATCAGGTTTTCTTCCAGAATGGTCCTGTATTTGGCTCCATCCATCTTCCCATCAATTTTAACCATCTTCCCTGTCCCTGCTGAAGAAAAGCAGGCCCAAACCATGATGCTGCCACCACCATGTTTGACAGTGGGGATGGTGTGTTCAGCTGTGTTGCTTTTACGCCAAACATAACGTCTTGCATTGTTGCCAAAAAGTTAAATTTTGGTTTCATCTGACCAGAGCACCTTCTTCCACATGTTTGGTGTGTCTCCCAGGTGGCTTGTGGCAAACTTTAAACGACACTTTTTATGGATATCTTTAAGAAATGGCTTTCTTCTTGCCACTCTTCCATAAAGGCCAGATTTGTGCAATATACGACTGATTGTTGTCCTATGGACAGAGTCTCCCACCTCAGCTGTAGATCTCTGCAGTTCATCCAGAGTGATCATGGGCCTCTTGGCTGCATCTCTGATCAGTCTTCTCCTTGTATGAGCTGAAAGTTTAGAGGGACGGCCAGGTCTTGGTAGATTTGCAGTGGTCTGATACTCCTTCCATTTCAATATTATTGCTTGCACAGTGCTCCTTGGGATGTTTAAAGCTTGGGAAATCTTTTTGTATCCAAATCCGGCTTTAAACTTCTTCACAACAGTATCTCGGACCTGCCTGGTGTGTTCCTTGTTCTTCATGATGCTCTCTGCACTTTTAACGGACCTCTGAGACTATCACAGTGCAGGTGCATTTATACAGAGACTTGATTACACACAGGTGGATTGTATTTATCATCATTAGTTATTTAGGTCAACATTGGATCATTCAGAGATCCTCATTGAACTTCTGGAGAGAGTTTGCTGCACTGAAAGTAAAGGGGCTGAATAATTTTGCACGCCCAATTTTTCAGTTTTTGATTTGTTAAAAAAGTTTGAAATATCCAATAAATGTCGTTCCACTTCATGATTGTGTCCCACTTGTTGTTGATTCTTCACAAAAAAATACAGTTTTATATCTTTATGTTTGAAGCCTGAAATGTGGAAAAAGGTCGCAAAGTTCAAGGGGGCCGAATACTTTCGCAAGGCACTGTAGCTGGTGGTAACTTGAGGAATAGACACACCTGCTGGAATGCGGTTTTAACCAATCAGCATCCAGGATTAGACCCACCTGTTGTATAATGAAGTAATAAGGCCTGAGGGGGTGTGGTATATGGCCAATATACCAAGGCTAAGAGCTGTTCTTATGCACGACGCAACGCGGAGTGCCTGGATACAGCCCTTAGGTGTGGTATGTTGGCCATATACCACAAACCCCAGAGGTGACTTATTGCTATTATAAACTGGTTACCAACATAAATGGAGCAGTAAAAAAGAATTGCATACCTTCGGTATATGGTCTAATATACCACCGCTGTCAGCCAATCAGAATTCAGGGCTTGACACACACATTTTATAATTCCCTATAAAACACTGTATATAGGCATGGTAGAATTCAATGGCTATAGTTCATTCTTACATGTTTTGTTTAAGCTTCTTTTAAATGCAAAAGTCTAATTGAAAACATTATTGGCATTGTTGAATTCGAGTTTCACAATAGCAAGCTAGGACTAATGGTTTGATTACTGGATGTTGAACACATTTCAAGTGGCAAATGTGTTAAATTATAGCCATGGTCAGTGGCGATTTTAGCATGTAAATCTTGGTGGGACAGAAAAAATGTTTTGCGTGCCAGCAAAGCCACTACACAACACAACAAAACAACACTAAACAATACATTAATTGCACTATAACGGTGACAAACGGTACCCACAAAATGTTAAGGCCTACATAAAGCTGTCCTAACACTGCTACACCTGGCTGTCAGCAGAGCCTTGTCTGGCAGCGAAACAGATCATTCAGCCTCATTTACTGCCTTAAAAAACATAGCTGATATGGCTGACTTGCTTTAACAGATGTGGTTTCTAATGACAGTTGAGATGTACAAACTAGGGCATAAGGGGACGACAAGCAGATAAGAGGCAATCCGTAATTTCGATTAAGACATTAATGAGCGAGCTAGGACGGACGTAGTCAATAGAACTATTTGTTTAGCACTTTTAAAATGTACAACGACAGAATTTAGAACATGGACCATTCTTAGTGTTCTCCCTGTACACCAAGTCAGAACCGTAGGAACCACACTCTACTGAAAAGCAGGATAGTGATTGCTTTGCGATGCTTGCAGTCACTGATTCCTTCCAAACTACTCATTGTTGAATTTGCGATTTCTAACTTGTTGTGTAATGTCTATGTCCAATGGCCGATGAGCACCAATACGTTTTAGCTATAATTTCTTTCATTATTTCTCTTCATATGACAAAGATTAAAAAGGATTTGCCAGTAGATTGTCGACTTGATTCATGATGATGACTGCTAGCTAAGATTTTGAAAGTATGATGTTGACATGATCAGTCCAATAAACGTGATTTGACATAATTTTATCTGTGGCCAACGACCTTCTAACGTAACTCTATGGTAGCACCCAAGGGGCTTAAATTTTCGAGGTCTACCCTTAGACTTGGCAGTGACGTACTGTCCCCACGAGTGACAGAACACTGAGATAATCAAGGGGCAACTAGAGAACATTACCAACACTTACACTCCGTATTTTCCGCTGGCTGGCCCACCACCACAGAAAGCACTGAGCTAGGCTGAAACACCTGCATTTTTGAGCTGCCTTACTCAAAAAAGCAAAAAAGAGACCATGTTTGTATGCGGCTTTATTAACTCAATGAGTTCTTAATTAATTAATTAATTTACATTGTTTGCAAACTGATATGTGACACAGGTACCCCCCCCCTAAAAAACATGGATTTTTCTGTATATATATATATATATATATATATATATATATATATATATATATATATATATGTATATATATTTTTTTTAGCTAAATGCCCAGAATGACGGGTCCCCGCGGCCATGGTCTAAAATGAAAAATCAACTAGGGGCTCTATGCGTTTTCTGGAAAACAATGCAACTCCCTGGAAGGTCAGTTACGCTAACGCGTCGTGGAACATACCTTCCACGTCGTTCATTATTTTCCATAGAACACCTAATAGCCCCCCATTAATGATTCCTTAAATATTATACCGTATTTGCAGCAGACAACATGAAGGATATTTGAAGATGAATTTAGTTCCAATTTAACATAGTAAGATATGAATATTACTAACATGGGTTACATAAACACATGCAAACATAATACAATTATAAAAATAAAAAAACATAATTTATGCATACTTTCTCCAACTGTATTTATCAAGTAAATACAGTGCACTTGCACATGAGTCGCGCAGGGTGTGTAGTTTTCTCTCTTTCCTCCTACCAGGGATGGGATTTCGGGTTAAATATTCAAAATGGCGGATGGAGGAGCAGCGAGTCAAGATGAGAGTTCAGGACCAGGTAATCATTACAGAATTTTACATATTCATACTCATATTCAAACACTCTTTCTCTCAACCCATGTAGCACAGAAGAAACGCGACAACAAAATGAGTTAGCCCAATGTTGCTGTTGTACGCGTAATTTTAGTTAATTCACAGCTAGCGGATATTTGACAGAGGGGTAAACGGGCTATTGCAGTGCGATGACAAATTAAAGGCAAAAAACATGCCTCCCTTCTTTGTGTGATTAGAGCACTGTACGCCGCTACATATTCATACCCCTGTCTACAAATGCGATTTAGCATATTTTATTAGTAATTGGCGACGTGTCTGTGGTTTTTATACATGCCATTTTCAGATATTGCTCAAATACTGTACTGTAGCTGTACTAGCTTGATAAGATGGCTAGCTTGGCTGCTAAAACTAGGCAGATCGGCTTTGTGTTTATGCTTATTGTGGCGTTAACCTATCTGCTTATTGGAGGAGGTTTGCATATTCATTTTTCCAACAACAGCCAGCGGCTGTGCATATTACATTATAATCATATTTACAGTAGCATAATAGAAAGCCGAGAAGCTAACTTGCTTGATGTCGGAGGGCCGCAGCGTGTTTTTATATCTTCCCAGCCTTTGTGCTCGATACAGACGTTGTAGCCTGTTTTGTGTTATTCGTGTGGGCCTGTCCGAGCATAATAACGTAGTCATAGAGAATGCGGGGTTCAGCATATACCATTAACTATTCGACATTATCTCGCGTTCGCCGCAAAATATGTCAAAACCTTTAGTTTGGCGGTTATAGACCATGCCTATTGTCTCCACTAAGTTTATATGCCTATTGATCATGTTTTTAGGTTAACAGTAGGCTATCCCATCTTTTTCCATCCATGGTGGCAGCCACAATCTGCCCATTTTCAGCACCTAGCCCGTGAGCTAGTTTATTTTCCAGAAGCGTGATATCAACAATAGTACTGCTCTCTTTAGCAGATAAAAGCCTAAACGCTTTAAGAAATGTATAGCCTAACTAGTATTGTTTAGTATTGTTTATGTTTAGGACGTATTGGTGCTGCCTACCTCCTGGATGTGTTTTAAGAAATAAACGATTTTCAATGTATTTTATTTCGATTATTTAATTTGACCACATTCCCCCAAATATAGCAATGACAGTTATATAAATGCTGCTCCTGCCGCCATAAATCCACTAAAAACATTCACTGTCGAAAGGGAAAAAATAGTTGCCGCCATTGTCTCGCCATTCGCTAGTCTGAGTTTGGATGAGAGCTTTGAAGTTTCGCCCCACACAACCGAGTCCCTCTTGTCTTGAGTTCTGTGTGTGCGTCGGTATCGGTGGCGTTTGTTTACGCAGACTGAATATATTAAAAACTTCAGTAGAATGCCTAATTTGGGGACGTTTCCGATATTTAAAAACGATGCCTTAGATTTCCCCACCTCTTGTGGAGAGCGATTCCCGTGTTCAGCATCAGTTTTGAATGCCGTTTCTTTACAATCCATGTCGGCGAGGCCCATTCTACCTGTGCCATTTTTTCCCGGGGAGGGGTGATGCGTACTTCCGTGACATGCCAGGGGCACAAGAGAGGCCCACATCCAATTAATGTCTTCGGTCTCAGTTTGATGAAAGGGCAGACAGACACTCATTTTCTTTTCTCGTGACACTGTTTTCACCATGATAATAAACACTTAAGACAAACATACAGATTTGCTGAAGTAGTTCATATCTTTTTGCTCTGATGTGATGTCATATTGTAGGTATATTGTCGCCCTTCTTCAACTTTTATGAACATTCTAGCCAGCAAGCACATTTTCCAAAATATATGACAACTACACAATTTGCTTGCCTGATGACTCAAACGGAATTCTTCCTCTGCCCTATGTTCACTACATACTGTACTTCAGTCTAAGACTGCTATTGTTGAAGTAATTTCTGGTTATGTTATACAAACCAAAGTCATCAGCGATTTGATCATCACTAACCAATCAGATTATCAAAGCCGATGACACATTTTTTAAACGCTGCTTTATCCAGGTGTGTAATGGCTCTGGCCCAACCCATCGGTTAATGGGACCAAACAGAACAGTTAGAGTGTGTATGCGTTCTAGAAATCAGTGGGGAGGTACTCAGATCCAGACTTATAAACTAACGTCCGTGGGCGTGGCGTAGCGTTTGGCCGGAGTAAGGAGTTTGGGTAGCCAGGCAAACTATTTGCTGCTTAGGCTAGGCATTTGTGTGTGTTTGTGTCCATATTTTAGTTGTAGGCTACATCCCTGTTACTTATTAAAGATAATCTTATTCATGTTGCTGTGTTGTGTCTTGTGCTTTATGCAAAGTGTGAAATCAGGTTATCCTTGTCACTGTAGCACAGCATTCACTTATTTTGTTGGGTTCCTGTCATGTTGTGGGAAGCATTCAGTAAGTCCTTTGTAAAAAAAAAGGGGGTGGGGGGCTTTTAGAACAAAATTGGGTCGATTATGAACTAAGCTACTTTGTGGTGAGAAATTATTTTCTAATTTTCACACTCACCCTCCTCACTTCCTCACAGTTTTATATTTTCATCCCATTCCATCCCGAGAGTTCCGTCTATGAATATTCATAGTTGTAAACATGGTTTTCATGAATAATGCATTTTGTTCAGTAATAGATGCAAGGCATCTGAAAAGTATGCATGAAGTACGTACAGACAAGCTGTTCCAAAGTGGGAGTTCGAGACGAGTATGTCATGTGCACATAGTGATATACTATACAGTATGTGACTATATGGATAGTAGGTAGGCTTGGTACTAGATTACCATGGTAAAGTTAACCTGGTAAGATAAGGGACCAGACAGCTGTGTGGGATGTAGCCTAGGCAAGGACAAGAGGAAGGCCAAAAAGATTCTCAAAGGGGCAAAATACAAATGAAAATATATAGTGTTGTTCAGGTATAATTTTTTGGAATGTACTATAGGCCTAATCCGGTTTGCCAGTAGCCCTGCTAACACTGGGCTAGGCCATTCACATGGGATTCACAGTATTTTGCCTTTAAAAACAATTGGGAAATGTTTATATGATCCCCTTTCAAACAGCTCATCTTTACCTCTTTCTTGTAGGCATTCACCTTTTATATAGCCATTACTTAGGGTTGTGACTAGAGGGAGTACAGCTATGACCGGAAGTTACATTTCATTGCAGGTTAGGAGAGCATTTTAATGAACTCTAACCCTTTTCCTAACCTTAACCTAAGTCTCCTAACCTGCCACGTTAATTATCCTAACCTGATGCGTAAGTTCTCCTAACTCCTAACTTCCGGTTGAAGCTGTACTCCCTCTAGTCAGAGCCACTACTTTGGCGGGAACTGAGCAAAGAGACATTCAACTTTGACCCTGTTGCTGCAACAGTTGTCATGCTAACCTGAAGCAGCAAACAGTGTTGATCAAGTTCTATATTTCTCAGATAGGACAGAATGCAATTAACTGCTTTAATTTCTTCACATCCACAAACAGTAAGTTAGCAGTTTGCCATACTTGTAAATCTTTTGTAAATAATTACCTTCTAATGTGTTAATTTTCCTGTTATGGTGAATAAAAATGTGGCCAAAACTTTACAGTTAGCATTATGCGTTCGGGCAGGTAGTGTTCTCCTGGCATCTGCCAAACCCAGATTCGTCCGTCGGACCGCCAGATGGCGAAGCGTGATTCATCACTCTAGAGAATGCGTTTCCACTGCTCCAGAGTCCATTGGCGGCAAGCTTTACACCAGTCAAGCCGGCTCTTGGCGTTGCGCATGGTGATCTTAGGCCTGTGTGCGGCTGCTCGGTCATTTCATAAAGCTCCCCACAAGCAATTATTGTGCTGACATTGCTTCCAGAGGCAGTTTGGAACTCGGTAGTGAGTGTTGCAACCGAGGACAGACAATTTTATGCGCTTCAGCACTCGGCGGTCATGTTCTGTGAGCTTGTCTGGCCTAACAAATCATTTAAAAGGTATTGCCAGCAGGTATCTCACTGGTCATCCCCAAAGCCAACACCTCCTTTGGCCGCCTTTCCTCCCAGTTCTCTGCTGCCAATGACTGGAACTAATTGCAAAAATCGCTGAAGTTGGAGACTTATATTTCCCTCACTAACTTTAAACATCAGCTATCTGAGCAGATAACCGATCGTTGCAGCTGTACATAGCCCATCTGTAAATAGCCCTTCCAATCTACCTACCTCATCCCCATATTATTTTTAAATGTACTTTTCTGCTCTTTTGCACACCAGTATTTCTACTTCATCATCATCTGCACATCGATCACTCCAGTGTTAATTTGCTAAATTGTAATTACTTCGCTGCTATGGCCTATTTATTGACTTACCTCCTCACGCCATTTGCACACACTGTATATAGACTTCATTTTTTTCTATTGTGTTATTGACTGTACGCTTTTTTATTCCATGTGTAACTCTGTTGTTGTTTGTTTCGCACTGCTTTGCTTTATTTTGGCCAAGTCGCAGTTGTAAATGAGAACTTGTTCTCAACATGCCTACCTGGTTAAATAAAGGTGTTCTCAACTGGCCTACCTGGTTAAATGAAGGTGAAATAAAATAAAACAAATCATACAGATTAGTTGAAAAATCTATTGCGGTGGTTTGTATGGGGCTTTCCTGTAACGACCAGTAATGGACAAAAATCTTTGTACACTAGATAATGTGATATAACCTGTCTGTAGCTAGGTAATTACAGTGATTATACAAAATGCTCTTTCCATGACATAGGTGAATCCAGGTGAAAGCTATGATCCCTTATTGATGTCACTTGTTAAATCCACTTCAATCATTGTAGATGAAGGGGAGGAGAGGTTAAAGTGATTTGTAAGCCTCGAGATAATTGAGACATAGATTGTGTATGTGTGCCATTCAGAGGATGAATGGTCAAAGCAAAATATTTTAAGCGCCTTTGAACGGGGTATGGCAGTAGTTGCCAGGTGCACTGGTTTTGAGTGTCAAGAAGTGCAGCGCTGCTGGGTTTTTCACACTCAAAAGTTTCCTGTGTGTATCAAGAATGATCCACCACCCAAAGGACATCCAGACAACTTGACACAACTGCAGGAAGCATTAGCGTCAACATAGGCCAGCATCCCTGTGGAACACTTTCGACACCTTCTAGAGTTCATGCCCCAACGAATTGAGGCTGTTCCTATGGCAAAGGGGGTGCAACTCAATATTAGGAAGGTGTTCCTAATATTTTGTACACTCAGTGTATATGAGCTGGCTAGCTAGATAGCTGTTAGCTAAATATTAAAAAAACTGTAACAACCCAAAACATTGTATAGAAAGTGTCTTTTAGTTGCCTGGCTTGCTAGATTTACATATCCTAAATACAATGTTTTTTTTTGGTGCAAAAAAATGTAGCAGGTAATGCTGCTATTTGGACTCGGCTGCTTCAATGTCAAGCAGACTGCCGTTTTTGTGTTTATACCAGGTTTATACTTTTTCTTAATAACAAGAACAAGTTTGATGTCGGAGAACAACAATAGAATGTTCATAATTGAAAGCGTGCCAAGCCGCTATATGATGATAGGGGACATTTATACTGACTAGGTTGGTTGGCGGAAAATAAAAGTACAGGCTATGTTGCCGGCAATACCTTTCAGATATAAATGCAAGTTGCCAAAAAGTGTTAAAGTTGGTGGCAAAACGTCTTGTTTTAAAAGGTCTATAATAGTAGGAGAGAGACATGCATGATCAATAGGACAAATGGAGAAAGATTTGGTCACCATAATTGTAGAACAGTGAAATGCTTTATGCACACACTGTTACATGCTAAGTACTGTATTAACAAACTAGTTTAGGCCTATAGGCTTAACTCAGCTACATGATATTAATGGGAACTTAGTTTGAAGTGTTGCCGTGACTTACATACCATGGGTGAAGTTAAATGTCAGTGGAATTTGAATATGCTTATTATTCTACACTCGCTATGCCTCACGTTTGAATGTCTCCCTTCACATTAGCTGTTCCACTATATTCACTCAGCCTTTACATAAAAAAGTGCTAATGAGTTACCTATTAAATATTCTCTGCAAAAATATATTTGCATAATGAATTGTTCGCTCCACAGTGGGATTTTGCGAGCCACCCTAGCAAGTGTGGTTTAAATAAAGTGCCTTTCTCCTTACTTCTCTTTGCCTCTGAACCCTTCTGTTTTCTCTTTTTGTTTTGCATTAAGAGGGTATAGTGGGTGGTTGTGGTTTGGAAGGAAGGAAGATGGGGTGTCTGTTTTTGGGGTATCTCTGTCCTTGTTTCATGGGAGGGAACCTTATTTTTTTCCATCAACAAATTCACACTTGGTGAGTTAGTGGTTGAAACATTTGCTGTGGCTTCGAGAACGTGAGTTTAAGTGTCCATAAGGGCTCAGGGCCAGACCCAGATGCAGACATGAGAGGCAGATGGTTTGAGTGTTTGATATGTATTAGTTCCAAAAGGGGTAAACAAGAGAATAGTCATGGACAGGCAAAAGGTCAAAACCAGATCAGAGTCCAGGAGGTACAGAGTGGCAGGCAGGTTCAAGGTCAGGGCAGGCAGACTGGTCAGGCAGGTGGGTACAGAGTCCAGAAAACAGGCAAGGGACAAAACCAGGAGGACTAGCAAAAGAGAGAATAGCAAAAGCAGGAGCACGGGAAAAACACGCTGGTTGACTTGAAACAGACGAGACGAACTGGCACAGAGAGACAGGAAACACAGGGATAAATCCACCGGGGAAAATAAGTTACACCTGGAGGGGGTGGAGACCATCACAAGGACAGGTGAAACAGATCAGGGCGTGACAGTGTCGTAACCTGGCCTAAATCGGCCTTCTGAAGAAAATGATTAGCCGTTAGCTTCCTTGGCTGAAAAAGTACTACAAACTAGTCTAATAATGCCCCACACTGCAACTGCAAAAACACTGTTTTTAGGCTATTGTTTGATTACTGTCCAAACTGTTGATTACTGTCCATACTGTTGATTACTGTCCATACTGTTGATTACTGTCCCTACTGCTTTGTCATGCCCTTTCTTCAGTCTCTGTTTATCTTGGTCACTAGTGTGATAAGGGAGCCAAGAAAAGAGACAAATTCGGTTTAGTTTTTTATTGAGGATTTTTTGAGCAAGGCAAAACCACACGTTCATCCCCCTATTTTTCAGAGGTCTACCCCACAAAACAGTCAGATTTAATTTTATCATTGCTTTGACACCCCACCCTGTCAGTCGGCGCCTGCCTGCTCGCTACATTAACTTCCAAGGCATGTTCTTCTACACTAGATTAAAAAGAGTGAAATGGGAAAAAAGCCGTCTGAATGAGAACAACTAGCCTAATGGAATTTAAAGCTAATCTAAATATGCTAATCTTCACACGCTTCATAAACATAGCTGATAGTACCCCCCCCCCCCCATTTCTGTTTCTCTCTCTCTGTCTCAGTAGTTGTGCAGAGTGGAATGCCATAGCCACAGGGGGTCTGGTAGTAATGACAGGCTCGTGGTGGAGTTATTTATTCCCCCCACCTCCAAGCCCTCATTAATAACCAGGCCTGGTCTCTGTGACTCCTGGCGGACTTTGGGACCAGCAGTCCGAGACATTCTATTAGTTCTATTAGCACCCGCCACCTTTCCACGCCAACGTGCCCAGACCACTGCCGACATGCCTCACACTGAATTCTGGGCAGTTGTTTGCCCCGTTTTTTTACCTGGCTCTCTCAGCTAATTACTCTGCTGCCTGCATTCTGCCGGTAATTGGGCTTAGTTTGAGCCCGGACATCTTTAAAAAAAAATATTCCCCTGTTTTTTATTGTTCTCCAAAAAGCCATCCAATTAATATGCTAATGAAATGATACATATTTATGGATTTTAAATTATGCAGAAAGCTTTCAGAGCCCGGTGTGAAATGAATTGCTTACAGGACTTCAAAGCCTTGAATCGCTAACGAGGTAGGGCCTGATTTGCATACAGCTTTAATCAGCTGAATACTGATTATACTCCATTATAGAATGGGGTGGGTGGAGGGAGAGAGAGAGGAGCCAGCTGCACTAGTTGTTTCTGTTTTCTTCCAGAAAGAGAGGGAGAGAGAACTTTTTCAGTAGTTGCGACAATCCTGCCACGCATCGGAGAGAGGGAGGGAAAAGGAGGGAGACTGTTGAGAAGAAAGGAAAGGTAGAGAAAGATTGATTGAGAGTGAGGGAGAGCTGTTAGTCTAAAAGCCATTGGCTTAAGTGGAGTGCTGAGGCTGTGTCTCAGTGTTGTTCAGTGGAGCGTTCAGTGGACTGTGCCAGTCTGTCTGTGTCTTGTGTGTGTAGCTGTAGTTTGACTGGACTCTGCACTGACCAGTGGATAGTGAAGAGAGGGAGTAGGGAGAGGAGGGGCTGTGTGCTGTCCGGCGGAACCTGCCACCAGCTTTTGCAAGCATGCTGGAAAATACAGGTTCAACAGAAGTGGGTGAGTCATGTGTTGTGTGTTTGTGATGTTGATGATGATGGGGTACCAAATACACCAGATATTGTTGTTGTGGGGGGAGGCCAGGGAGAGGTGCTCATTTTGGAAGTGAGCTACTCATTTGCCGAGAAGGTGCTTAAATACCAGCTCCTGGTGGCAGGCTTGGACATCCTCGGGTAGAGGTGCAAGCTGGTGGCGCTGATATTTGGCACAGCCTTGCAGTGCGTGTCCTCCAGATTGCGGGCCTGATAAAAACTAGGGCAAAGCAATTGGCTAGGTACTGCTCTGTTTCAGCTGTCGTGGGCAGCCTAGCTGTTTGGAGAGGGAGGTGCTTTCTGTACCCTTACATGCCATGCATAAAGGGACCTTTTGAAATGTTTGGATCTTTTCATTGTCAATTTGATTGGTAGATTCAAATAAAGTATTTCAAATGTGTGTGTGTGAGTGTGAGAGAGAGAGAGAGATCGTCAAGGAACAAGTCAAAGGGGTATGACACATTGTCCTGCTGGGCTTTTATGCATGTAAAGGCATGCTTCAAAGTGTATCCCCTAATTGCCATTGTTGAAGATGTTGATTTACTGTATTAAATGGGGCGTTTTCTAATTGTAAAATGTTCACCTGGCGCAATTTTTTTAACCTGGTTTTGTATGGAAACAATACTCTGCATGTAGGCTAGAGGTAGTTGTGGGTGTGTAGCCCATCAGAAAGCATTATTATCAGACTCTGTTGGAAGGAGTGGGAGTTGTCTAGTGTTATTGTATTAAGTGCGGCATACGACATCAGATATTTTAAAGATGTGGGCTTTAGGCGCTGTTTTGGGATGGGATGGTGGGGCGTTACTTTTAGATGACAGTTGAGTGAAGGTCTCTCTCTGTCTGTCTGTTTTGTCTGTCTGCCTCTTTCAGATTCTAGGATGAGTAATCCATCAGAAACTAGTAAATGTGCAATGGAGAGTCAGAGTGGGGACGGAAACACAGGTGAGTTACCTGCTGTGACCTGCTGCTGCATTGCTCTGGCTGCCCACACCTGGAGTGTCGTTCAGGAGGCACAAACGGTTTCAAATAGTCACAAACGGACAGAGAAAATGTCCTTGGTTATTAGACTCAAGTAATTGTCTTCTGTTTAAAAACCTGTGGTCCTGTTTGGTGCCCTCTGAACACCCCCCCCCGGGTCTGCACTCTGCTCACTTCAATGTCCTACAGAGTGTGTGTTTTTATTGTGTTGATTGAGAAACCTAATAGAGAGAGAGGTTCAGTGAAAGTTAATTGGGTTGTTGTGCTGTTGCTGTAATTAGAGGCTACTGTGTGCGTATTATGTTCACACGTGTCGATTTGTGTGTGTGTGTATGTGAAAGTGTGTGTGTGTATGTGAACGTTTTTTTCCTTTCTGATGACTTAATTGCTTTTCTGTTCTCAGGAGTCCAAACGAATGGACTGGACTTTCAGAGGCAGACGGTGCAGGCCACAAATGCAATCACCAATGCACATGCACAGGCTCTGCTCCAACAGGTAACTCACTCACTCAGACCAAAACACACACAGGGTTGCTGCTTTTACCAGAGAGTGTGTGTCTGTGTGTGTGTGTGTCTGTGGGTGTATTTTCTGCATTTGCCCAGGCTGGCAGAAGTGTAGTTGAAATGAGGAGAGGGGACAGAGACATGCCAACAGAACAGAGCCACACACACTAGAGCCGGACCATATGGACGGAAAATCCATATCGTGATAAATCTAACCATTTTACTCGTAAATCTAACCATTTTACTCATAAATCTAACCATTTTACTCATAAATCTAACCATTTTACTCGTAAATCTAACCATTTTACTCATAAATCTAACCATTTTACTCGTAAATCTAACCATTTTACTCATAAATCTAACCATTTTACTCGTAAATCTGACCATTTTACTCATAAATCTAACCATTTTACTCGTAAATCTAACCATTTTACTCGTAAATCTAACCATTTTACTCGATAACAGTAAATATGAAACTTTTATTTTTATTACTTTACATTAGCGGCAGGGCACTATAATTTTTTATTTTCAGTGCAAAGTAAGAAAACTGAGATGGTAGCCATGATTGAAAAAGTCAGCTGTTCGATCTAACATATCCAGGGAATGCATGGTTGATATGTTGATGTGCGACCTGTCAAATAGGATCCAGAAGGATCAGATTTATTTTTGGTTCTTCAGAGAATCTGCCGACATCTTTGTGCATATTGGACTATAAAGCTGTATTATTCACAACCTGAGGAAGTGGGAACTCAAAACACTTGGCTGGATTGCTTACTCGAAATATGATGTTGTTGCTATATAGCCATGTAGGCTAATTGATTAAGCTATCAGTGAATGTAGGCTAATGTCCTACAAAAACCTTTCAGGACTAGGTCTAGGCTAATTTATATAAATGGCACACTCTGCTTTGCGCACCATACTAACTACAGTCTACTCTGGTTGTAAAGTTGTGCCATGAATTCAAGAGGTGAGAAATACATGATATACTCCCAGAAAGCTGTGACTCTCCTCCGTAACTACAACAACAGTAGTTGCTTTGAAAACTGTATGTTGCCCGCAATTACATTTTGAGCAACTGTCATATGCTTGTGCTTCACAGTAGGATGAGGGAGTGAGAGTGGCTCGCTCACACAGAATCCGACAGCGAAATGGGGCAGATACTTTCATAGGAGGAATCAACATAATGCATAGGCTATTACTGTTGACCAAATATTGGTTTTACAACAATCTACAAGGATGTCGTGTAGCAAAATCACAGAAAATTACCTTCGTAGGTAAAATGTTTCGGTAAGAGGAAGGCAATATCCGTCATTGTCGGTTTGCCATCCCAGCTCTCACACACACACCACACACCACACACACACACACACACACACACACACACACCACACCACACCACACCACACCACACACACACACACACACACACACACACACACACACACACACACACACACACACACAGTACATGTAAATGAGCCAGGCTCTCTCGGTATCGCCTGGCAACAAGGCAGATTAATCAACCCTGTATGCTAATTAGCTGCTCTGCGGTTGCTCGGAAACAGATGGCGAAGAATATGCAAATCTCTGCAGAATTTACATGCACTGCATAACAGTTTTTTAAATGAACTTCTCCACTCACCCCTCCCTCTTTCCTCTCTCTGTTCTCTGTGGGCTGCAGTACATTCCTCTCCTGCTTTCCTTATGTCGATCATTTTCTATTTAGAGAATACCTTCAGTGTGCTACCTATTATTGAACCCCTGTTTTTGTGTTTATGTGGCAGTGTGTGTGGGATTGTGTTTTGTCTTGCTGTGTATATGGTTTTCCTCTTCCTCTCCACTCCAATGTTGAACAGTAAAAATATGGGTCTTGCTCCTTATCTCTAGTCAAGACTCTGACAGATATAGTTGCAAGAATTAGGGCATCTGAGTACAATAAGTATCAGTCAACATCATTATTCAAAAACAGATCGACATAATGTACAGACAGACGACTTGTGATAAATGCAACGGCTTGAGACTGGACTTAACAGGAACATGTCGTTATCAGGAGCAATGTAAAATAATGCAGTTGAACTGAGACTGGACTTAACAGGAACATGTCGTTATCAGGAGCAATGTAAAATAATGCAGTTGAACTGAGACTGGACTTAACAGGAACATGTCGTTATCAGGAGCAATGTAAAATAATGCAGTTGAACTGAGACTGGACTTAACAGGAACATGTCGTTATCAGGAGCAATGTAAAATAATGCAGTTGAACTGAGACTGGACTTAACAGGAACATGTCGTTATCAGGAGCAATGTAAAATAATGCAGTTGAACTGAGACTGGACTTAACAGGAACATGTCGTTATCAGGAGCAATGTAAAATAATGCAGTTGAACTGAGACTGGACTTAACAGGAACATGTCGTTATCAGGAGTAGCCTGTGTCTATATGGCATGTATCTGGGAAGGTTATTCTATATAAGGTTATCCTATGTACTCTGCTCCTAGTCCAAGTCTGAAGACTCGGGTGCAATTCCGACCTCCGTCCAGCAGGGGGTGCTGCCTCAGGCCCAGCTCATGCTGGCTGGGGGACAGATAGCTGGAGTAAGTGTCATGCTGTCTGCCTGCCTGCTTGTCGGTTCATCTGTCTGTCTGTAATGTGCTGGATCTCTATGGCTTCCTCATCTGCACTGATCTAAAAGAACAGCAAATGCTCAGGAGGTATCGTCGGTATATTGGTTTCGCTGTTCTCAGATCAGTGCATATGAACGGAAGGAGACTATTGAGATACACCCAGATAGAGGGTGGGGTTATGGCCAAATACTATTTTCCTTGTTTCCTCTCCTTAGTGACCGGTGATTCGATATAAAGATTGAATGGCAATTGATCTACCTACCTTATTCATTCTACCAATTCCTGCTATGATCAGTGTTGGTGGGAGGAACTGAGAGAAGAGTATTGGGACGTAGCCTGTGTGGGCTTGTGCACATGTGCAATCATGCCAACCCCACGACAAACATCACCCTGGTACCATCTTTTGGTTTGTGTGTGAGCGACCGGGAGCCCAGGCGTCATACTCATCCATGATCATTCTGTCGCATGGCCAGAAAGCCCTCACATGTGATAGTCATGTGACCTAAAGATCAGACAGCCAGTGGCTGCGATGAGAAACCTCTCCAAACACCAACAGCATCTCCCGTCCAAATGCATGAGTCCTCTCCTCTCTCCGTCTGTTGGGCCCTAAGGCACTCAGTCACTGCATCACATGTACTGCTAGTTTTGTAGTCCTTTGCAACTTGAAAGACCTTTGACATTTTGAAATGAATGGTGAGAGGCAGTTGTCTTGACATACTATTGTTTCTCTTCCAACCGCTCACTCCATTTACATTATTCTCTCTCTTAATCTCTGCGCCCCCTCTACCTTTCACTCTGCCCTCTCTCCACAATATCTGCCATCTCTGCCTTTCTATCTCCCTCTTTCTCTCTGCCCCGCCTCTCGCTGTCTCCCCGTCTCTTTCGCTTTGACCCCCCCCCCCCCCCCCCCCCCCGTCTCGCTTTCCCTCTCCAGTTGACCCTGTCTCCAGCGCAGCAGCAGATGTTGTTGCAGCAGGCCCAGGCCCAGCTCTTGGCAGCGGCCATGCAGCAGCAATCAGCCAGCCAGCAGAGCAGCACCACGGGGGCCAGCATCTCTGCCTCCGCAGCCACCCCCATCACACAGCTGCCCCTGTCCCAGCCCGTCCAGATCACCTCTGTAAGAGAGATACACACACACAAATACATGAGAATGTGTATAGACACACACACACACACACACACACACCCCCATCACTAGGGCTAGACGGAATCTGCAGGGGGCAGAGTATCCTGCTACCTGCTCTAGAAAGGGGTGTAAAATAAAATCCTGAAGTCAAACCCAATACTGCCTCAAAACATATAACAGCCACAGTGTCATCAATTGAATATGCAGGAAACACAGAGCTGTAATGTTCACATCATTCCCCCTCAGATTCCCTCTGTCTCTACTCATCTCCCAGGCCAGCTAAGCCAGCTGGGATACCCGTATGAGATGGCGACCTTCAGCAGTTACCTACCTGTAGTACACCTTTATATCACTGTTATATGAATGACTGGACCTGTAAAATCTACCTAGTAGTACTCATGTATAACACTGCTATTTTAATGATTATAAGTATGCTGTTACCTGTAGTACGTTGTAACCTTTTCTCCCTGTGGAAGCTTAATGAAAACTCCTCTGTTGATCTCTGTTGTATGAATGAGTGTACCTGTAGAATGAAGCTAGAATAAAGGCCAGCAGGCAGCAGCTACAGTATCACCTCTAGTAGACCTGTACCCCCCTTACCTGTAGGACTAGACTTATAAATACTGGCTTCTCTGTAGTTACGAGGGTTCCTCACTTCCTGTATTTGTGTGTGTGCGTGCGTGAGTGTGGGTGTGTGAGATGACCAACATCAGCATGAGTGGTGTGTGACTATACGTGTCTGTGTGTGCCTGTAGTAATGTGTGCTCCTTTCTCCCGGCGGGTGTGTGCGTGAGGACTTTCAGCAGTTACAGCAGCTGCAGCAGCAGAACCTAACCATGCCCCAGTTTGTCCTGGTTCAACCTGGCCACCACATCGCCACCCAGCTGCAGCCTGGCCAGTTCATCATCTCACAGACGCCGCAGGGCCAGCAGAGTATGTACACAACGCAGAGTATGTACTAAACACACTCACACACACACATGGACACACACACATGGACACAGGCACGCACACACACGTGCACAAACATACACACTCGCCCTTCCTCGCTCTCACCCTCCTTTCGTACCTCTTAAATGGTCTCCATAATTCTCTCAACAGGTTTCCTGCAAGCCCATAATCTTCTAACTCAACTACCTCAAAGCCAAGCCAACCTCCTGCAGACTCAGCCAAGCATCAACCTTGCCTCACAGGTCAGACACTACAACTACAACTATCACTACCATGTTTAGTTTGTCATTTCCTTTCAGCCCTAACCCCATACTTCCGTCCTGTAGCCAGCGACTCCGTCCCACACTATAGCAGCCACGCCCATCCAGCCCCTGTCCCACAGTCAGACCCCGCCCAAACGCCTGGACACACCCAGTCTGGAGGAGCCCAGCGACCTGGAGGAGCTGGAACAGTTCGCTAAGACCTTCAAACAGAGACGCATTAAACTGGGCTTCACACAGGTGGGTGTATGGTTGGTGTTGTGAGGGAGCTGTATGAAGGTGTGTGTACGTGTGTACATTCTGTGTGTGTGGTTTGGGGTATTAGCGAACTGCAGGAAGGTGTGTGTGTGTGTATGCTTGCATGAGTGTGCATACGTGTGTTTGTGTTAACAGCAGAGCTCTCCCTAACCCTCTCTGTCTCCCCCAGGGGGATGTTGGTCTGGCCATGGGCAAGCTGTATGGTAACGACTTCAGCCAGACCACCATTTCCCGCTTCGAGGCCTTGAACCTCAGCTTTAAGAACATGTGCAAGCTGAAGCCACTTCTGGAGAAGTGGCTCAACGATGCAGGTATGTCTCTGAGCTGACCGACAGCTGTGTGTGTTTGTACTCTATTGTGTACCGTATTATGCACTGCAGAGTACCTGGTCTTTACCTCCGTCCCTGTCCCTTGTCGCGGTGCTGTTTGTGCAGAGAATCTGTCGTCTGACCTGGCCCTGTCCAGCCCTTGCGGCCTGGGGTCCCCCGGTCTGGGCATGGAGGGGCTCAACCGCCGACGCAAGAAGAGGACCAGCATCGAGACCAACATCCGCGTGGCCTTAGAAAAGAGCTTTCTGGAGGTGAGTGAAGTGTTACAGTCTAGATTAGCGCTCACTTGTCTTCACTAATTTACCTCATCAACCAATTTTACCACTTAAACCATTAGGAAGGGAATCAATGAAATGGAAAAGACTTCATTCAGCGTCTCTGGTAAACTGCCCTACTGAAAATAACTGCCCTACTGAAAATAACTGCCCTACTGAAAATAACTGCCCTACTGAAAATAACTGCCCTACTGAAAATAACTTCCCCATACTGAAAATAACTGCCCTACTGAAAATAACTGCCCTACTGAAAATAACTTCCCCATACTGAAAATAACTGCCCTACTGAAAATAACTTCCCCATACTGAAAATAACTGCCCTACTGAAAATAACTTCCCCATACTGAAAATAACTGCCCTACTGAAAATAACTTCCCCATACTGAAAATAACTGCCCTACTGAAAATAACTTCCCCATACTGAAAATAACTGCCCTACTGAAAATAACTTCCCCATACTGAAAATAACTGCCCTACTGAAAATAACTTCCCCATACTGAAAATAACTGCCCTACTGAAAATAACTTCCCCATACTAAAAATAACTGCCCTACTGAAAATAACTTCCCCATACTGAAAATAACTGCCCTACTGAAAATAACTTCCCCATACTGAAAAAAACTGCCCTACTGAAAATAACTGCCCCATGCTGAAAATAACTGCCCTACTGAAAATAACTGCCCCATGCTAAAAATAACTGCCCTATGCTGAAAGGAACTCCCCCATGCTGAAAATAACTGCCTCATGTTGAAAATAACTGCCCCATGCTGAAAGAAACTGCCCCATACTGAAAGGAACTGCCCCATACTGAAAGGAACTGCCCCATGCTGAAAGTAACTGCCCCATGCTGAAAATAACTGCCCTACTGAAAATAACTGCCCCATGCTGAAAATAACTGCCCCATGCTGAAAGAAACTGCCCTATACTGAAAGGAACTGCCCCATACTGAAAGGAACTGCCCCATACTGAAAGAAACTGCCCCATACTGAAAGAAACTGCCCAATACTGAAAGGAACTGCCCCATACTGAAAGGAACTGCCCCATACTGAAAGGAACTGCCCCATACTGAAAGGAACTGCCCCATACTGAAAGAAACTGCCCCATATTGAAAGAAACTGCCCCATACTGAAAGAAACTGCCCCATATTGAAAGGAACTGCCCCATGCTGAAAGGAACTGCCCCATGCTGAAAATAACTGCCCTACTGAAAATAACTGCCCCATGCTGAAAATAACTGCCCCTTGCTGAAAGAAACTGCCCTATACTGAAAGGAACTGCCCCATACTGAAAGGAACTGCCCCATACTGAAAGAAACTGCCCCATACTGAAAGAAACTGCCCCATACTGAAAGAAACTGCCCAATACTGAAAGTAACTGCCCCATACTGAAAGGAACTGCCCCATACTGAAAGGAACTGCCCCATACTGAAAGAAACTGCCCCATATTGAAAGAAACTGCCCCATACTGAAAGAAATTGCCCCATATTGAAAGAAACTGCCCCATACTGAAAGAAACTGCCCCATATTGAAAGGAACTGCCCCATACTGAAAGAAACTGCCCCATATTGAAAGGAACTGCCCCATATTGAAAGAAACTGCCCCATATTGAAAGGAACTGCCCCATATTGAAAGGAACTGCCCCATATTGAAAGGAACTGCCCCATATTGAAAGAAACTGCCCCATATTGAAAGGAACTGCCCCATATTGAAAGAAACTGCCCCATATTGAAAGGAACTGCCCCATACTGAAAGAAACTGCCCCATATTGAAAGGAACTGCCCCATATTGAAAGAAACTGCCCCATATTGAAAGGAACTGCCCCATATTGAAAGAAACTGCCCCATATTGAAAGGAACTGCCCCATATTGAAAGAAACTGCCCCATATTGAAAGGAACTGCCCCATATTGAAAGGAACTGCCCCATATTGAAAGAAACTGCCCCATATTTAAAGGAACTGCCCCATATTGAAAGAAACTGCCCCATATTGAAAGAAACTGCCCCATATTGAAAGAAACTGCCCCATATTGAAAGGAACTGCCCCATATTGAAAGGAACTGCCCCATATTGAAAGAAACTGCCCCATATTGAAAGGAACTGCCCCATATTGAAAGGAACTGCCCCATATTGAAAGGAACTGCCCCATATTGAAAGAAACTGCCCCATATTGAAAGGAACTGCCCCATGCTGAAAGGAACTGCCCCATATTGAAAGGAACTGCCCCATATTGAAAGTAACTGCCCCATATTGAAAGGAACTGCCCCATATTGAAAGAAACTGCCCCATATTGAAAGGAACTGCCCCATACTGAAAGGAACTGCCCCATATTGAAAGGAACTGCCCCATATTGAAAGGAACTGCCCCATATTGAAAGGAACTGCCCCATATTGAAAGGAACTGCCCCATATTGAAAGGAACTGCCCCATATTGAAAGTAACTGCCCCATATTGAAAGGAACTGCCCCATATTGAAAGGAACTGCCCCATACTGAAAGGAACTGCCCCATATTGAAAGGAACTGCCCCATATTGAAAGGAACTGCCCCATACTGAAAGGAACTGCCCCATATTGAAAGGAACTGCCCCATACTGAAAGGAACTGCCCCATATTGAAAGGAACTGCCCCATATTGAAAGGAACTGCCCCATATTGAAAGGAACTGCCCCATACTGAAAGGAACTGCCCCATATTGAAAGGAACTGCCCCATATTGAAAGTAACTGCCCCATATTGAAAGGAACTGCCCCATATTGAAAGGAACTGCCCCATACTGAAAGGAACTGCCCCATACTGAAAGGAACTGCCCCATATTGAAAGGAACTGCCCCATATTGAAAGTAACTGCCCCATACTGAAAGGAACTGCCCCATATTGAAAGGAACTGCCCCATATTGAAAGGAACTGCCCCATATTGAAAGTAACTGCCCCATATTGAAAGTAACTGCCCCATATTGAAAGGAACTGCCCCATATTGAAAGTAACTGCCCCATATTGAAAGTAACTGCCCCATATTGAAAGGAACTGCCCCATATTGAAAGGAACTGCCCCATATTGAAAGGAACTGCCCCATATTGAAAGTAACTGCCCCATATTGAAAGTAACTGCCCCATATTGAAAGTAACTGCCCCATATTGAAAGTAACTGCCCCATATTGAAAGGAACTGCCCCATACTGAAAGGAACTGCCCCATATTGAAAGTAACTGCCCCATACTGAAATGGAATACCTGGTCTTTTGCCCTCTTCAAGCAGAACCAAAAACCTACCTCTGAGGAGATCACCATAATTGCTGACCAGCTCAACATGGAGAAGGAGGTGATCCGGGTGTGGTTCTGTAACCGTCGGCAAAAAGAGAAGCGGATCAACCCCCCCAGCAGCGGACACAGCATCACAGGGACAGGCAGCACCCCCATCAAAACCATCTTCACCCCCAATAGCCCCTTGGTATTGACAAAACACACTGGCATGTACATGTACCACACACTCTTGCACTTGCATGCATGGACACATACACAGTGTAAGCACGCACTACACACACACACAAGTAAAGTGTATTTTTTTCTATTCCATGTTCAAGCCTTTTTCTTCTCCTTCCCTGGTGCAGGTGGCCAGTACGGCGAGCCTTGTGACCAGTAACACACCAACCACACTCACTTTAAACCCAGTGATGCCTCTCACCAGCACCAGCGTCTCCGGCCTGACCTTGACAGGTAAACGGGGAAAGGGGAGGGACAGGATCATATTTGAAGAAAGAAATCTCAAATTAGGATTCAGGTATAATTCTATAACTTCCTTTCCATTCCTGGCACTTAAAAACGAAACACCACCCTCCGGGTTCCGTCTCAGGCACGACGATCGGAGCGACCACAAACACGGCATCTGTCATCTCTACGGCACCCATGGTTACCGCGGTGACCAGCTCCACCTCGCTAAGCCCCTCCCCCACGGCCCTCCAGGCCACGGCAGCGGAGACGGATGGAACCCAGGAGCACACGGTGGTCATGCAGGCGCCATCGTCACTAGCAACCAATCTGGGGACAGGTCAGGTGATGGTGGCTGGACCGGGGCTGTCAGCGGCCCTGCAAGGAGCTGCCCAGTTACCCACCAGTTCTAGTTACGCCTCCATGGCTGGCCTTAACCCAGGACTGATGGCATCCTCACAGTTCACTCCTGGGTGAGTAGGACGGGAAAGGGTTTCAGAGCAGGATCACAACACACGTCAAACTACATGAAGATATTTCCAGTGCCCATGTATATCTAAAATATGATATAAGCCATGTTGAAACTATTTTGAATAGTCATTGTAGTAATAGTTGTAGTTAAACGCTCATTGCTATGATCATCATAATCTCAGGGATTGAGGGAGGAATAAGGAATTCAGGGTAATCTCTACTGGAATCACTGTGTCTCTGTCTGTCTGACAATACTTGTCTCTGTGTGTAGGGGGGCCTTGCTGAGCTTAGCTCCGGGTGGGCTTGGAGGGGCTATAAACCCCGCCATGTTGAGCAACAGCACCCTGGCCACCATCCAAGGTCTATGGAGCGGCAAGTACACCTGTTTAATTACTCTGCATCTCACACATATGCAGTGTCTTCAGAAAGTATTCCTGGACTTTTTCCATTTTGTTATTACAAAATTTGTTGTTAAAATGAATTGAATTGTCATTTTTTTGCCATCAATCTATACAAAGTGGAAGATTTAAAAAAATATATATATATATATATATATTTTAATGGAAAATAGTACACTAGTACAGTGGGGCAAAAAAGTATTTAGTCAGCCACCAATTGTGCAAGTTCTCCCACTTAAAGATGAGAGAGGCCTGTAATTTTCATCATAGGTACACTTCAACTATGACACAAAATGAGAAAAAAAAATCCAGAAAATCCCATTGTAGGATTTTTAATGAATTTATTTGCAAATTATGGTGGAAAATAAGTATTTGGTCAATAACAGTGAGATTTTGAGTGAAAACCTCCTTCCATCAGCAAGGGCATTGAAGATGAAACGTGATTGGGTCTTTCAGCATGACAATGATCCAAAACACACCGCCCGGGCAATGAAGGAGTGGCTTCGTAAGAAGCATTTTAAGGTCCTGGAGTGGCCCAGCCAGTCTCCAGATCTCAACCCCATAGAAAATCTTTGGAGGGAGTTGAAAGTCTGTGTTGCCCAGCAACAGCAGCAAAACATCACTGCTCTAGAGGAGATCTGCATGGAGGAATGGGCCAAAATACCAGCAACAGTGTGTGAAAACCTTGTGAAGACTTACAGAAAACATTTGATCTCTGTCATTGCCAACAAAGGGTATATATCAAAGTATTGAGATAAACTTTTGTTATTGACCAAATACTTATTTTCCACCATAATTTGCAAATAAATTCATAAAAAATCCTACAATGTGATTTTCTGGATTTTTTTTTCTTTTTTTTTCTCATTTTGTCTGTCATAGTTTAAGTGTACCTATGATGAAAATTACAGGCATCTCTCATCTTTTTAAGTGGGAGAACTTACACAATTGGTGGCTGACTAAATACTTTTTTGCCCCACTGTATATTGTGATTATATAAGTATTCAACCCCCGGAGTACAATACAGCAGCAATTACAGCTGTGAGTCTTTCTTTTTTTTAACCCCATTTTCTCCCCAATTTCTTGGTATCCAATTGTTAGTAGTTACTATCTTGTTTCATCGCTACAACTCCCATACGGGCTCGGGAGAGACGAAGGTCGAAAGCCATGCGTCCTCCTAAACACAACCCAACCAAGCCTCACTGCTTCTTAACACAGCGTTGCTCCAACCCGGAAGCCAGCCGCACCAATGTGTTGGAGGAAACGCCGTGCACCTAGCGACCTGGTTAGCGTGCACTGCACCCTAGCACTGCACTGCTAGTGCGCGATGAGACAAGGATATCCCTACCGGCCAAACCCTCCCTAACCCGGACGACGCAAGTCCAGAAAACAGGCAAGGGTCAAAACCGGGAGGACTAGTAAAAGAGAATAGAAAAGGCAGGAGCATGGGAAAAAACACACTGGTTGACTTGGAACATACAAGACGAACAGGCACAGAGAAACAGGAAACACAATGATATAAACACCAGGGATAACAAGCGACACCTGGAGGGGGTGGAGACGATAACAAGGACAGGTGAAACTGATCAGGGTGTGACAGATACAGCTACCACCATTCTTGAAAATACGAAGAATGGTACTCATTGTGTTGTGTTGGATTTGCCCCAAACAAAACGCTTTGTAGTCAGGACAGAAAGTACATTTCTTTGCCACATTTTTGACAGTATTACTTTAGTGCCTTACTGCAAACAGGATGCATTTTTTGAATATTTTTATTCTGTACAGGCTTCCTTGTGGTTGAATCTGCTTGAAATTGTGAAGTGAATTTCACTGCTCGACTGAGGGACCTTACAGATAATTGTATGTGTGGGGTACAGGGATGGGGTAGTCATTTAAAAAATCCTGTTAAACATTATTATTGCACACAGAGTCCATGCAGCTTATGTGACTTTTTAAGGACATTTTTACTCCTGAACTTATTTAGGCTTTACATAACAAAAGGTTGAATACTTTTGAAGACATTTCAGCTTTTCATTTTTAATGAATTTGTAAACATTTCTAAAAACATAATTACACTTTGACATTTGACATTATGGGGTATTGTGTGTAGATCAGTGACACAAAATCGAAACTTCATAAATTTAAAATTCAGGCTATAACACAAAAAAATGTTGAACAGTCAAAGGGTTTGAATACTTTCTGAAAGTACTGTATATACATATGCTATTTTCATGTTATATAGCTGGAACTTATACTGTATATCCAACCTCAATATATATAAGTACTTTTCTCTTTGCTCGGTACCTTACAGCAGCGGTTCCCAACCTATTCCGTAAAAAATGTGAAAACCACTGCCTTACATTTATTTACCTGTATAACTAGTCTATACCTGACACTCGTGCACCTGTCCTCCTGTTCTTCACCACACGTTGGTCTCGTCACTGACATCGTTGTGTTTGAGACGTAATCAGAACTCTTCACCGCTCCGGCAGCTAGCTAGCTACACTACCCATCCTCATTAATCCACAGTTACTGTAACTCTCCTCCAACTGACGATGGCTAAATAGCTAGCTAACCCCCTCTGTCCCTACTTTCCTCCCCCTGTAGCTCTGGCATCGGGTGGCACTCTCCCCATTACCTCGCTGGACGGGAGTGGTAACCTGCTGTTTGCTAACACCTCGTCCGGCAGCACCCCCAACCTGGTGCAGCCCCTCTTCCTGAACCCCCAGAACCTGTCCCTGCTCACCAGCAACCCCGTCAGCCTGGTGTCGGCCGGAGCCGCCGGGGGAGGGGCCCTGCAGGTCACAGCCAACCACCAGGTCACCACAGCGACCGTCCCAGTGCCCGCCTCCACCATCACCACTGCCTCCAAGGCCCAGTGAAGCTGAAGGCTCAAATTGCCTCGAATGACACCCTATGCTCTATTTAGTGCACTACTTTTGGTTAAATGTTGCGTATGATATGGATGGCTTTGGCCATAGTAAGACACTACATGGGGAATAGGGCTGTTGTTTAAGATTTGCCCTTAGGCTATTTGCTCAATCCACTTCTTCATCCTCTTCCTCCTTGTCCTTCTGCCTGTCATCTATCATTATTTAATCCTTTTGCTGCCACCAAAAAGAAACCCTCTGTGAAGAGGGTTGGAATTTATATTTTACGTTTTTATTTCATTATTCATTCTCTCTTTTCCCTTGTACTCCAAAAACGATGTGCGACTCCCTGAATGTTTTTGTCGGTGTACGCAGCGGGTCACACAGGAGGACTGGGGCGGCCATTTTCTGAGGCAGGATCATCTTGAACTCTATGGTCTGCGCTCCTTGTGACCCCTGAGGGACCACCTAGCTTTCCCTCTTTCCTTTCTGTCACCTTTTTCAAAAGTATATATCTTCTTCTTCCCTGTTCAGAACATCTTCTGAAATACTTCTAACCAAAAATTTGATTTAACTTTTTTGACGTTTTTCTTCTTCTAACAAAAATGATTTACTACTAAAGTTCACAATCTACATCATCACTAAAAGGGGGGTTTGCGTATTTCCCCGTCTATAGTTTGAATTTATTTTGTGTCGGGCTCTGTTGGACAGGACTCAGCACAAATCATATCAAAGTTATATTTTAGAGGCGCTTAGTTTGTTTTCTCTTATTTTAGTGTGTGTGAGTGGACATTTTCAGAACTTTGTACGTCTAACATTAATTTAAGCTTTAACTCTGATGTACAGAACCAGTCAACAGTTTGGACACACCTTCTCATTCAACAGTTTTTCTTTATTTTTACTATTTTCTACATTGTCGTAAAATAGTGAAGACATCAACACTATGAAATAACACATATGGAAACATGTAGTAACCAAAAACGTGTTAAACAAATCAAAATATATTTTATATTTTAGGTTCTTCAAAGTAGCCACCCTTTGCCAGGCTGCATCACATCCGGCCGTGATTGGGAGTCCCATAGGGTGACGCACAATTGGCCCAGGGTCGTCCGGGTTTGGCCGGGGTAGGCCGTCATTGTAAATAAGAATTTGTTCTTAACTGACTTGCCTCGTTAAATAAAGGTTAAATACTTTTTTTAATTTTATTTCCTTGATGACCGCTTTGCACACTCTTTGCATTCTCTCAATCAGCTTCACCTGGAATGCTTTTCCAACAGTCTTGATGCTGAGTACTTGTTGGCTGCTTTTCCTTCACTCTGCGGTCTAACTCATCCCAAACCATCTCAATTGGGTTAAGGTCGGGTGACTGTGGGGGCCAGGTCATCTGATGCAGCACTCCATCACTCTCCTTCTTGGTCAAATAGCCCTGACACAGCTTGGACGTGTGTTTGGGGTCATTGTCCTGTTGAAAAACAAATGATAGTCCCACTAAGCGCAAACCAGATGGGATGGCGTATCGCTGCAGAATGCTGTGGTAGCCATGCTTGTTAAGTGTGATTTGAATTCTAAATAAATCACTGACTGTGTCACCAGCAAAGCACCCCCACAACATCACACCTCTTCCATGCTTCACGGTGGTAACCACCAATGCGGAGATCATCCGTTCACCTACTCTGCGTCTCACAAAGACACGGTGGTTGGAAACCAAAATCTCAAATTTGGACTCATCAGACCAAAGGACAGATTTCCACTGTTCTAATGTCCATTGCTCATGTTTCTTGGCCCAAGCAAATCTCTTCTTATTATTGGTGTCCTTTAGTAGTTGTTTCTAATGCAGCAATTTGACCATGAAGGCCTGATTCACACAGTCTCCTCTGAACAGTTGATGTTGAGATGTGTCTGTTACTTGAACACTGTGAAGCATTTATTTGGGCTGCAATCTGAGGTGCAGTTAATTGCTGATTTCTGAGGCTGGTAACTGTAATGAACTTTTCCTCTGCAGTAGAGGTAACTCTGGGTCTTCCTTTCCTGTGTCGGTCCTCATGAGAGCCAGTTTCATCAAAGTGCTGTATGGTTTTTGCGACTGCACTTGATAAACTTTCAAAGTTCTTGAAATGTTCCGCATTGACCTACCTTCATGTCATAAAGTAATGATGGGCTGTCGTTTCTCTTTGCTTATTTGAGCTTCTTCTTGCCATAATATGGACTTGGTCTTTTACCAAATCTTCTGTATACCACCCCTACCTTGTCACAACACAACTGATAAGAGTAAGATATTCCACAAATTAACTTTTAACAAGGAACACCTGTTAATTGAAATGCATTCCAGGTGACCTCATGATGCTGGTTGAGAGAATGCCAACGAGTGGCAAAGCTGTCATCAAGGCAAAGGGTGGCTACATTGAAGAATCTCAAATATAAAATATATTTAGATTTGTTTAACACTTTTTTTGGTTACTACATGATTCCCCATGTGTTATTTCATAGTTTTGATGTCTTCACTATTATTCTACAATGTAGAAAATAGTAGAAAATGAAGACAAACCCTGGAATGAGGAGGTGTGTCCAAAGTTTTGACTGGTACTGTATATCAATTTCTAATCGTGGTTATAAGGCTTTAAAACCGAGTAATAATAAATGGCCGATATCACGGTTATCGTTGCTTTAAGGAGCAGGGTTGACCATGTGTTCTCTCCGGTCTTCTGTCTGGTAACACTGAGTTTGTTTATATGAAAAAATATATTTTGCCTGCCACTATTTTGTAAATTGTAGTCTAGGTGTGGACCGTAGACACTGATATGAAATTACTGAAATGATAACACTTAGAGCTGTATGATCCATGGAGTTCTATGCCTGAGTGTTCTCTGACTGCTATGTCGGTTGGTGTCTATGGTTTTCATGCCAACTGGATGGAGTTGGTGTGAGGTAGATGGGGTCGTTGTCTGTTTTTGCTCCGATAGATTTTTTAATGCCGCTTTATCTACTTGTGCACAGTATCTGTACCAAAAAAAACTGGATTTATGAACTGTAGTCTGCCTGTTTTAGAGAAGTTACACATTCTGTCCCAACATTCTGTCCTTTATTTCTGCAGTCTTTTGACTGGCTTACTTCAAGTTGTACCAAAAATATTTGTTGCTGTGTATTGTCAGTGTAGCTTAGCCTAGTCCAATATTTGAGTACAAGCTCTCCCTCTAGACAACAGGAGATAAAAATGCAATATTTTGATGATCACTTTCCAAAGACCAACTTATTTTTTAATTTGACTAAGGCTCTCCCTGCTCAGCTTTAAAGTGGCAGCGCAAATATCCAAATAGAAAGGGATGGGAAGAAGGAAAATCAGGGGTATTGTCCCCCTGTATAAAGTTAATATATTTGAGTGGTGTTTAGGTTTGAATGGTAGTGGTTATATGATATCAGTGGGTGCTTGCCCTCAATAATCGTTCCTGTTTCTCTACGTTTCCCCCTATGATGATACGGCGGACTGTGTTGTGATCCTTTCCAGACTGGCGTATCTGCTTTGGCAGCAGTTTGGGCTGTAGTCAGGCATTCAGTAGTCGGGTAGGGGCTGTCCGTTTTAGTTTTTCTACCAATCTTTAGCCATGAAATAAAAAGCTTGAACCAAAGTTGTTTTCTCACTAGCTGCTGTGCCTGTGTGCTCGCGCAAGTTGCTGTTCACACGATCACTATCCTACACATTACTACTGACAAGTTTTCTTCTCTTATACCCACCTATTTGAATCCTTTTGGCATCCCCCACCTCTAACCCACTTCTAAGGAACAAGGACCTGCACGTTTTCTTCTTCTAGCTTTCTAACCACATCCTGTTAGCAGCTCTCAGGTCACGTGGTTGAAGCCCTCTCTCCTTCCTCTCATCGCCCAACTAACTTTACTATGGGGGCTCATCCCCTGTCAGCACCAGTAAAGATGTTAGCCCTGTGCCGCCCTTATCGAGCTGCCCCTTTCGTAAACAACAACCCCACACAACCGTAGTGTTCTTCTATCGGCCCTAACGTAACCAGATTAATGACTGCCTAGTTTGAAAAAGCAGAGACATCTCTCTACGCTAATACATTTTTATGTGCTCCTTTTCTAATCGTGAATTACTTTGACGGAATACCTCAGCATCACTTAAACATTAGGTTCACTTTAAGAAATCTCACACCCGTAGAATATTGTAGAATGTACAAGTCAGTGGAGGCTGGTGGGGGGAGCTATAGGAGGATGGGTTCATTGTAATGTCTGGAATGGAATCAATGGAACGGTATCAAACATATAAATAATATGGAAACCGCGTGTTTGACTCCGTTCCATCGAATCCATTCCAGCCATTACAATGAGGCCGTCCTCCTATAGCTCCTCCCACCAGCCTCCACTGGTACAAGTACTGAATGGCTTTGCCATTTAAAAATAAACAAAAGAGTAATCGTTATCTAAAACTAGGACAAACTACTACTGCTATTTTCTAGTACTACTACTTATGGGGTATTTCCAGGTTTGAACAGGTTTGACATTATTTTGTGATCCTTGCCAAAGCAAAGCAAAAGCCTTTCTCTCTGCGGCTGGGTTGATGTCTCGATGCTGCTCACTTCACTGGTTTTCTGTCCTTGAGGTCATGGCAGGCCGAATGGGACTTGTACCTATTTGTAGTGCTGTTTGTAGTCGTGAACCATTGGCCATCGGCAACATGGGAAGTTACTGAAATATTTATCTGAGGAACGACTAAAGGATTAGAGATAAATATATATATACACAACTTATGTAAGATATTCATATTTTATATTTGAACTAGTATGTTATCAAGACTGAATGTAATGTTTTGTCATGCTTATACAAAAAAAAACGTACAAAAAAAACATTTTTATTAATGTCAAGACCAAAAACTTTGACCGCACCGCCTTGGTGCGTGATTTGCGGACACCTGTGCCCATTACATGTGTGGGTGTGGTCTCTTGAGTGAGAGAGGCTTGCTGTGGTGCTTCAATCGGACAGTCCCTGCTTGTACAGTTGCTAGGGGAACAAACAGACTGATGCGCCTGATCTTAATCTTTCATCTTTTTTGTCTGGTTGTTTGGTTTACTATGGATTTGAATTGATGTGCTGTTTTTAACAATCATTTGAATGTTTTTTTTTTTAGTACTTATGCCTTTAATTGTTTTGTATAGCATGAGAGGGCAAGATCACTGTCTTTCTAGGTTTGACAAAAGATTAACATTGACATTTATGCCTTATTGTTATTTAGAAGACAAGCATTGTAGCATATTGTTGTTTGTGCGACAGTGTATGAGAGTATTCTAGTGAGAGAGGCTACCTCCTCGCTAGTTTTTGTGTTTAGCTAGCTCACTCAGTGCATAGGTCTTTGCTGAAAATCTACAGTGTATTTTAGGCATAATTTGGGAGAGTGCTGTTCTGGCGCGGTTATGTTGCTACCTATGATTTTAGGGGTGACTCATACAGGTCGGAATACCTATAGAAAAGCTTTACTAATAACTGAACTCCAGCAATGGTGTGTGTGTGCGTGCGTGTGTGTGTGCGTGCGTGCGTGTTTGTGTGTGTGCGCGTGTGTGTGTGCGCATGTGCATTTATGATTGAGAGAAGGGAGTGCTGACTGCAGACCATGATGGTGCGTTTGTTTTCAGTTTACAGAAGAGAAAGATGAGATTATGATAAAATCATTCAAGGGAAGAAGGGGATGATAATATTGAATAGGTGTTTCCTCTGAGTATAAGACTTGTGAAGTTGTGGATCTCTATCTGGTTCGTCTGATGCTCTAGAAGTGGATCTGTGTTGATGCATGTGGTCTACCCCCCTGTGTGGTGGGTGTAAAGGGAAAGTGCAGAACGGCACCAGGAAGTCTGGGGTAACTAGCTGGGTTAAGGGAGCTGTTGTATACCTCATTTTTAACTCGAGACTAAGTGAAACCTGCTTTAATCTACTTTAGAAATTAAAAAATGTAAAGCTGAATATTATAAAAAACATAAACATAAACATCAAGGTCCTGTCAGAGAAGCCTACAGATGTCCGTTTTTAGTGTCCAGTGTCAGTTGCAGCCACCGGGGGGAGACACGCACCAGTACCAGAATGTCTGCTTATTTTTGTATAATATTTTTTTCACAAGAGCATAACCATCAGTCTCCCTAAACACACTGGCCTCTCAGACCTCAACCTCCAATTGTCTCATAAGGCTGAAAGTATTATCCACATTTTTCTTTGGTTTTACCTCTGAAATATTTACCACTAGTATGTACTTGATTTACCCCTCCATTCTGTTTTCTATGATTTGACAATCCTGCCCTATTTTTATTCTAATTTAGATTCTGAATGTAGATGTTGGTGTGTGTGTGTCTGTTCACCTGGTGGCACTCTGTCTTGCTGTACTCTCTTTCTTTCCTGTGGGAACGTTAACCAAAGACTTCTAAAGTGATTGTATATGGACTACACCATCTCTCACCCCTCTGCCTCACTATCCCATTAGACACACATTCAGCTGTGCACACCGGTAAAGTCAATACACCTATATGGCAGAGCTGTGTGTGCACCGTGAACACAACTGGTACCTGTAGCAGTGCCTGTGGATGGGGATATATTGAGTGTGGAGGGGCAAAGTGGGCTTCTCTGATGGACAGGTCAATTAACCAATCCCGTGGTGGCTGGGTGATGTTTGTTAATACACACTGAGGGTTGATCCTGTGCACACGGTTTATGCTCAGGACTCACTGTCTCTGTCTGTCTGTCTGTCTGAAGAACTGTTGCTAGGACACACATGTTCAAAGACTGTCACGAAAATACACTGTTTCTGCCTCTTGGGTACAGTGTGTCTGTTTGGCTCCAAGTCAGTGCATTGTAGTTGCCAGGACACATTGTCTCTAGGATACACATTCTCTGGTTCTAGGGTACTGTTTCTGTCCCTCTGTCTCATCTCCATTTTCTTTCTTACATTCCCTCCCTCATTTCTTATTATGTTTCTCGATTCTCTCTGTTCAGCTTTGACACTATGCATCATGGTCCTTCACTCTGCATGGCCTGTGTCCGATTGGCTAAACTGTTTGGCCAATGGGGTCCCAGGGAAGCTTTGTTTGATGCTTTATTCCAAGTGGGGAGTTGTAGGATCTCACAAGCATTATCCCAATGCAAAAATATCCAAATATTTAATGTTTTACAAACGCAAATACCAAAGATAACTCTCTGTCCTGTCACTCGCTCTCTCTCCCTTCCTCTCACCCTGCAGCTTGTGTATTAAGAGACAACCCCAGCACTGGCTTTAGTTCTAGCCTCAGTAATTCCAAAGCATAGATGTATATTTTGGTATATTTCTGAGAAACCTAAATGAAAAACTTCTCGTTTGTTTGGTGTATCGCTCTTTTTCTGTCACAGCATGGAACTAATTGCAGAACTGTCTTACACTTGGTAGGTTAAAGATATAGTATTTTTGTATGTTTTGGGTGTGTCAAATAATGTGTGTGATCATATCAGTCAACACGGCCCAAGTGACCATGGTTTTAAAAAAATATATAAAAAAAACAAAATAAGGTAAACCTGTACATATTACTTCTGTTTGTGGATTTTTGAGAAATGCATTCTGTAAAATCAGTTTGGGCTAAACTAAAGGAATGTGTCCACTGTATCGTCCCAGGCTGTAGTCTAGAACTCTGGGAGCCACGCTGTCGTTGTGACGCGCGGTTCTACCGTTCCAGTTTGGACTAGAACACTGCTCACTATGGACACATGCCTCAGATCCGACTACGAAACGCCCCCCCCCCCCCCCCCCCAGACATGGCGGGTGGTGGCATATAGAACTGAAAGATTGTGTAGAACATTTTAAAGTATGTGAATCAGGACACATGGTAGATTTGATGCATTTGTCTGCTGTATTTTATTTGTTTTTATATATTTTATATATATATATTATATATATATATTTTATATATATATATATATATATATATAAACAATATTTTACTGTAACTGTACAGTTCTCTTTAGTTGTAAACATCATTAAACCATTTTCCAAGTGTTTTAACATTGGAACGTGTACTTTGTCTTTTATTATGTTCAAAATATCAACATTACCACATACAGCCATAAAGGGCACAGAAAGCAGTCAATAAACTTAACAAATGACATGATAATACACATAGATAAGACATGCACACGTTTCTGCTGATTTGTAACATGCAATAACAGAGCAGGGAGTTGAGCTCAGGAGTAGAACACTGCTATAGCTAGAAAGCAGATAACCTTCTATGTTGTTATCTTCAGAGATATAAGCTGACTGGGGGATCAGTGCAGGGGAGATCTGCCTATGGAGTAAACAGCTGCCTCCGTGCCGAGGGCTGACTGGGATCAGTGCAGGGGAGATCTGCCAATGGAGTAAACAGCTGCCTCCGTGCCGAGGGCTGACTGGGTCAGATCAGTTTGGAGGTGGTGGCAGGGCGGAGGGCCGGGTCTGAGTCTGGGTGTTGGGTGCACTGAGAGGCTGGGGGACCTTGGCTTTCTTGTCCTTCTTGCGAGTCTGTGAGGAGAGAGAACCCACAGGAAGAATGTGTAGGTTAATAGCCTTCAGGAGCTTTTCTACAGATTAAGTTGGACAACAACATTTCACTTGTGTTGCCCTAGTTTTGTCATGTAAGTTTGATAGCAGTTTTATGACACGCTGATGACTATCCACAGTATAGGATATGGATGGCAGAGTAGAGATTTCATCTTTCCATCTCTCAAATGTACATAACCTATAGATTTTCAATGTTCTATGTCACAATACCAGTAAATGCAGATATGTAGTTCACATGACTCAGCACAGGGGGCTGAGTCATGTGTTTTGTTCACTACATGTGACTCTTACCCTCCCCTTGGACTCGATCACCTGGTAGGCCTCACTCCCATCATCTTTTATCTGGAGAGCCTAGAAAACAAAACAAGTTTTATGGTATTGGTCAATGAATGAATAAAGCGCCCCTGGAATGGAAGGCTTGCAGAAGTTGATGAACCTGCATTTAGGATCACAGTGTTCTGCAACATCTCAGAATTGGAACACGGTTATAAGCCTGTGGTATATAAGGAGTAGTCCTTACCTGGTATGTGTCGCTACTAGCTTCCTGTCTGCGCTTCTAAGAGGGACAACCACAAACATGAACGCATTAAAAAGACTGTGCTCAGAATTATAACACGGCCTCTCTCACACGCTAGTCATAATAGCCCTCTCACTCACCCGTCTAGTAGCTGCAGTCTGGTCAGTCCTTAGATCCTCATAGTCGTCAGCAATAGTACCCGTCAGGAGTTCCTTTACAAAAACATACAGTACCAGTCAAACTTTGGACATACCTACTCGTTCAAGGGTTTAATTTTTATTTTTTATTTTCTACATTGCAGAATAATAGGGAAGACATCAAAACTATGAAATAACACATATGGAATCATGTAGTAACCAAAAAAGTGTTAAACAAATCCAAATATATTTTATATTTGAGATTCTTCAAAGTAGCCACCCTTTGCCTTGATGACAGCTTTGCACACTCTCATTTCAAGAACTTCGAAAGTTTCTCAAGTGCAGTCGCAAAAACCATCAAGCACTGATGAATCTGGCTCTCATGAGGACCGCCACAGGAAAGGAAGACCCAGAGTTACCTCTGCTGCAGAGGATAAGTTCATTAGAGGTACCAGCCTCAGAAATTGCAGGCCAAATAAATGCTTTACAGAGTTCAAGTAACAGACACATCAACTGTTCAGAGGAGACTGTGTGAATCAGGCCTTCATGGTCGAATTGCTGCATTAGAAACCACTACTAAAGGACACCAATAATAAGAAGAGATTTGCTTGGGCCAAGAAACACGAGCAATGGACATTAGAATGGTGGAAATCTGTCCTTTGGTCTGATGAGTCCAAATTTGAGATTTTTGGCTCCAACCACCGTGTCTTTGTAAAACGCAGAGTAGGTGAATAGATGATCTCTGCATGTGTGGTTCCCACCGTGAAACATGGAGGTGGTGTGGGGGTGCTTTGCTGGTGACACTGTCAGTGATTTATTTAGAATTCAAGGCACACTTAACAAGCATGGCTACAACAGCGATACGCCATCCCATCTGGTTTGTGCTTAGTGGACTATAATTTGTTTTTCAACAGGATAAAAACCAAACACACCTCCAGGCTGTGTAAGGGCTATTTGACCAAGGAGGAGAGTGATGGAGTGTTGCATCAGATGACCTGGCCTCCACAATCACCCGACCTCTACCCAATTGAGATGGTTTGGGATGAGTTGGGCCGCAGAGTGAAGGAAATCCAGTCAATAAGTGCTCAGCATATGTGGGAACTCCTTCAAGACTGTTGGAAAAGCATTCCAGGTGAAGCTGGTTGAGAGAATACTATGGCGAGAGTCTGCAAAGCTGTCATCAAGGCAAAGGGTGGCTACTTTGAAGAATCTAAAATATAAACTATATTTTGATTTGTTTAACACGTTTTTGGTTACTACATTATTCCATATGTGTTATTTCATAGTTTTGATGTCTTCACTATTAATCTACAAAGTAGAAACAGTAAAAATAAAGAAAAACCCTTGAATGAGAAGGTGTGTCCAAACTTTTGACCAGTACTGTACATTCAGAATGTCAGTACCATGTCATGTCCATGATGCCACTATACACACCACACACACACACACACACACACACACACACACACACACACACACACACACACACACACACACACACACACACACACACACACACACACACACACACACACACACACACACGGTATGGGACATTGTAACACACACACACAGACACAGACACAGACACGGTATGGGACATTGTAGCTCACTGCATATGTGGAGTCCTCCACAGGTGCAGTTACAGACTTGCCCCACTATAGACAGAGAGAAGAGGGGAGGAGCAGAAACAAGGAGTGGATAACACTGTTCTACATCCACTTCTATGTATTCAATTGAACGATAACACGCCTCTGTAACATGTGCACTAACTCATCCTCACTGTATACACTTACATAACTAGTACCTCATCATTGGTAGACAATGGAAGGCATTACCCACCTGTATTGTGACTCACCTTCACTTTGAAGAATAGAACGGTGGTGATGATGGAGTAGAGAATCAGGACTCCGTCCAGTATGTAGCAGATGACCGGTTCATTCAATGAAGCCTCTACAGGGCACACAGAAGATGAAGAGTCTTTAAAACACAGACAGGGCACACACACGAGCGCAGAGAAGGAGGAGGTATAATAATACTTCAACTGTAGTTTACATACACCTCAGCCAAATACATTTAAACTCAGTTGTTCACAATTCCTGACATTTAATCCTAGTAAAAATTCCCTGTTTTAGGTCAGTTAGGATCACCACTTTATTTTAAGAATGTGAAATGTCAGAATAATAGTAGAGCAAATGATTTATTTCAGCTGTTATTCATTTCATCACATTCAAAGTGGGTCAGAAGTTAACATACACTCAATTAGTATTTGGTAGCATTGCCTTTAAATTGTTTAACTTGGGTCAAACGTTTTAGGGTAGCCTTCCACAAGCTTCCCACAAGAAGTTGCGTGAATTTTGGCCCATTCCTCCTGACAGAGCTGGTGTAACTGAGTCAGGTTGGTAGGCCTCCTTGCTCGCACACGCTTTTTCACTTCTGCCCACAAATATTCTATAGGATTGAGGTCAGGGCTTTGTGAAGGCCACTCCAATACCTTGACTTTGTTGTCCTTAAGCCATTTTTACACAACTTTGGAAGTATGCTTGGGGTCATTGTCCATTTGAAAGACCCATTTGCAACCAAGCTTTAACTGATGTCTTGAGATGCTGCTTCAATATATCCACATAATAGTCTTCCCTCATGACGCCATCTATTTTGTGAAGTGCACCAGTCCCTCCTGCAGCAAAGCACCCCCACAACATGATGCTGCCACCAGAGGACATTTCTCCAAAAAGTACGATCTTTGTCCCCATGTGCAGTTGCAAACCGTGTTCTGGCTTTTTTATGGCGATTTTGGAGCAGTGGCTTCTTCCTTGATGAGCGGCCTTTCAGGTTTTGTCGATATAGGACTTGTTTTACTGTGGATATAGATACTTTTGTACCCGTTTCTTCCAGCATCTTCACAAGGTCCTTTGCTGTTGTTCTGGGATTGATTTGCATTTTTCGCACCAAAGTACGTTAATCTCTAAGAGACAGAACGCGTCTCCTTCCTGAGCGGTATGACGGCTGCGTGGTCCCATGGTGTTTATACTTGCGTACTATTGTTTGTACAGATAAACGTGGTACCTTCAGGCGTTTGGAAATTGCTCCCAAGGATGAACCAGACTGGTGGTCTACAATTTTTTTTCTGATTTCTTTTGATTTTCCCATGATGTCAAGCAAAGATGCACTGAGTTTGAAGGTGGGCCTTGAAATACATCCACAGGTACACCTCCAATTGACTCAAATTGTGTCAATTAGCCTATAATAAGCTTCTAAAGCCATGACATCATTTTCTGGAATTTTCCAAGCTGTTTAAAGGCACAGTCAATTTAGTGTATGTAAACTTCTGACCCACTGGAATTGTGATACAGTGAATTATAAGTGAAATAATCTGTCTGTAAACAATTGTTGGAAAGATTACGTGTGTCATGCACAAAGTAGATGTCCTAACTGACTTGCCAAAACTATAGTTTGTTAACAAGAAATTTGTGGAGTGGTTGAAGAACGACTTTTAATGACTTCAACCTAAGTGTATGTTAACTTCCGACTATAAGCAAACCAGCCATTGTATTGAATAGATGGAATTAGATTATGATAGTACCGATGAGTGAATGTGCTTATTTCATCAGGAATATTTGATGTGTATGAAATTTTTGGGTGAAATTTGCATTAAAAAACTGAATAATTGCCCATGATTCTGCACCGTTGGATAGTTGTTCTTCCAATTTTGAGCATCATGATTTAGTGACGGCAAAGAAAATGTTTTGATCTTCTGGAATTGTTTAACTTTCTGTTTGTGTGCTTGGACTCAAGATGCAGTATAAGTATATGAGCTTGGGTTAATCTTTTGCAGTACTGTTCTTTTGATGGATGTGTTTGCATGGTATAATATAGTTCTGACAAATGTATTTATGTTTTGAGAAGGCAACTACATTTTCAAAACATATTTACTGTTTTGCAAAATGCCACAGAGGTGTGTGTCTTGTGGACCCTGTTTTTGAAAATCAACATTGTTACAAAAAAAAAATGCTTGTACTCGATTGAGAAAAACTGTAAATGGGTGAATGGATACTTAACTAGAAAGGAGAATGGGGTAGTACTGAGCACAGAGCTGTACCTACAGTGCCTTGCGAAAGTATTTGGCCCCCTTGAACCTTTTGCCACATTTCAGGCTTCAAACATAAAGATATAAAACTGTATTTTTTTGTGAAGAATCAACAACAAGTGGGACACAATCATGAAGTGGAACGACATTTATTGGATATTTCAAACTTTTTTAACAAATCAAAAACTGAAAAATTGGGTGTGCAAAATTATTCAGCCCCTTTACTTTCAGTGCAGCAAACTCTCTCCAGAAGTTCAGTGAGGATCTCTGAATGATCCAATGTTGACCTAAATGACTAATGATGATAAATACAATCCACCTGTGTGTAATCAAGTCTCCGTATAAATGCAGCTGCACTGTGATAGTCTCAGAGGTCCGTTAAAAGCGCAGAGAGCATCATGAAGAACAAGGAACACACCAGGCAGGTCCGAGATACTGTTGTGAAGAAGTTTAAAGCCGGATTTGGATACAAAAAGATTTCCCAAGCTTTAAACATCCCAAGGAGCACTGTGAAAGCGATAATATTGAAATGGAAGGAGTATCAGACCACTGCAAATCTACCAAGACCTAGCCGTCCCTCTAAACTTTCAGCTCATACAAGGAGAAGACTGATCAGAGATGCAGCCAAGAGGCCCATGATCACTCTGGATGAACTGCAGAGATCTACAGCTGAGGTGGGAGACTCTGTCCATAGGACAACAATCAGTCGTATATTGCACAAATCTGGCCTTTATGGAAGAGTGGCAAGAAGAAAGCCATTTCTTAAAGATATCCATAAAAAGTGTCGTTTAAAGTTTGCCACAAGCCACCTGGGAGACACACCAAACATGTGGAAGAAGGTGCTCTGGTCAGATGAAACCAAAATTAAACTTTTTGGCAACAATGCAAAACGTTATGTTTGGCGTAAAAGCAACACAGCTGAACACACCATCCCCACTGTCAAACATGGTGGTGGCAGCATCATGGTTTGGGCCTGCTTTTCTTCAGCAGGGACAGGGAAGATGGTTAAAATTGATGGGAAGATGGATGGAGCCAAATACAGGACCATTCTGGAAGAAAACCTGATGGAGTCTGCAAAAGACCTGAGACTGGGACGGAGATTTGTCTTCCAACAAGACAATGATACAAAACATAAAGCAAAATCTACAATGGAATGGTTCAAAAATAAACATATCCAGGTGTTAGAATGGCCAAGTCAAAGTCCAGACCTGAATCCAATCGAGAATCTGTGGAAAGAACTGAAAACTGCTATTCACAAATGCTCTCCATCCAACCTCACTGAGCTCGAGCTGTTTTGCAAGGAGGAATGGGAAAAAATTTCATCTCTCGATGTGCAAAACTGATAGAGACATACCCAAAGCGACTTACAGCTGTAATCGCAGCAAAAGGTGGCGCTACAAAGTATTAACTTAAAGGGGCTGAATAATTTTGCACGCCCAATTTTTCAGTTTTTGATTTGTTAAAAAAGTTTGAAATATCCAATAAATGTCGTTCCACTTCATGATTGTGTCCCACTTGTTGTTGATTCTTCACAAAAAAATACAGTTTTATATCTTTATGTTTGAAGCCTGAAATGCGGCAAAAGGTCGCAAAGTTCAAGGGGGCCGAATACATTCGCAAGGCACTGTATATTTACATTCGTGGAATTTGGAGACATTTTACTACAGTACACTAATGTAAGAGAAAGTCTGCATATAATCGGAAATATAGATAACAGTCTCCCTGTCACTAAAAAGGGGGAGCTCTATATCTCTCTCAATCTTTCTGTGGTTTGCCTCCACACTATGTAGTTCAGTGGTTTCTAGAGAAGCTGTTGCTTGGGTAATTTCTTGCACTTATTAGTGTAAGAAAGGTGTGGGGGGGAAATGCATGAGACCATTGAGCTGGGGCCAGCTGGTGATCATCTACATTTCTACAAGATGTAGGATCTTAATCAGAGACAGTTTGCTACAGCAAGAAAATAATCCTGCAGCAACAGCAAATGTGAATTATTTTGTGGGTTATAATAAATATACATTTTTTTAGGGGTTGATTCATTTTTCGTTAGGGCAAATCAAGTCTGTTTCATTCCCACTTTTTTAAAACTCAAATACACTACAAGTTTGATTTTCCTTCTTTGCAGGGAAATTCTCAGCAACAAAATAGTGATCAATTAAGATCCTACATCTGTACAGGTGCACGCATGCAGACACACACACACACACACACACACACACACACACACACACACACACACACACACACACACACACACACACACACACACACACACACACACACACACACCTAATTGCGGATATTGACCTGCACACATGAATGTATGGTATGTTAGGATTACTTCATTGGAAAGATTCACTTTTTGGAGTTTTGATTTTGCATCAAGGACTTTATTTCAAATTCACTATTGAGTCACCCTCTTTATTCAGCAGCAACATTGTCTCAGAATAATCACTCTCTAGTTTTCAGTTATCAAACACCAACAGGTGCTACTCTTTCGCATATGTGTATGTCTGTGACTTTGCCATTCTGGTAATGCGGAAACGAACAAGGCCACGTCTAAGCTTTCATGTTCTTCGCAGACTCTAAAAATAGACGCGTAGAAAGGTAGCCCCTCAATCACAAACATGAACAGATAGGTAGGGTACAGAGCACTAAATCTCCTGGAGCCTGCCTCTCTCTCCTGACCAGGGGGAGGACACTCTCCGTACTCAGGATAGAGCACCTCTGGGTGGGTAAGGAGGTGAAGGCGGTGAGGGTGGGAGAGGAACGCCATCGAAGGGCTTTGGACAGAGCATATACACAGTAGCACAGGAAACGTACTATCTAGCCACACTAGAAAGCATTAAAGTCAATTTCTAACCAAACAAACAACTTTAATGTATCATTTTCCTAACCTTAGCCCTCACACATAAATTCAGAACCAACAGCTCATATACTCGCTGAACAGTTTTGATGGTATCGCCACTTCTGTGCAGTCTACCATGGCTATTTAGTAACTACCGTAATACATCTAGGTTGGCACTTACCTGCAGAAGAAAAAAACATCAGCATCAGCATGACACCTGTCCTCCATGTAATGGTCATCCTCTTTTCTCTATTTCTCTGCAAGGACACAGGTGATGAACCCTCTCTTTTGGTCCTGGGCTGAATGATGGGCGCTAGCTCTAGAGGGCTCTCTTCATTTTTTTTCTCTCTCTCTCTCTCTCTCTCTCTCTCTGATCACAGGAAGTGGCTGCACTGACACCAATGTATTTGCCCCCCCCCCCTCTCTCTCCTACATTCTCTACATCTATCTAAGCTTCTTATTTTTACCTCCCTAAGCATATATACTTGTCTTTTTCTGTCTTAGTTTTCTCGCTGTCTCTTCCTCTCTCTAACCACCACTCTTTCTCTATTTTACGCCCATATCCCTTTCTCTTAGCATTTGTTTTTCCGTAGTGTAAGTTCAGCTCCTCAGTATCTCCATTTGTAACAGATTTCATGCTTTATCAACAGACAGCCTATGAATGTAAAAATCAACTTCATTTTCTAAAGGTACTGTGTGCTTCCTCCGGCTGTCAAATAAAGCAATAATAAACAAGAGGGTAAGCATTACTGTGATTATTGGCATGACTGGATTGTTAAACCTGCAAGAGCCTAAATTCGGTTGCTGTTGTTACAGCCCACAGGGACATATCACAAAAACGTGCAATCTACCCCACCATGGCAAGGTGCCAGCTCTAGTATTGTACACAGCGAGCAAGGATATCAAATTATCAAAACATTTCAAAGCTAAGGTAAGGAATAACTTGATCTCTAATGGTGTACCATTGATATCAACATGTGAGTTTTTATTTTTTGGTGCTTATATAAACTCAGCAAAAAAAAGAAACGGCCCCTTTTCAGGACACTGTTTTTCAAAGATACTTCGTAAAAATCCAAATAACTTCACAGATCTTCATTGTAAAGGGTTTAAACACGGTTTCCCATGCTTGTTCAATGAACCATAAACATTTAATGAGCATGCACCTGTGGAACGGTCGTTAAGATACTAACAGCTTACAGACGGTAGGTCAGTTAGGTCCTCACCAGACATCACCGGCAACAACGTTGCCTATGGGCACGGACCCACCAGACCAGGCAGGACTGGCAAAAAGTGCTCTTCACTGACGAGTTGCGGTTTTGTCTCACCAGGGGTGATGGTCGGATTCGCGTTTATCGTCGAAGGAATGAGTGTTACACCGAACCCTGTACTCTGGAGCGGGATCGATTGGGGATTGGAGGTGAAGGGTCCGTCATGGTCTGGGGCGGTGTGTCACAGCATCATCGGATGGAGCTTGTTGTCATTGCAGGCAATCTCAACGCTGTGAGTTGCAGGGAAGACATCCTCCTCCCTCATGTGGTACCCTTCCCGCAGGCTCATCCTGACATGACCATCCAGCATGACAATGCCATCAGCCATACTGCTCGTTTTGTGTGTGATTTCCTGCAAGACAGGAATGTCAGTGTTCTGCCATGGCCAGTGAAGAGCCTGGACCTCAATGCCATTGAGCACTTCTGGGACCTGTTGGATCGGAGGGTGAGCGCTAGGGCCATTCCCCCAGAAATGTCTGGGAATTTGCATGTGCCTTGGTGGAAGAGTGGGGTAACATCTCACAGCAAGAACTTGCAAATCTGGTGCAGTCCATGAAGAGGAGCTGCACTGCTGTACTTACTGCAGCTGGTTGCCACACCAGATACTGACTGTTAACTTTTGATTTTGACCCCCCCTTTGTTCAGCGACACATTATTCCATTTCTGTTAGTCACATGTCTGTGGAACTTGTTCAGTTTATGTCTCAGTTGTTAAATCTTATGTTAATACAAATATTTACACATGTTAAGTTTGCTGCAAATAAACGCAGTTGACAGTGAGAGGAGTTTATGTTGTAGCTTAGACCCTATTTTAAATCTTCGGAAGTTGTAGTTGAGGACTTGGTGGACTGGATATTCTTTAGGGTTAGGTTTTACTTAGGACTGCGTTCTCTTCCAGGTGCTGGTAAGGGCACAGATGACAGACCGGTAGGATTCCAGTTGAGGTTGTTTAATGACGCTGATTCACATAGAGCAGTAACGGCACAGCACAGCGTATTGCTTGACAATTGTGTTTTAACCAAGAGTGTGTACGGTTCTGAAAAGGGGGAAATTAAGTACAATAGGAAATGGCAGGTATAGGCTTAATACAACCTCCAATTACATTACATATTGTAGCAATATTATTTATATCTGCTGCACATGCCAATACAACCTAATGACATGGCTGTGACTTCACTAATGAATGATCAGAGGTGTGCAACTACAGTACACAGTACTACTGAGTAGCACCATCATCCTCACACAACTGCATGAACTTGAATGTATAATGCATCCACAAGGCTCATTGCTAACAAAACCCACATAATCTATACAGTATACATCCATATAACCACTGGGCATAAGACTAGACACTGAAATGCTAAATGTCTGAAATGAGATGACAGAAACAACAGGGTTAGAAAGTTTACAGTTACTAGCTCGCGGTAAAAACGCGATTTAGCATAACAAAGGAGTGCGTCCACAACACATAATTGTAAGAAATATGAAATCACATTTCTGAAGGACGCACACTGGCCTTGGCTAAAACAAAGAACACGAACTAAAGGTAATCACGGGAGATGGCTGGAACTTATCGCGACACCCTGCCTCATATAAATAAGAATTTGTTCTCAACTGACTTGCCTAGTTAAATAAAAAATAAATAAAGATATGCATATACTGTACCTTATACCATCTATTGCACCTTGACTATGCCGCTCGGCCATCGCTCATCCATATGTACATTTTCGTATTCCATCCCTTTAGATATGTGTGTATTAGGTTGGAGAATTGTTAGATTACTTGTTAATTGTTAGATTACTTGTTATTACTGCACTGTCGGAACCAGCAACACAAGCATTTCGCTACACTCGTATTAACATCTGCTAACCATGTGTACGTGACTGATAAAATTTGATTTGATTTGACTTATCACGGCTTCTGTACTTTCTCTCCTTACTACTTTCTCCTCAGTTAGAGATCACCCAGCATGCTCTGCTCCCGGTGGGCGGGAGTCTCAATAGTCTTTCGTACTGAGGTGTTTGTTCTGTTTTCGCAGTCGGTTGAGACATATAATAGTGTTGAATACAGACTGGGTATCTTGTTTGGGCTGATAAATGTAATACAATTTGAATAAAATGTACATTTCAACTTTCAAATGATACCACAAAGATGGTTGGAGGTCCACACATCAGAGAATGTTGATTTGAGTGGGAATATCCATTGTTATACACTTAGCTGTCAATCTTTCATAGGTAACCTATTGAAATCATATAAATATAGATAATATAATAGACCTTCCTATTCAAGTTGACTTTCCATGTTGGGTGGACCGGCAGCCATATTTCTGGTAGTACTAGACAGTTAAAAATTACATTTACATTTGAATGGTGTACCAGCTAAATTGCAGTGGTCTGAAGGGAAAGGTTCATTCTATTCATATTTTGTAATATTATTATTGAAATGACATCTAGCCTGTATTCGAGAGTATGCTGTGTCTCAACCGATGACTGGCATAACACAGACACATCAGATAATGTAAAATAGTGTCTAAGCTACATGTGAAAATTATAAAAATCGGAATCTATGCGTTTTTAGATAATTGACATTGAAGTTTTTTTTTTTTTAAATAACATTTTATATTTAACCCCCCCCCCCCCTCCCCCCAAGAAATCATAGAATAGTTTGACAACCCTGTTTATAGGCTTTCAAATGATAGCCACCTCAACCATTTACCTTTTTCAGTAATTAAGACATGGCTTTACACAATTACTGTTGTTGTTTACGCAATCCAATAACAGTCCATTATAAATCGCAATCTGGGTCAGATGGGCATCATTTGAAAGGTTGTTCTATTGCCAACATGACTAGCTAAATTATAAAATACGATTTTACAGTATTAGGCTTTCACTAGGAAATTCAGCGAATTTTGGAGAACATAGACTGGAATCATGAGTGCATGAAGATTCGACCTGGCCTTATTAAGAATATCATTATTTCACTCATCCCTGTTTAAGACATTAGAGACTTGAAGGAGACCAGAACGGAGGTTGGAGGTTGCAGCTTGAATGTCAATAGACCTAATTGAGGTGAAGAAGGGGCTAAATAGCAAGTGGATGACAAAGCATTTTGACATCCCTATGTGAAATGCTCGCCCGGCATCATCTGACTATGGAAGATGGACCACAACTGGTCTGAATGATGAGCAAAAATCCTCTTCAATATGAACATTTAATGAGTGAAGAGAGTGATGGTGTAGGTCTATTGGGACACATTTTTGGATGAGCTGGTTTCAAAACGAATATGCTCTTCTTTTATTCCTTATTTTCTTTTCAGAAAAAAGGTGTATGGAGAAAACGGTAGCATTGTTATTTACGAGGCAAACTACCGCGACCAAAATACAGAACACGTCACTTCCAACATTAAATCTCCATGGCAACATCGCAACCAACGTCACATCTGTAACTCCACAGCTGTCGAACGTCAACACGAATCACTACTCATGTCACGTGTTTATCCTGGGCGGTTCTTAAACTCTCCGTTACATGACCGTGGTCATTTTTTCTTGGTGCAGAGCATAAATCATCCGTGGTATGTGACGGTCCAAACACAACGAGCATCAATTTAATCTGCACGAGGTAAAGCAAAAAGAAAGGAAATATTTCCGAAGATTTGTTTCCAGAGGACTCTTGCTCGCGGTAGCAAAGAGAGCGCACGAACAGTGGGTTTGCGTAGTTTCTAGCAAAGCTAGCTCACAGACCGTCCTGCATTCCTGTCTCTGGGTTGTGTGCATGCTGTTGTGATTCGCATTGGCAAACAACCGAATAAAAAATATGAAACAACATAACCGCAAACAACCCTTGTTCCTGGCGTTCATCACGTTTTTAGGTGAGTATAGATGCTAGATGGGCACAATAAATACAATGAATCTAACGCGAATACACCAGAATTCGGTCCTCTAACCTATTTTAACCTCGTTTGCTGGTTTGTGTAAACGTGTAAAGCTGGTTCTTCGTTTGCCCTTTGACTTGCATTGCCCTATGTTACAGGTCGATGCGGGTCCAGACTGAATTGTTTGTCTTGCTTAGTGGCTGTCGTGCATGACAAAGTAAAGCGGTGCATGTGCGCTTTTGTGGCAATGGGCCCCTCACGTGATTCCAAAAGTGCTGTGACAGTGATAAAAAAAAAAAAAAAAACTGGATTCATTATGACCTGTATCATTATTGATGTCACTGCACTCGGTTGTTTTGTATATTACATTCTATGCTTGTTTCTTGGCAAGTAACCGATTTAGTGCTTTGGGCAATAAGCTGGTAGTCATGTGCTGTAGAAGGACATGCTATTAGATCGCAGTAACATGTGTACAGCCTGTCCTTTGTAATCTTCTTTTTGTGGGACAAACTGGGCCTACATGTAATAAATGGGTACAGGCAACTAAGATCATGTCAAGATATTGTGGAAATTGATAGACAAATAGACAGAGGTAATAAGTGAGACAGAAAAAGGAAAATGATCGATACAGACGAACCAATGATTTATCGGGGACATTTTACAGATCAATAATAACTATAAATGAGTTATTTTTCTTCGGGAGTAGGTCAGCTTTAATATTGCAGCTTGTGGCTTCTATCAATGTAATTGTCCATTTCCAATCCCCCCTATTTTTTGTTAAGTGTAGGCTAAATTATATTACTTTTTTATTAAGTATATTTTATTAATTTATTATTATCCCTACCCCTACCACCCCTCCCCTAATTGGAGTAAACTAATGGCCAACAATACTTAGGCTTCTACTTCCAGCTGATACATACTGTATACATTTTACTGACAGTGTATTTTACACTATTTTTTGTTTTTTTAGTTGCCCTCAACCCCTCCCATCTATATCTGAAAACCATCCAGCTTTGATTTCTAGTGGCCATATATTTTTCTAACTGTTTCACAAAAGTTCTAAATCTTTCTATGCTCATAGTTTCTACATATTTTAAATTAAATATGAACATTTTGTTAAGAGCTATTTCATTGATTGATTGATTATGGCTTGAAGTCGAACAGCAGAAATATTTGCAGCGTTAACTCCAGGTAAATGTTGCAATTCTTCAGCCATTCATGAATGTGCATCCATAAACGAGCTACATAAGGGCAGGACCAAAACAAGTGATCTAATGCAAGCTGTATGGTGCAGCGGTCTCTTTTTGGGGGGGCTTAAATTAAACGGGTATACTTTAATCACACTTTTCTTTAATTAGTTTTGGTCTTTAATGCAGGGCCGACAGACATGTTCCTTACCTTCTACCCCTTCCACTTGCCGCCTCCGTTTTTGCGGTAATGCTGCAATTTTGGTATATTTCCATATATTTCCATATATTTCTGTTAACCGCATGTGACAACTCCACCAGTTCTATTTATTACAGAATTTAAAGATGTCTTTTATTATATATTTTGTTTTATTATCAATTAGTTTGTTTAATATTTATTGTAATATTTGTTTTCTTTTCTGGTGGATTATACTAAAATTGCAATCAGCTTGTTTTAAATATAGCAATATTTTTATTTATTTAATTTAAGTAACCGAAAGTGAGATGTAAACAACAATGAAGGGAAAAAGGCCATTCTGGAACACGGGGTGAGCCATTCTTACAAATCTGCTAGAGAACCAGTTCAGATTTAAGTATAGCTTTTGTATGACTGAAGTCTTAAGTAAGCTGTCCAATGCTGTAATATTTTCTGCCCTCCAAATCCATATTCATTACATAAATAGGCCTGTTCAATTTTCTGGCTTGGCATTCCAAATGAAGTGGAATATCTTTATTCATTTTTTACATTTTAACCTAAAGTTTCCTCCTCTATTCCTACAAAAGCGAGGTAGTGGTGAGTGTTCACTAGTATTTTCCTCTGCACAGGGAGATGGATGGACGTTGGCCAAAGAGAATGTGAGCGATGACATCAGCAATGATGTAGCCTTGGAAGCCACATGAAGCTAATAGTGATGAATGTGACCGTATTGTAGATTTTTTTTTATTTTTTATTATTATTATTTTTTTATTATTTTTTTCAAATGAACCAAGTAGAACAGAGATGCTTCATCATTCCAATGGTTCTTAAAAAAAACACTTGTGAGTCAAGGGTTTCACATTTTGGGGAATATTCAGAGGTGGAAACTTTGTGGGAATTAACAGGAATATATGCATATGAATATAATTTAAAATGTAGATGTTTTTTGTATAGGATATATTTACCATATATGGAGACAATATCATGTGGCGACAGAAACATGAACCTTTTACCTTGTCATAAGTAAACAATTTCAAATGATTTAAATCCTTCCAATAGAAATAAAAAACATTTAGTTATGAATTTAATTTTAATTGAGTTGACTCTTCACATGATTTCTCTGAACAAAAGATAAGGAATATTGAATGATCCATCGCATCTCCCAAAAACATTTAACATACATCTGTAAATGAAAATAAAGCTTTGGTTGTCTTCCTCAGGCTTCTCCCTGGACTTCCTCAATGTCCACCTCTTGAACATCAGACTCTGGGGTCTCATCTTCATTGTCACTTTCCAACCTTGAGGATGGATTGTTGTCAGGCTCAAAAAGCCTCAAGTTTGCCCGGATGGCCACCAATTTTTCAACCCTTGTGTTGGTCAGCCTGTTGCGTGCTTTGGTGTGTGTTCCCAAACAAGGACCAGTTGTGCTCTGAAGCGGCTGATGTTGGTGGGATTTGGAGGATGATGGAGGCAACAGGGGAAAGATCCACAAAGTCCCTTCCACCAGGTGACTGATGAGATATGTTGGCGTGACTGCCATATTGCATCTTCATCCCAAAGCCCTTGCTTGGAAGTGTACTTCGCCAGACTGCCAAGAACCTTGCCCTCATCCAGGCCAAGGTGGCGAGACACGGTAGTGATGACACCATAGGCCTAGTTGATCTCTGCAACAGAAAGGATGCTCTTGCTAGGTCCAACATGTCTGCTGTGGCGTGTTCAGGCAGAAGTCTTCACGCTTTTTGATGTGTTTCAGAACTGCAGTTTCCTCTGCTTGGAGCAACAGTGAAGTGGGCAGGGCAGTATGGATTTCTTCTCTTACATCTGCAAGCAGAGTCTGAACATCAGACAGGATATCATTGTCTCCCTCAATCGCTGCAATGGCCACTGCTATAGGTTTCAGGCTGCTTACCACTCTCTCCCAAAATACATCATCCAGAAGGATCCTCTTGATGGAGCTGTCCATATCGGCAGACTGCGATATGGCCATTTCTTGGAGACTCCTTCTCCTTCCCCACCCAAAAGGGGGGTTGCTGGGCAACATCAATGTGGTGCTCTTATTCTTCTCACTTTGCTTGGTGAGGTAGATTGCTGGAATAACTTGACCCTTCACATACCTAACCATTCCCTTGGCTGTCTTGTAGATTGTATCCATTGTTTTCAGTGCCATGATGTCCTTTAGGAGCACCTTCAATGCAGGAGCAGCAGAGCCAATGGGAGTGATGTGAGGGTAGGACTCCTCCAAGCAGCCTTCATGTTCGCAGCATTGTCTGTCACCAGTGCAAATACCTTCTGTGGTCCTAAAGCTCATCTGCAATGTAGAGACCAGTGTGTCTGTTGTCCCTTCTCTGTGCTCTTGTAGAATACTGGTTGAGGTGTGGCGATTATGTAGTTAATTATTCCTTGCCCAAGAACATTCGGCCACCCATCAGAGATGATTGCAATAAAGTTTGCTTTCTCTGATTTGCTTGACCTCACTTGAACTCTGCATCCAGCAAATTACTAGATAAAGCATGTCTGTTTGGAGGGGTGTATGGAGGGGTCTCTTCCAATACACATTGCCTGTGAGCATCGGGTGAATCAGTTGCATACACAGCTCGAGCAAGACCAGCATTTCTCAGCATTTCTCTGACTACGTTCCTCCATTGAGTCAACTTCTGATTCCAGGAGGACCACGAGCTGTTGCTATCAATAAGGTGTCTGATTCCTAATTTTCACCTTGAATAGAAGTAGAGGGACTTTTGTCAGAGGTTGCTTGTTGTGAGCATTGAGGAAACTTTATGCCCTTGGCCAGATGATTTTGCATCTTTGTTGCATTCTTCACAAATGATTTGGCACAGTATTTGCAAATGTACACAGCGTTACCTTCTACATTAGCTGCAGTGAAATGTCTCCACACATCAGATCGTGCCCGTGTCATTTTCCTGTAAAGATTATTCACCCCACCCAGTATTGTAATCAAAACTTACCAGAAGGCATGTAGTCCTTGGCTCAGACAGTGTAGTAGTATGGGCTCAATAGAATCTCATTAGTGTGCAAGATCTGGAGAATCAGCTGATGGAAGAATGCATGCAGAGGGTTCCAATTGCATTGAATTGGGGATAGTGTTACTAAAATATGCCACAAGAACTAGAATCCCTGTTAAGCCAACTTAAAAATAAAAAAAAATGAATTTAAGCAAAATTCCCAGGCTTAACTTCAATGGAAATTTACTGTAAAGCCTAGGTGTGACGCACTAAAGCGCTTGGAATTTGTTACCACCCAGTTTTGTTACCACCCAGTTTTAAGCCAACCCATTAAAGGAATTAGCCACAATATTACCTCAAGGTTACTGACCTACTCAATGGGTGCATCTCAAGTGTCTCACTTCATCTCCTCATATCTGATAACACATGATAGGTGAAAGCAACATTATGCGTTGAATGCCTGCAGAGGTTGCTTGTCTAGTTCTTTCACATCTATACAGATAGAGGAGAACACTCAAGACTATTGAGATGTACCCTGTGAGACCTAACCACCAGCTAGCTAAGGATCGGACCGAGCTGTATCTTTTTTTCTATCCATGCATGTACTCTGATTCTAGACTGGCATTGGCTGTTTGACTTTATTGACTTATTGTTACATTACAGCGGTCACGTTGCATCAGAGCTTTGCTGCCACTGACGTCCCGCCCACTGCTGCTGCCCCTCAAACCACGGCTCCGCCACCTGCGCCCCCAGCCCGGCCTGAGAGGGGCAACTACACTGTAACCAACGGCAATGGGACCGTCTGTCTGATGGCCCGCATGGGACTGCAGCTCAACATCCGCTTCAGCTCTGCCTCTCTCAATAATGTACACACGCGGACACAGACTTGCACATACTTGCAGCCCAGGCACTCTCTCGCACCCTCACACTAACTTGTGTCTTGTCCTGTGTGTGCAGACTGTGCAAGACGTGTTGAACCTCCAGCCCAACGTGACTAAGAGCTCAGGGTCATGTGACTCGGACAGTGCCACCCTGCTGCTGATGGCTGAGGAGAAAACCAACCTCACCTTCGTTTTCTCCCTGGTCAGAGCGCTCTACCTTTTTTTTAGCTTCTCTTTACTTTGTTTCTCATCTTTGGCTGTACCATTCACCTCTTACCAGACACAGACACACACTCACTAACACGTGAACACACACACAGAGCGAGGCGGTGTAAACCCACAGAATAGATATGGCCTGGTGTTACCAGCAGGAATGTCGTGTGTAGGAGGAATGGAGGTGATGGATGGCAGACCACTGATCTCTACATGACCTGATTAACCTGCACACACACTTTAACATGGGAATACACACATACTGAAACAACACGCAAATATCGACACAGGAAAACATTATCTGGGAGATGATTTGTTTACTCTCTCTCATATCAGTACATGCTTAAGTAAGGTAGTCTTCTGTATCAGTAGTACAAACCTTTCTGCACTAACACCTGACGGCCACAAGATGGAGCCTAATGAACAAGCAGGGAACAGGCACTCTTGTTTTAGTTTGTGCCATCCTGGTTTAAATGGAGTGGGCTTGGCTCTGTAATCCTGTGTATGTGTTTGATGTACATAGCGTGTCTCGTCATTGGTTCTCTTGTGTCTGCAGAATGCCACGTCCAGTAAGTACCACCTGAGTGGAGTTACTCTGTCTGCAGCCTGGCCGGACATGAGTGGTGAGTCTGGATCCATAGTTCACCAATCAATGGATCATCTCTGCAGCATTTAATTTAGTGAATAATACATGATCCATCTATCCTCTTAACCTCCATCTGCAGTTTTTCCCAGTGTTGAACCCTTCTATAATCCTCCCTTTCCCACAATCCATCCCCCCACCTGGTCCTACTGTAACTTCTTGTCCTTATTCCCCCCCCTTCCATCCTTTCCACATCCCTCTTTTCTATTCTGCCTGTTTTCTCTTCCCTTTCTCACCCCACCTATAACCTCGCTGTTGTCTCTCCAGAGCCCTTCTCAGCCAGTAACAGTAGTCTGGACTACCTGCATGGTACCCTGGGGCGTAGTTACATGTGTCGTGAGGAGCAGACTCTGGCTGTGGCTGTGAACTTCTCTCTCAACACCTTCCAGCTGCAGGTGCAGCCCTTCGGCCTAACCGGGGACCAGTTTGGAGCAGGTACTATACTGGGTGTTACTATGGGACTTATTTCAGGAAAGTGGTTATCCAGAGTTCTGAGATTGGAGTAATAGATGGTCACTAATTCAACTCCTGCTTTTTTTCTTTCCATTTTTTCCACCTGTCTCTCACCTGCTCTTTTCTTCCTCTCTCCATTGGGGTCTCTCCTCTCTCAATCTCTCCAGCGGAGGAGTGTCAGCTGGATGAGGATGACATGTTGATCCCCATCATCGTGGGCACTGCGCTGGCCAGTCTGGTCCTCATCGTTCTTGTGGCCTACCTTATTGGCAGGAAGAGGAGCCACGCCGGGTACCAGACTATCTGAGATTACTTCCTGTCAATTGACCCCTCCCCCCCCCTCCCTCCCCCAGATTGACTGAACCTCACTCCGACCCTCAACTGAACTTCCCCAACTCCATTCAGTTGGTCTTACCGTAGAATCCTTGCTGCCACCTCCTCCCCTTTGTACTCACTTACTCCACGTTGGGTCTCCATGGGGTTGATTTGCACTTTCAGAACTGAACTGCTCCTTTGTATGCTGACAGATTGTAATGACATAACGAAACAGATCGACACAGTCCCTCAACACTGGAGGGGATGGTGTGGTGGCGTGCTCATAACCGTATGCTGAATAATAATCCACACTCTGCGTAGCCTAAGGTATTTTTATCATGCTTACGTTTTACTGGTGTCTGACATGGGAATTCTGAGGGATTGTTTGTTTACAAGCATTGCTGCTGCTGTTTTCAATGGCTTTTTGTGTTTTTGATGGTGGCCATTGTCAGTCACATAATAGGTCACTGTTACTCTTGTGTGAAGGGAATATTATGACTAGCTGGCTGCTCCCCTCTCTCAACCAGTGAAAGTTAACTTGTTGCATAATGTTTGCAACATCATTGAATATGGAGTTGATGGAAGTTGCCTCTAACCGCTGGTCCAGGGTCAGATATTTTTGTATCCTGTTTGTTAGGAGCTGAATAATCTGACCTTAGATCTGTGGTTAGGGGCTTCGCTTGGGACCGGAGGTCAGCTGCAGATTGGGAATGGTAGTGTTTGTCAATCCATAGGGGCACATTTTGTTTACTTTGGGTTCCCCTCGGAATGGATTGAGGAACAAGGATGAAGGTAATTTGATGGTAAAGCAGTTGTCTGCAGAGAGAGGGACTCATTAATTTATGGTGATCAAAGTCCACAAACCACCCTATAACCCCTAAATAACTTGGAATCTACACTTTGTCTGATTAATACATTTGCGGGGCTAGAGGTTGTTTCTGGACCAGGCCTCAGATTTTTTTTCAATGATTCTAAGAGGGAATGTGAAACTGAATTGACAGAACGAGCATCACACGCTACACTAGAATGAAGGGGCGTGTGCTCCACTTAGACATTGGTATTACAGCGCACTGTACCATGGCTGTTATGACTACCATGTTACTACCTAATTGATTATGTGCCAATTTCCCCTTAGCAGTGACTTAAACCTGGTTTTATGAATACTGGTACTACCAATTATAGTAACATTAAGACAGATTTTTGTTGCTACTCTGTTGGTACTTCCAGTGATTATATTACGGGGTGCTCACAAAGGCCGAATACTAGTTTAAAATGTAACTGGACATTTAAGTGAATAGTTATAGGTTGTTTTCTCAAGTTAGGATTCAGGCTATGAGAAGTTAGAACAATTTAAGGGAGTTGGAGTTACTGTCCATAGTACAACACCATTTTAGAGAGGAATACTACATCTTAAGTGCCCGTGCCAAATGGAATCTGTGCCTCTCCACTTACAAGAAGGATGGGATCTATGCCAATGTTATAGTTTCTCTGTTATGTCTCAAATTACACCCTATTCCCCATGTAGTGCACATCTTCATTGTCATTGGGGACATACCCTTTCTATCTACACAGCATGTGACCTTGTCAGGGACATTCCCTTTGTTGATTTGCCTGGCCTATTGAATGATCATAGATGATGCATTGTTTGTAGTGAAACGGGGAAGTGAAAAGGATGTGAACTTTCACTCCACCCCTCATTTAGAATTGTTAATATCCATATGTAGTGATTCAGGGCTGGATTCAATCAGTATCAGAGCGAGATGTTCCCGCATTAACGTAAGCGCTACATGTCAACTCAATCAGCAATTACCTGAATTTTAACGCGGATGTTCCGCGATACAGATTGGATCCGGCCCTTTAAGGTTTAAAAGAGAATGTTTTAATTGTTTTCTAAAAGCGGAGCAAATAAAATAAGAGGTGAGGAATGAGCTCTATGTACAGTTTGTCTTGGTGTTTGACAGAACCCTCGGTTCTATTGGAACACAAATCGCTAAGCTTGGAGAACAAAGCAATACGTTTTGCTTAAATGTAATCGACAGTAATCAACTTCCAATTGAAGGTTACAGTGAGAGAGCAGCCCTTTGTTGAAAATAGTCAACTTTGGTCCAATTACACCAGTCAAATTCCAACTTGAGGTATGATTGCACATGCAATCTTGCATTGACTCAATGTATGAACTTATGCACAGTTCAAGTTATGATTCAGGCCTAAGTGTGCACTTGCTCACTCTCCCTCATGGATTTTAAAGCATTGGTATGGTGTAGAGTTATCACATTTTCCTCCCCAGGCGATTCCTGGGTTGAACTGGACTATGGTACCCTTTGGGGGAACCCTTCTCCACTGTCAAACCACAACTTATCATTCCCATGATCCTACCACAGGAAAAGTGCAAGATTACAGTTTAATGCTTTTTACAATACAAATAATATTTGACTAGATGGGGGTACTACAATCACGCAGCTCAATTCAGCATCTATGAAGAGTGATTGCCATGTCATCATATGTGGTTCCTGGTTATTTCTCCAAATGTGAAATCTGATCATCTGTAGCTCAACTACAATGAAGATGACCTGATAACCACAAGAAGTTATTAGTGGTGGAGGAGATGTCAAGGGCGGAGTCTGGACATCTCAGTCAATATGTGTTCTCTGCATGTCTCCCTTAGCTTAGTGATGGTTGCCATGGAGAGACTTCCTGGTTCCCTGAAGATTTCCTGTCAATATCAAGAAAAGGAGAAAGGCCAGAGTTCACCGGTGAAGTTGTCAATAGATGCTGATCTAAAGTCTCTCGCATTTCCTTACTCATGGTTAAAGATGCACTTCAGCTATTTGACCTTTTCCTGTTAAATTATATCCCAAGTATAAATCGTAATGTACACAGACTTAAGGGTAAAACATTTTCTGGAGCAAGTGTTTTTTAGACTAGTGGTTCCCTGGGAATGCACAAGGTGCAATTTCAAAATTGGATAGTGCATCATCAGTTTCCCTCGTCATGTCAGTCATTGCATACCTTAGAGAGCTATGTATAACTCTTCAGAAATGTCCAGATCGACTAGCCCATCTCAGCTAACATTTGAGCTAGGTTTTTTAGCCCATAGATTGTAGTGGGACGGGAACAGTTTGTGTCAGGAACAGTGCTTGTGCCCATAGAAAGACGTGGCGGGCACGAGATGTTCCCCAATTCTGGAAGGGGGCCCGAGTGAAAATGTTTGAGAACCCCTGTTTTAGACCAACTTCAAGAGTTGGCTATTCAAGGAGTTGGTCTGATGCATTAACTCCTCCCCCTTGCTCGTGGGAACAATAGACAAGCAATACAGGTCGAAAGAGGAAAGGCTCACCCCCCCCCCACACTTATGCAATGTCATACCTGGACCCCCTATTGAGATGTGCCTTTTGTTAAAGGTCCAGTGCAGTCAAAAAAAATGATTTTTCCTGTGTTTTATTTATACATTTCCACATTATGAGGTTGGAATAATACTGAGGAATTGTGAAACTTATAAATGCCCTTTTCATGCAAGAGCTGTTTGAACAGACTGCCTGAAAGTTTAGCCTGTTTTGGTGGGATGGCATTTTGGCATGTCTGGTGACATCACCAGGTGGTAAATTAGTTAACAGACCAATAAGAAAGAGTTACAAACCTCTCTGCCAATAACAGCTAGCTTTAAGTTTTCCTCTCCCAGATAGTCCTAGCAAAATTATTGTTTGAGAAGTTAGTCTTCGCTAAGAAGCTTTTTGACCACGTTAATTGAAAACAATCACAGTAGGGTACCTAATTGTCACCCGGCTGCATTTGACATTAAGGTTAGGAACAGACCCTAGACCTTTGCCTAAGGTTACCTCTCTTCTGGAGTAGCTTACCTGCATGAAGGTGTGGCAGTCGTATGTGAAGGCTCCCTGGGTGATCAGTTTGAAGCGCTCACACACCTCGACCATGGAGCGGGCCTGCAGGATCTCAGCCTGGTGGTGGAGGATCAGAGTCAGGGCCACGCGGAACAGTATCTTAGAGCCCTCGTAAAACAGGCAGTCCCAGATCCGTAAAACTGTCTAAGAGAAGAAAAAAGACATGAGAATAATTATCATACAGAGGGTGACGATAGACCCAGACTTTACCAAAACATCCACACACTACTCCAATCCCATTCACCTCTACAGGCAGGACATCGATGTAGAGGCAGATGAACCATCGGGAGACCACCAGGGTCCACATGACGTTGTGTTGGGCCATGGCCTGCCACACAGCCGGGGCTTTGACCCTCACCAGCTCGCCCAACACCTCCTGGTCTGTCTTCAACCCCAGCATGGCCGGGCTGTAGTAGTCTACAACAAGAACGTGTCAGGTTAATTCAGTCCAGTGTTTGACAAGAGGTTGTGTGTGTGTACATAGATGGCATATATCCTGAAACCTGAGATGCATCCTGTGTTTGCTCATGTCGTAATGAGAGCTCGACATACCAACAACACAGTCTTACCACAAGCCTCGTGACCATGGCGCTATTCCACATTAGCAGCTCCCAAAATACACAGAAGGGAAAACCTTCAAACAAACAAGTGGGTCTACTACCATGACTATGCAAACCTCACCACGCGTATCCTCTCACACAACCAGACAGACACAACAGGAGCGTGTGGGACTAACCAGAGAGTATTCTTCCCAACAAAGAGTCCATGAGCCAGAAGGACTTTTCTTCATCCTTAGTGATGATGATGAGGTAGCCTGCAATGAAGTTCATACCCTAGAGTAGAGAAAAACAATAACTCCCTTCACACACACACACACACACTAACAGAAACTTGTGCACACATGGTGTGTACCCACAATGCACACACTTTAGAGGACAGGTGAGGTATAGGCAGTTATTACAGCCACAGGGGACAGAACAGGTACACATGGAAGAGGCGACAGTGGACGTATTGTACACACGTTAGGTAAACAAAGGTAAGCAAGACTGACACAGGAGACCAGTGAGATCCATCCAACAGATGATTTATAGTATCTATAAGGCTCAGTACCTGGCAGTATCCCACAGCCTGGTTGTGGTGTCCATACGCCAGCAGCACGTTGTACAGGGCCTTCTGCAGACAGGGCTCTGAGCTGTTCCGGAACTGCACGTTGTCAGGGAACGTTCTGTGCATGTCTGGCGAGACAGGGCACTCCGCCATCAGCCAATCATAGTAACGGAACAATCAGGGTCTTGTTCATTAGACAGCCATTCTGTTTTCTGTTGCAAGATGCTATAGAGCGATTACACGCCAGCAGAAAATATCTTCGGTATCTCAGATTGTTCTGGAAATTCTCACATAGAAACTCCATTGGGAAGAAGGATGTTTGAAATGCTTTTTACATTTATCACATTTTTTAGATCATAATAAAAGTGGCCATTTTGGGCCCTTTTTAACCTATACATGTCTCCTGTAAGACCCTATGATCTGTATTTGATATAGACATCTTGGTGTCATTATACTCCTTATGTGCTCTGAAATATGGAGTAGGTCTTGATTCAGAAATGTAAATTTACACATTAAACTAATATCTCAAAACTACAATTTTTGATTTTGTTCATTTTAAGACAGATTGTTTGGAACAATATACTCTACAAGTACATCACAATTCCAGAGTGGGCTCTGCTAATTCTGAAGGTATAATACATTTTATGAGCGCCACCAACACAGTGAATGGGAAAATGGACTCAAAGGGAACTCCATTTGCTGGTGACTGAAATTGCAATCCTAAAGGAGGGTTGTGACCTTTGTTAATGACCTATAATGTCAATTGCAATGAATAAAATAGGGAATATCATTAAAAGTACCATGTTGAATAAATGTGAAAATGTGTATTTCATAATGAAGACATACTCCATATTTGGGAGCACACTATAAAGGAGTATAAATGCCTGTATCATTTATGGTTCACAGAACATAGGGTCTTATAGGAGGAGTGTATAGGTCTAAAAAAGGGCCTAAAATGGCCCAATTTCATCATGAAATGTGTGATGCAAATGTAAAAAGCATGGTAAACATCCTTCCTAGAAAACAGAAAGGAAAACGCAGCACACTGCTGCTCATGCTTTCTACCAATGAAGTTCCTATTTAACAATTGCCAGAACAATCTGAGATTCCAAAAATATTTTCCTTCCCTGCTGGCGTGGAACTGCCCATAAAACATTTTATATTGCTTCCAGTACCTATCCTGACGGTCTCCTCCAGCTTGGCATCGTGCTGCTGCTCGGTACCCAGCAGAGAGTGGTAGTACCCTGGGTTCTTTTCCAGCTGCTCCTGGGCCCCGCTGGCTGCCATCCAGATCTGGGCTCGGTGCTCGTTGGGCACACCCTTACGCACGTACCGCTTCACTAAGAGAACCGAAACCATGACTACAGTCAAAACTCAGAATGCAAATATAGAATGAAAATTCTTATTCAATATATGTATGTGTTGTGTGTTTATTCCCCTGTCTGTGTGTGTGTGTGTGTATATGTATATATATATATATATATATATATATATATATATATATATATATACACACAGTGCCTTGCGAAAGTATTCGGCCCCCTTCAACTTTGCGACCTTTTGCCACATTTCAGGCTTCAAACATAAAGATATAAAACTGTATTTTTTTGTGAAGAATCAACAACAAGTGGGACACAATCATGAAGTGGAACGACATTTATTGGATATTTCAAACTTTTTTAACCATTCAAAAACTGAAAAATTGGGCGTGCAAAATTATTCAGCCCCTTTACTTTCAGTGCAGCAAACTCTCTCCAGAAGTTCAGTGAGGATCTCTGAATGATCCAATGTTGACGTAAATGACTAATGATGATAAATACAATCCACCTGTGTGTAATCAAGTCTCCGTATAAATGCACCTGCACTGTGATAGTCTCAGAGGTCCGTTAAAAGCGCAGAGAGCATCATGAAGAACCAGGAACACACCAGGCAGGTCCGAGATACTGATACTGTACAAAAAGATTTCCCAAGCTTTAAACATCCCAAGGAGCACTGTGCAAGCGATAATATTGAAATGGAAGGAGTATCAGACCACCGCAAATCTACCAAGACCTGGCCGTCCCTCTACACTTTCAGCTCATACAAGGAGAAGACTGATCAGAGATGCAGCCAAGAGGCCCATGATCACTCTGGATGAACTGCAGAGATCTACAGCTGAGGTGGGAGACTCTGTCCATAGGACAACAATCAGTCGTATATTGCACAAATCTGGCCTTTATGGAAGAGTGGCAAGAAGAAAGCCATTTCTTAAAGATATCCATAAAAAGTTTGCCACAAGCCACCTGGGAGACACACCAAACATGTGGAAGAAGGTGCTCTGGTCAGATGAAACCAAAATTGAACTTTTTGGCAACAATGCAAAACGTTATGTTTGGCGTAAAAGCAACACAGCTGAACACACCATCCCCACTGTCAAACATGGGGGTGGCAGCACAATGGTTTGGGCCTGCTTTTCTTCAGCAGGGACAGGGAAGATGGTTAAAATTGATGGGAAGATGGATGGAGCCAAATACAGGACCATTCTGGAAGAAAACCTGATGGAGTCTGCAAAAGACCTGAGACTGGGACGGAGATTTGTCTTCCAACAAGACAATGATCCAAAACATAAAGCAAAATCTACAATGGAATGGTTCAAAAATAAACATATCCAGGTGTTAGAATGGCCAAGTCAAAGTCCAGACCTGAATCCAATTGAGAATCTGTGGAAAGAACTGAAAACTGCTGTTCACAAATGCTCTCCATCCAACCTCACTGAGCTCGAGCTGTTTTGCAAGGAGGAATGGGAAAAAATGTCAGTCTCTCGATGTGCAAAACTGATAGACATACCCCAAGCGACTTACAGCTGTAATCGCAGCAAAAGGTGGCGCTACAAAGTATTAACTTAAGGGGGCTGAATAATTTTGCACGCCCAATTTTTCAGTTTTTGAATGGTTAAAAAAGTTTGAAATATCCAATAAATGTCGTTCCACTTCATGATTGTGTCCCACTTGTTGTTGATTCTTCACAAAAAAATACAGTTTTATATCTTTATGTTTGAAGCCTGAAATGTGGCAAAAGGTCGCAAAGTTCAAGGGGGCCGAATACTTTCGCAAGGCACTGTGTATATATATATATATATATGTGTGCATCACACCCTTCAGGTTCTTCTCCACGTGGACTTTCCCCTGTAGGAGTTTAGACCACTTCATGGACCTTCTGGTGAGCACGGCTACATACTCAGCCATCATCTTCTCATAGGACTCATAACCCTCAGGCATCTCAAACCCATACGAGTCCACCCTAGAGAGAAAGCAGGGTCAGTCTGAGAATACACACACAGAAAAAAAAACTATGGATCTATATGACCCACATTCTAGACCCAGTAGACTGCATTGATCACAGAGGGATGTCAGTGTGGGTTGAACGCCTGGAACTGTTATAGCATAGTGACAGTCGGGTGACATTACATTGGCCAAGCTTTAGCTACAATAACCTGAGCTAGGTGGTTGGGATTACTGTGACGGGTAGCTGGGATCAGATGACATGCTGTTCAATCAACCCGTGTGAAATTACAACCCTAGAGGTTGAAACTGCATATCAAAAACCAAGCCAAAAGGAGGAAGATGAAGACAAGTTCAAACATCCCAAACAGACATAACATGCAATAAAACAAAAAGGTAGAGGTTTCATAATTGTGTACTTAATGGCAATTCAGCTGGTAAATGCAAACTTTGTGACAAACTGTAGACAGCAAAGTAAAAGCCAGATGATAGGCCCTAGACTAAAAGCCCACCTGGTTAATTATTGTCATGCCATGACGTTGTCACCTGATACACAACTTTATGACAGATGCTGTATAACTTTTCATTGCTTGTAATAATCACGGATAAGTCGGAGACAAATAAATGTATGATACTCATCATTGCAACACAAAAATCACACAAGGAAATGTCAAAACTGTTAGGGCCCCTACCTGTCATTCGCATTGGTGCTGTTGTTCAGGTGAAGCTGGGAAGTGATCGAGATGTTACCGCTCGTTTCACTCTCCATAGCTTGTTGCCTACTCCTCCGAATTGTCGGTAAAATGTGAAAACGTGACACCCACTCTCGAACTTAAGTTTCTGATCCACCAACTCCAATAGTTGCAGTCACATCAGAAAGTCATAGACTACCATTGCCAGCTGCCAGTCAGCGGGACCAAAAAAAACGACGGACTTGTAACGACACAGATGCTCAAAGGTTAATCAGGAGCAATCCATGTCACGAAAAAACTTGCAGGTTAATGTGAAATTAAATATCTTGCCATAAAATGTTGAAACAAAAAAACATGGAAAAGTCCATTAATCTACTACCGCTCTTCAGCCCATATATGAATACAATTCCTCTCCCCTATCTCGCCCATGATTAATCAGGAGGCGGGACTTGTTTTGTAAACTTCCCCCACCTCAGGTATATCCATTCGGTAAACTCTACATTCAGCCCACTTGGCTTATAGTCCAATAGCGTGCAACTGCAGGCCGCAAATTCAAATAGTGCTTGTTTCGCTTTCCATCCTCAATGGTCTCCTTGGTTCTATCAAGCCATGGCAGCAACAGATGCCACTTTTGTGCCTTTATGTCAGTGTTGTGTATTTATTTACTCACAAAAGACAAACCTACTTTCCACTCTCCAGTAGCCTAGACTAATGTTCAACAGTTGATCAACAAAATAAACATTGCATTCTGGGTGTATAAGAGTTGTGGTTTCCCCTAATGGTTAAGCTTAGGGTTTGTAAAAGGTAGGCTAAGCAGATCATAGATATGTGCCCAAGAGCAACATTGGGATGGTGATAACATCCATAGCAAATGTAATATGTTGGTTAAACATTACACAAGTAATGATGCCAACAATACAGTATCTGATCATTCCCTCCATCAGTATAGTAACCTGCCATTGGTCCAAATTCTAGTCTTGTCCTACAACATAGAGAATGTATGTTCTAATCTACACAATACAGTAGGTTATATTGGAGTGTTCTGGGACATTTTCAACCTGCATAAGGCCCTTGTGTGATGTGTAAATGAAGCTCAGGTGCTTGTGGAGGAGGAAGACCGTACTAGAGGGCAACAGCTAATTGGACTGGGTCTTAAATACTCATGATGCAGTGTGTGTGGTGCGTAACTTGAATCTGCTGGGGTGGATGTGTTCAGAAGGAATGTGTTCAGTAGGTGAAACATTTTGCAAATAGCAAGAGAGACACTTAAAACATGAGACTGAATCATCACATTACAGCAGAACAGCCTCTTAATTTCTGATAAAAACATGCTTTATTCAATATTCCTTTCCAAACTAACAATACCTGTGTGATTAGTGAATGACAAAGTGTAAATAAATGCGTGTCACAAAGGCATTAATACTAAAATGGATGGGCAGCAGGGACCTTTTCAACACACGTAAGCACTGTCCAAAGCGCTCCCTCTCGCACACACATGCATGACAAACAGTGCCCCCCAGTGACTGCTTGGTGGTTCCGTTTTTGGGGTGTTTAAATTACGTAATGCAGAATGGCACAATTCACAGTCATTGAGGTCCACAGTCCTGCTGGTCTTTTGTGCCTACACTTAATTGACAAATTAGTGTCATTAATTGGCCTGCAGACACTGCATTACATTTGTTTTATCCAAACCTCCAAAACAACCAGGAAGAACAGAACAGTATTTCAGTCTTTGTGGGCCAGAATGAACAGACTTTCCCTAATATACAGATGTCGAATGGGACAAACATTTAGAGTCATGGTCCATTTACTTAAAAAATGGCTGAAATGTATTTGTTTAAAACAAATATAACATAGTGAACCAAAAGAAGATTCTAAAACACAGAATGTTGGAATTTTTCCAACCCAAACGTTGAAATAAAATAATGACTTGGTACACACCAGAACTAAAATTCTATCAAATGTTATTGAGGCATCATATACCAGATTTTACTTTTTTTTAAATTTACACAAAAAGATGAATCTCTTATATTCATAAATGTAACTTATTTATATTATTCTTTATATAATTCTCTGTACATACTGTTTTAAAAGACAGTATAATATATACAGTATATAACTAACAGTTTTGTTGACGCTGGTGTTGTGAGCAAACGTTGCAAGCAGCTCGGTCTGTCCCAAAGTGTTTGCATTAGAAACAAGGCCTGTTCTGAACAGTCCCCTCAGAGCCCTGCGTGCCACACAAAGCTAACTAACAAGGATCAACCCCAAAAACACACAACATTTTTTCACACTTGTAAATCCGAATTCTCAGAGTTGCGAGAGAGAGAGCGAGACTGTGCCAGGGGAGGAATCTCTCCTTTTCTCCTCTTCACTGGAATACTGAGATTCCAAAGGGAGCGTTGCCTGGAACACTGATATCCCCAAGGCCTCTTCCCAGCTGGCCCTCAGGCTGGGACATGTACTGCCAGCTGGCAATGTGCACGTGGCGACTCCCATCAAACAAGGATAGAAATAAAGCCTTGCTTCCTGTGTTTTCCTCTCACTCTTCCCTCATAGGTTGGTTACCTGATAGTTGTGCAGTGTCACGGATTCAAGTGTTTCTCTGTTTCCTCTTAAAAAGTATATATATTTTTTTAATCCAACAAAGTCAATGAAGAGGAACCAAAGTTCAGCCCCCCTTTCAAGAGCTGGGTTGTTAGTAGTGGGTTTTGCGTTTGGATCCTGTTACGATCGGCCGGGCGAATTCCACAAAATCGTCTATGAGAACTGGCCACGCCCCTGACAGGAAGGAGACGTATGATTAGCGGTCACTTTATTGACCGAACAAAACTGACCTTAAATCTGACCTTAAATCAGTGTCTCATCTAAAGCAGTGGTCACTGGTCACCAAACCTGGTCCAGGAGAGCTGCAGGGTCTACAGGCTTTTGTTTCAGCCTAGTACTGAATCACCTGATTCAACTAATTTACAGCTCATCACAAACTTGATTAGCTGAATCAGGTGTGTTGGTGCTGAGCTGGAACAAAAGCCTGCCCACTCAGTAGCTTTCCAGGACCAGGTTTGATGACTACTGCAGTCTGTCATTGTGTATATTCAGTTGAGAGCAACATTCAGTGTATTGCACTTTTGCAAACAGCAATGAACTTTGACTACTCTGTACCCTACTGAATACACTCCAGGTAACCACGGGTTTTAAACTCACCCTCCTCGTCGTAATTTGACATGTCGTCTGCGATTATGTTGCCAAAATCCAAGAGTAGGTTCCATGTGTCTTTGGGAATCGACCGTTTGTGGTGTTCCTATATAAAAAACGAGAAAACAAAAGTGGGAAAAGTGCACAAGCAGAAAACAAGACACAGGATGTACATAGCAAGCAAGGAGTCCAGCTCAAAATGTAATGTTAGATTGGGATGCATAACATTACTCACTCACCAATAAGAACCTGTTCCAGAGGTCCAGGAACTTAAAGCGGCCTGTCAGTACCAGGTTCCAGTAGGCCACAGCCATCTCTAGATCTAAAACACAGCCAGAGTTACACCTTGTTATCTCACTATAGTTTAATCAGATGTGTTCACACTGGGTTGAAACAAAAGCCTGCACACCCTCAGGTGTCCTCCGGACTGGAGTTAAGAAACACTGATGTAACTACAATAACTCTTGTGAACACTAATGTAACTAACTTTCATCTGTGCTTACCTAAACCCTTCTGTCCAGGGTTCTTGGCAAAGTTGAATGTGAACTGGTAGAAGTCCTTGAACTTGCCACTGTCTTTAAGCTCCTGTTCTAACCTGGGAAGAAGAGCCTTCAACTTCTCTGGGCTGTCGCACCTTGTGAGAAGATAAATACAGTGGGCAGGTAAATGGATCTCAATCAAAAACACAAACACACACCTCTTCTAATCCAGTGGTTCCTAAACTGTTCTTGTGCTATGATCTGTTACCCATCCATTGGGTTCCCCAGGGCAGTGTTTGGTAGGCACAAAACAGGATAACCTTTAGTAGCAAACCTTGTCCAATAAGAACACTGATTTTCAATTTCCATTTAAAAACATGTTCCTGTTCTGTACCTACTAAATAAGACCCAGAGCTAACCTACGCTGACTTGGCATCACACAAAACATAAGACACACAGTATTAATGCCAAAGTTCAGAGTCTAAATATAGAACTTCTCCCCACCATGTGAACACACTAACAACAAACACCACAATAACATGTACTGGCATTAACCAACAACACACTGTCACGCCACCAAACGAAGCTGCGTCGCAGAGTGAGGACTTCACCCCTCGCTCACCCCAGTTCGGACATGCCATCCAGGAACTCCTTCTTGCTGAACTCGCACTGGGTGGCGGCCCGGAACTTCCACGCCACCACCAAGACACTGATGCTGGCCGGGTCCAGGGTGAGGTCATCGCAGAACTGCTGGATGCCATCGATGCCTATCTTATTCTCATCCTGGGGATCTATGGAAATGACATGTATATACAATCATCTTAGGGATTTGAGAGAAACGTACACATTTCCTCTTTCAAGAAACAGGAGAACCGATACAATGCATAACACCACAAATACATACTACACACTTACTAACCCTTAACAGATACATAAACTTTGACACACAATCTCCACAGGCTGTATTCCTCTAGAACTTCCCCCACTTGCCTTTGTAGCGGTTGTAGAGCTGTTCCAGCTTCTTCTTCTCCACAGGGGTTTTCATTGATTCCTTGTAGTAGAGGTCTGGGTTCTGGAAGTAGTTGTCTGTGGCCACCTCTAGTTTCCAGTCATTCTGGGTCAGGCAGTAAGCAGCAGTCTTCTCCCCAGCCTGCGTGAAGGACATGAACTGCCGGACCTTGTCCCTCTGCGAAGACTTCAGCTTATGCTGCACGGAGACAGGACACGGGCTGTCAGATACCGAGAGACCGTGCAGCACCGACAGCAAGACGCACACACACACTGAGACGCACACCAGGATACACAGGGGCACACACACATCCACAGACATTCAGGCCGAGGTCATGTGGACACCAGACATAAGGGTAGGTGGTTACAGACAGACAGTCACTTCATATGATGATGAGATACAAGTCGACAAACAGACAGACAAGCAAACAAGCTTTGGGCGTCCAGTCAACAAGCAAGGCAGACCTAGAACTATTCTGAGAGTGGAGAACGTTGAGTAAGCTCAGAGCACGTGCACCCCAGAAGGCCCCCAGTATATGGGGCGTCTAGTGGAATGTAGTGTAACACGAGTAGGGGGATGCCATCAATGGGACCTCACTGCTCAACTGTTCCAGGGCGTCCCATGGTCCCAAACACACCATGCTACTGCCAGATATACAGGGGTTATTTCCAACTTTGCAGAGTAAGCACTAAGCAGATTGTGTAATGAAGTGACCAGGTGTGTTCATTTCAAACTGAGTGCATGCACAATTAAACATGTAATGCAGTCCTGCTTGCGTGTTAAAAGTAAAGCATATTTCCATAACTTCGAGACATGCATCTATTTTAATAGACAGTCAACAACTGTAAACGATGATCACCGGGTGTTGGATAACTCTAGACTGATAACTACTTAACTGCCTTCACCATAGAGTGAATTTTAGTTCGGTTATAACTACTCTGTTGAGCGTGTGCGTGAAAAGCGACAACTATGATGTTGTTGAGCAAAAAAACAACTACCTCGGACGGAAACGTAATCATCAAAAACATGCAAAAACAGATCGGGCGTCCATAGGATATTTCACGGGTGTGCGAGAAAACACTATCCGTCCTGCGCGCTCACTGGTCCGGCTTGGCCACTGCCGTCAACCACGACCAACTTCTCAACTTGGAGCGTCTGACTAGCTCGCATTTCCAGACTACCAAAAAGGGAGTCGTAACCAGCTAGCTGCGCGCTGGACGAATGCGGTTCTAGGTCTCAAAATACCACCAACTGACCTTCCTTTCCTTTCCCTGGTAAATACGTTAAGTCAAGTGAAACAGCTCAACAATGGCAACACAGACAGACAGGAGACAGTCCGTGAGCAGCGACGGAACAATTTCTACCTTGCGCAACATGTTATAATCCCGGGGTTCAACATCACAGCAGCGGTTTATGTTTGAGAATCTGTTTATTAATGCCCTCCTTACCTACCATTTTCACACGGCTTTTTACCAATGTGATAGCCAGTCGCTGATTATGCGCTTGCGCGGAAGCACTGACAGCCCTTGCCTTGTAGAGTTGCACGTCGAGGTCATTTGAGTAAATATCCTACAGATATCACGGGATAACAATGAAACTTTGACAAGTAACACTTGTCGAGTGGACTCGAGTTATGCACAAACCTAGATATGGATGCCACTGTATCAATCAAAAATCTACAAAAGAGAAGGATGACAACTGATCTGGCTACCGATCAGTCACGAAGACTACATATCCCGAAATGCAACGTATGTTTGTTTCGGAAGTAGCTAGCAAGCAAGTCTAAGATCAACAAGTATTTTTCTTATGTGTGCTAAAAACATATTATTAATTTAAAATGTATGTTAGACCCCTTAATACCTATTATTGCTATCATATTAATAAACTTGTCTCGGTGTCAGCATTCAATTTAGCTGAACTACAGTCGTTTATTGGATTAACGTTAGCAATCTAAAAGTTGGAAGTTGAAGGAGCCCTTCTTTATGTACACAAAGCTCAATAGCAGACTGTTCGATTAAAGTACATACCTCAGGTAGGCCTACCGTCGAGGTTGGGGAAATATTGGTCTTTGGGTCAGGGGAAATTGTGTGGGGCTGCAAACCAGACACATTTCCCAATATCCAAGTAAAGCAGACGTCATGAAAGGAGTTGCTTCATGCCTTGAAATCTGATAAGTGAGAAGATCTGATGTGATTGGTGAAAAGACCAATTTGTGGAAAAAAATATCAGAAATTGGCTGCATGTTTAAAAGCAGGGGTTCCTAGTGGTGCAGTGGTCTAAGGTACCGCATCTTAGTGCAAGAAGCAGGTTGTATCACATCCGGCTGTGATTGGGAGTCCCATAGGGCGGCGCACAATTGGCCTGGGGTAGGCCGTTATTGTAATAATAATTTGTTCTTAACGGACTTGCCTAGTTAAATAAAGGTTCAATTAAAAATAGATGTATTCAGATTGGCGATAGCAGTCCAAATTTAGCCTACATGCATCTCTCAACAGAAATCTCCCACATAATCTTCTTCTGCAACATTTTATCACAACTGACATCCATCCATACTATTAAGCATCAATAAATGTGGTTTAGGGCCTATGTTACATGTGTTGCATGTTGTACGTTTTTCTTTGTGTGTGTGGTGAGGTTGGGAGGACACAACTCACATATCTTTCTCTCTATGATTACAGGTTGGAGGGGGTCATGAATGACTGAGCTGGGACTGGGAGGCTCAGTTGAGAAGGGCGTTCTATCTATCGCTTAATGAATCAGGGAAAAGGGAAAGGGGGATACCTAGTCAGTTGTACAACTGAAAGCATTCAACTGAAATGTGTCTTCCACATTTAACCCAACTCTGAAACAGAGAGGTGCGGGAGGCTCCCTTAACTCAACATCCACATCTTCGGTGGAATAGTGGGTTAACTGCCTTGCTCAGGGGCAGAACGACAGATTTTTACATTGTCAGCTCGGGGATTCAATCCAGCAATCTTTCTGTTACTGGCTCAACGCTCTAACCACTAGACTGGTTGCGCTGCCATTCTGCCAAATATGGTTGTCAGACTGTGTGTTAAAAAAAATGTCTGTGGTTGTTGTGGTGTACGTGGTTATGCTCATAGGATGACTTTTGAAGGTGAGACCTCACCTTCACAATCAACTTCAACATACAGACCATAGGTACAACACTCACATTCAGATGTAATCAGGAAACTATTTAACTGGTATCAACATGGCATTCAGATAAAAACGTAATGTATTGAGCTGAGCATAAGTTATTCTCAACAGAAAACCAAGAAAGTTCCATAGGTTATTTTCAACACAAACACCACATGCTTATTTTTTAACTAAGCCTTTAGCTGAACAGTCTCATTCTCTCCTCTAAATAGATGTGTTGAATGTTGTGGTTGTAATAAACAATAGACAATTCACAGTTGACTCCCCAATCAACACAGTTCATCATCTGTCACAAGAAAAAAAAAGGATTGGTATGTAAGGGTTCAGGACACTGACGGTGCTGGATGAGGTTTTCTGTGAACACTGATCTAAAGTCAGTGCTGCAACTATCCCCAAAGGTTAAGGTACATATTCAGGGAATATGAGCAGTTCCAAGATCAGTGTGTTTAAGACAGTTGAGCATGTATACCAGATAGGCCCATATATAACTGAACAGATTACTTATTATGACATTGACCTCTGATTTGCGATGTTTTCGAATGGCTTTTCACTGTTACTAGCTGTTACTATTTTTACTCCGTTTTAAATCCCGGAAAAGGCTTCTGAAACGCTGAAAAGCTGGAGACCAATGGGTGAACCCGGGATAGGAGGTCCTAATGCGCGAAGCAATCAGAACGCGCCAAAGGCGTGGCTTTAGCGGCATGGATTGCCTGCGTCATATTGAAGCTATCCAATCCGAAACGTCAGATGTTAGACACCGCCAAGATTGGTTTTCAGACTAGGACGGTGGAAGGTAACAGCTGAACACGAATCTCGAGCTAACGGCTATCAAAGGCAATAGACTTGGGTGTTTATTGATTGAAAGGGGGGAATTTATACATTTGACATTCGAAAGGGATATTTGTCTATCTAGCGATCCCTCCAAAAGATAGGCTATCTGCTTTGTAACTTGGAGGTAACTTGTTATGTTAGCAAGTTAGCTAACCACTTGCTACTGCTAACTAGTGCGTTGACCGCGTTGGCTAGCCAGTTTGCTAACGTTGGCTAATTTACCCAACCGGCTAGAATTGCAAGACTGGTACACCTAGCTATCCATTATGGTTATCAAGCCCACCAGCTGACCATCAAAATATGAATCGCGTTATTGTAGTTAGCCAGTCATAGCTAATATAACTTAGTTACTTTCTCTTGCGCGTTAGTGTCAAGTTATTTTTATGAAATATTTCGTTGTCATTGATGGTTGCAGATGTATTCCTACAATATAACGTTAGTAGGCAAAGTTTTGTCCTAGCCTGCTAGCTAACAGTAATCTTCTAGTCTTTGCCTACCGACCAATTACTACACATACGACAGCTAGCAAACTAGACCATTTCGTTATTTTTTTTTACCATTTACGCCCGAGGCATCCGCGCGCTATTAATGTAATTCATAGTTATTAGCTCGGTGGCTAGCGATGTTACTTGGAAAAGCATCCATTTTGAGATTGAGACATGATGGACCAGAAAGCTGCCTAACTAATTCGTTAAGGTCAAACTATGCATGTAGGCATACCTCAGGCGTGGAGTGTTGAATTGCTTAGAAGCTTAAATTCATTATTTCAGAATCAAGATAATTTGACGTATAGTTTTGTTTCCTGTTTGGCGATAGGGATTTAGACCTCCTCTTCCTCTGTCCTCGATGCCAACAAAACAGCCGTCGAAGAAGCAGACGAAAAGAGTGCACTCGTAAGTGCATATCAAATTAAACCTTTAAATTGTTTGGTAATTCCTTATTGCAAATGCATGTGTTGGCTTTTATTATTATAATGCACGCAGGATATATTTGAATCCGTTTTCTTATAGTTACACAATCTCAATTGCATTTGGAATAGTCTCAAAATGTGCCTCTAAACTAGCTGGCCTGTAATATCACTAACGCTAACGTTAGGTAGGTAGCTTGCTAGCTAGTTAGCATCAGTTTGCCCCTTGAGTTAGCTGTCGCAGAGTGCTGGATAGAAACAAATTCCCATGTAAAAAGTAATTAGCCAGCCAGACAACGTGCATTGTTGTAGCTGGCTAGCAATTTCTGCTCTGCCTCGTAAACTTCGTGGGGAATCTCGGGTCTAGGACGTGGTCAACAACACCTACTAGGCCTTACAGTTTGCATGATAAAAGTTATGGTAAGATATCAGAAATATAAAAATGAGGACGTTTGATAGATATCACAGGTGATCGAACTCATCACTTTGAAATATGCAATCGAAATTGCTTTCCAAAGACAATTTAGTCGGCTAGCAATGTTTTTGTTCAGGCTATAGCGATGTAGCAGGCTAGTGCTTTTGTGCAATATATTGCTTGCATACTAGCGGCCTTGATTTTTGATCAATAATGCAATCTGCTGCCTACCTTTGCAAACATTTCATGTACAATATGCAGTTCGTATACATGTGCAATAGTTCACCTGTGTGACATTCTCATGGCACCCGAGGCCTAACCAACTCGGGAGGGGAGGAATTTCCTGGGTAATGTTTTATTTATGCTCATATATGTTGATCATTTTTTGCTCAATTGCTCCCCATACCAAAGTCGTCCTGCTTTGTCCAATGCATTCTTGGAATTATTCAGGTTAAATGGGTAGTTTCCACAGTGTACTTTTATGCACGGACAGCTAAAAATCCAGCTCTAGTCATTGCATTACACACTCCCCTGCTGTATCATGGTTGTTCTGTTTCAGAGAACTCGTTGGTGACATCAGAGCTTCCCTTTCTTCAGACAGAGCCTTACTTTGTTCCGACAGGATGATGGCCAAAGATGTGAGTCTGATCAGAGACAACCAGATGCAGTATTCTTCCACCTTGGTCCTGGGGGACTTAGACATTTGAGAGATTCAATAGAGACCAGCTGTTGAAATTTTACTGGAGTAGATGTTGATGGTGTCTTCCCCACAGGTTGGTCTGATGGAAACCAATGGAGAACTGAAGGTTTTTATTGACCAGAATCTGAGTCCTAGTAAAGGTGAGCAAAGCACAGTGTTGTGCTCCAGAATACAGATCAGTGTCATTCAAACCTTGTCTATGTCCGGTATATGTCCTCAACTCAACAGCAGGGGGCAATAAGACTACACAGAAGTTTCTCATTTTACTCCCCTCCCAACTTCTGCTAGTCTTATTACTGGTTTCCATGTCAGACAGTGCAGGTGTTCTAAATATCTGTGTACCCGCAAATACATGTTTTCCCTTACTTGGGCCAGTAAGTTTGCATCCCATAGGGCCTCCTGCCTGTTCTCTGTAACCATCTGACTGTTCGCTGTAACCATCTACCTGGGGGAACTGGATATGAAGAGAGGCAGTCATTTTGTTTGGTTCCAGATGACCCTTTTGACCCTAGTGTTTACTCCGCTCTTTCCTAGGTGTCTTGTCTCTGGTTGCTGTCCATCCTGCATCCCTCCCTGTGGCCAAACAACTACTGCCCAAAACACTGGGGCTCTCCAATGTCAACATTGCTCCACACATGGTGAGTGCGTCTGTCTACCTTCACTATTTACCCGAATGGACAGAAATATACTGCAATACGGCAGGGGGGGGGGGGGTGGCAGGGTAGCCTAGCCTAGTGGATAGAGCGTTGGACCAGTAACCGGAAGGTTGCAAGTTCAAACCCCCGAGCTGACCAGGTACAAATCTGTCGTTCTACCCCTGAACAGGCAGTTAATCCACTAGGCCGTCATTGAAAATATGAATGTGTTCTTAACTGACTTGCCTAGTGAAATAAAGGTAAAATAAATAAATAAAAAATACAGTCATATCACAACCACATACTTGATGACAAAGTATTTTATTTTGAGACCGTGTGGTAGATCGCAGGTTAATATTTTCTCTCGCAGACAAGGTAAAAAGAAATGTTGTTCTGCCCCTGAACAAGGCAGTTAACCCTCCATTCCTAGGCCGTCATTGAAAATAAGAATGTGTTCTTAACTGACTTGCTTGGTTAAATAAAGGTTTAAACATAAAAAAATAAAAAGCAAGCTCACCACTTGCGTACACTTGGCCAAAGTGCTTCACAGCTACAATCTATCAGTTTATAGACAAGCACAATCATACTTCATGGTCTCTAAGCCCAAACCATTAGCCTTGTGAGGTGACCGGGGATGAGCTTAAGCTGATCAACCTCTGCAGTCAGCAGGATTACACACCATCCCATTACATACATGAGAATATATACATGGAGGGAATCAGTTTAGGTATCACCTGATGGCCGGCCAGCAGACAATGGAATAGATCACTTACCTGGCCTGCCTCCCGTACTTCATTTGAGCAGGAAGTTCTCTTCACCTCAGAGAAGACTCACTCCACCACAGGCACTTGGTATATTATGAGTCAGCGGCATAATGCTCTTTCCATTTCTTATGGTCTTGGGAGATACACCCACCCATAAAACATTGATATACAAGCAGACACCGTGATATCCAGGGGCACACTCCAACTCTCAGACATGATTTACAAAAGATGCATGGATGCACTGCATGCTCGGGCCGAGGATTCAAGCGTTGTGGGCTTACAACGGCAGTCAAGCTAACATTGGTTAGCTACTTCCAGACACAAATGAGAGAACACCTCACTCTGACCGTTTTACTCGCCATAGCAGAGCTGTTTAGGCAGTTTTCATGTTATCCGGAGCTTTGGTGACTAATTGTGCTGCTGGCAACAATTTAGTTACGTGTTTTTGCTGACGTTTACTGACACCGGCCATATTCAATGGGTGTTGAGCACTTGTAAATTCATCACTTATTCTGCGCTCTGGTACTCAGAGGAGAGTGCTCTGAAATCAGAGTAGATAGCCAGAGCGAATTTACGAATGCACCCGAATGTCCATTGAGAAAGCCCAACGACTATACCACTTAGTTAAGCTAAAAATGATGGGAATAATAGTCAATTATTGTTGTGTAGTTAATTAGTTAGCATATAGTTAATATACTGGCAAGTTTGATGTATTAGTAGGCCAACTAACTTTAGGTAGCTAGCTAACATACCGGTAGATAATTCTGTAGTGATATGCTATATGGTTCATAAGGATAGCTCTAAAATTGTCAGACATAACATGTAAGTTAACCCATTTGAAAAGTCATTACTTTAATACATTGCTTAACATTTGTCGTAATTAGTTAAAGAAATGAATTTGTTTCCGCCCTCGTTGGACTTCGGCTGCATATATTCTTCAAATCTGAAAACGTTGTGAAGCCACACCCATTTCCAGAATTGCATTATGGGCCCTAAAAGCACTGAAATAGTGTCCACTGCTTGTACACTTCGTACACTCCGGGAACTTTTGGCACACTAACTGTATCCATACTATCACCAATAAGCATACTATATACTCAATTTACATCGCAAATAGTATAGTTAGTGCAGTTAGTATGAGTATTTGAACACAGATCATGTGTTCTCTTTTTAAGTGTGTGAATTTGACAGTTTTTCCTGTCCTGCTGAGCATTCAAAATGTAACGAGTACTTTTGGTTTTCAGGGAAAATGTATGGAGTAAAAAGTACAAATATTTTCATTAAGTATGTATTGAAGTAGAAGTTGTCAGAAATATAAATAGTTAAGTACAGATACTCCAAAAAAATGACTTGAGTAGTAGTTTGAAGTATTTTTACTGAAATACTTTACACTGCTGTTTGAGGGGCCGCAGTGGCTTGCCGGTCTGCGTACCCACATCCTCCCCATCTTGACAGTGGAGAGAACAAATTTAAGTTCATTTCTGGCTATGCTACACATTTTGCTATCAGGTGGAGAGAAATGTTTGAATATGTTATCAGTGTGAGCAACAAAATCAATTGGGCTGAACCACAGGTATCAAACTCCTTCCATGGAGGGCCGAGTGTCTTCAGGTTTTAGCTCCTCCCCTTGTACTTGATTGATGAATTTAAGGTGACTAATTAGTAAGGAATTCAAAGGAAAAAATGACAACCTTCAGACACTTGGTCCTCAGTGGAATGAGTTTGACATCCCTGGTCTAAGCCATCGCATTTCACATCATGATTAGGGCTGTGACGGTCATGACTTTTTGGATAACGGTTATTGGCCAGCCAAATGACAGTGATCACTGTAATGACCATTCAAATGAGAAAATATATGACATTAAGACACATTTTCTCCTTCTGCTCCTGACAGCATGTGCTGCAATAGAAATAGATTGAAAGAACAGGTGTCCCCATTAGTCATTTTTTTTAAACAGTTAAGGCTTTTATTTTCATCAAATCAAATGTTATTGCGAGTGTCGCGTAATGCTTGTGCTTCTAGTGCCGACAGTCCAGCAATATCTAACAAGTAATCAAACAATTTTACAACTACCTAATAAACACAAATCTAAGTAAAGGAATGGAATAGGAATATATACATATATATATGGATGCAAATGAGCAGCCTAGGCAAGATGCAATAGATAGTATAAAATACAGTATGTACTATGAGATGAGTAATGCAAGATTTGTAAACATTATTAAAGTGACTAGTGATCCATTTATTTAAGTGGCCAATGATTTCAAGTCTGTATGTATTCTCACTGTTAGTGATGGCTGTTTAACAGTCTGGTGGCCTTGAGATATAAGCTATTTTTCAGTCTCTTGGTCCCAGCTTTGATGCACCTGTACTGACCTCGCCTTCTGGATGGTAGCGGGGTGAACAGGCAGTGGCTCGGGTGTTTCTTGTCCTTGATGATCTTTTTGGCCTTCCTGTGACATCGGGTGCTGTTGGAAGGTGGTTTGCCCCCGGTGCTGTGCAGACCCGCACCACCCCCTGGAGAGCCCTGCGGTTGTGGGCAGTGCCGTTGCCGTACCAGGCATGCTCTTAATTGTGCATCTGTACAAATGTGTAAGGGTTTTAGGTGACAAGCCGAATTAAGATCTTCATCTGGTAACACTGTTATAGAGTAACTGTGCCAGCCCTAATCACAATGTCGTCACCGTTGACGATGGCTGTCGATCATCGTTGATAGACAATGCAATCGTAATGTCGCCCAACCCTACACTAAACTTTTCAATTATATATGACTATGATGGTCTGTTTATATTGATGTGTGTTGTAGGTGTATGTAAAAAAAAAAATTACTCTTTTGGATTATAAAGCTTCTAGTACTCTAAAACTGAATTGGTTGAGCTCTTACCCCCTCCCCCTGTAGGTTATTGGTACGCCCCAGAGGCCCAGTGTTTCCAGTGCCATACTGGTGAACAGCCCTCACACACCCAGCTCCCAGTTCCTCACACAGAGCCAGCCGGCCGACGCGTCGCCTTGGTCATCGGGGTGAGTTTAGTTGATTTATTCTGTGTGATATGCCAGTGTAGTCTAGAAGTATATAGCTGTGTTTAACCACCTTTGTCCACAGGAAGCGTGGTAAGAAGGGGGAGAAGAATGGCAAGGGCCTGAGGCATTTCTCCATGAAGGTGTGTGAGAAGGTGCAAAAGAAGGGTGTCACCTCGTACAATGAGGTGGCAGACGAGCTGGTGGCGGAGTTCAGCGCTGCAGACAACCACATCTCCCCCAACGACTCTGTGAGTTTTGCAGCTGTATGCACAATGCACAGGGCTCTTCCTCAAAACATCCTGGGGAAGTCTTTGACTTCACTTTCTCTGAGACATAATTCTCTGTGACATCAGACATTGTCTGAATTCCTAATTATGCCATCACACTGTCAGACAGAATTCTCCGTTGTTGCATCACTCTTAAAACTCCTCTGACAGAACTCCTCGTTATGACATCACTCTCTGACAACCATCACGTTTTTCAGCCTTACTCTTAGAAAATCTCTATGACATCACAATTTCAGACACAACAAACCTACTTAGGAAATTAAGTTATGACATGGAGGTCTTCCTCGAGCCTAATTTATGTCCGCTACTTTTGCTTTTGGTGTTCGGACTTCAAACATCAGCTGCCATCCTCAGTGTTCCGCTTCATCCACCTCCTTGTAAAGTCCGAAAGAGATTTCGGAGTGCGGACTGAAGCGGATGTTTTCGCTCATGCTAAAACGGAAGTAGTAAATTAGGCTTTAGCACACTGGTTTCATTATGAAAAAATCCACATGATCATTATGACACCAAACCCAATGGAAGCGCTCTGCACACACAGGAGTCAGAGATGAACCCCTTCCCCCTCTCCTTGTAGCATGTGTATGACCAGAAGAACATCCGACGGCGTGTGTACGACGCGCTCAACGTGCTCATGGCCATGAACATCATCTCTAAAGAGAAGAAAGAGATCAAGTGGATTGGTCTGCCCACCAACTCGGCCCAGGAATGCCAGAACCTAGAGGTGAGTCTAATATATATATACACTGAACAAAAATATAAACTAAACATGTAAAATGTTGGTCCCATAATTCACGAGCGGAAATAAAATATCCCCCAAATGTTCCATACACACACAGTTTATTTCTCTCAAATGTTGTGCACAAATTGTACATCTCTGTTAGTATTTCTTATTTGCCAAAATAATCCATCTACCTGATAGTTGTTGCAAATCAAGAAGCTGATTAAACAGTATGATCGTTACACAGGTGCACCTTGTGCTGGGGACAATAAAAGCCCACTCTTAAATGTGCAGTTGTCACACAACACAATGTCACAGAGGTCTCCAGTTTTGAGAGACCGTGCATTTGGCATGCTCACTGCAGGAATATGCAGAGCTGTTGCCAGAGAATTGAATGTTTGTTTCTCTACAATAAGCCTCAAGTTGTTTTAGAGAATTTGGCAGTATGACCAACTGGCCTTACAACCGCAGACCACGTGAATGGCGACGTGTGGGAGAGCTGTTTGCTGATGTCAACGTTGTGAACAGAGTGTCCCATGGTGGCGGTGAGGTTATAGTTTAAGCTACGGACAACAAACGCAATTGCATTTTATCAATGGCAATTTGAATGCACAAAGATACAGTGATGAGATCCTGAGGCCAATTTTCCTGCCACCATCACCTCATGTTTCAGCATGATAATGCACAGCTCCATGTCGCAATGATCTGACTGTAATTTCTGGAAGCTGAAAATGTTCCAGTTCTTCTATGGCCTGCATACTCACCAGACATGTCACCCGTTGAGCATGTTTGGAATGCTCTGGATTGATTTCCAGTTCCCGTCAATATCCAGCAGCTTTGCACAGCCATTGAAGTGGGACAACATTTTACAGGCCACACTCAGCAGCCTGATCAACTGTATGCGAAGGATGTGTCACGCTGCATGAGGCAAATGGTGGTCACACCAGATACTAACTGATTTTCTGATCCACTCCCCTACCTTTTTATTAATTGACCAAAAGATGCATATCTGTATTCCCAGTCATGTGAAATCCATAGATTAGGGTCTAATTTATTTATTTAAGTGGATTGATTTCCTTATGAACTGTAACTCAGTAAAATCTTTTTAATTGCATGTTGCTTTTTTATTTTTGTTCAGTGTAAATGCACCGTGCATTCAGAAAGTATTCAGACCCGTTAACTTTTTCCACATTTTGTTACTTAACAGCCTTATTTACAATGAATGCCTACCGGGGAACAGTGAGTTAACTGCCTTGTTCAGGACAGAACAACAGATTATTTCATTGTCAGCTCGGGGATTCAATCCAGCAACCTTTTCAGTTACTGGCCCAACGCTCTAACCACTAGGCAACCTGCCACCCCCTCTTCTTGGGTTTGATGCTACAAGCTTGGCAAACCTGTATTTAGGTAGTTTATCCAGTTCTCTGCAGATCCTCTCAAGCTCTATCGGGTTGGATGGGGAAGACTCGATGCTGTAACTCAATACTGTAATCGCTGCCAAATGTGCTAAAACAAAATACTGAGTAAAGGGTCTGAATACTTATGCAAATGTAATATTTCAGCTAATTCTTTTAATAGACATTTGCAAAAATGTCTAAACCAGTTTTTTTCTGTCATTATGGGGTATTGTGTGTAGATTGAGGAGAAAAAAACGATTTAATCCACTTTAGAATATGGCTGTTACGTAACAAATGTGGAATAAGTCAAGGGGTCTGAGTACTTTCAGAAAGCACTGTGTATATACACACACCTGGTACACCATGAACTCTCTTCTCCCTCACCCCCTCTTTTCTAATGCGCTCTCACACCCTGGCTGTGTTCTGCTCTTCTGTAGGTGGAGAGACAAAGGCGACTGGAGAGAATCAAGCAGAAGCAGTCACAACTCCAAGAGCTTATATTACAGGTGATCAGCTTCCCTCCTGTTACAGGACTAGCTTCCCTCCTGTTACAGGACTAGCTTGCCTCCTGTTACAGGACTAGCTTGCCTCCTGCTACAGGACTAGCTTGCCTCTTGCTACAGGGCTAGCTTGCCTCTTGCTACAGGACTAGCTTGCCTCCTGCTACAGGACTAGCTTGCCTCCTGCTACAGGACTAGCTTGCCTCCTGCTACAGGACTAGCTTGCCTCCTGCTACAGGACTAGCTTGCCTCCTGCTACAGGACTAGCTTGCCTCCTGCTACAGGACTAGCTTGCCTCCTGCTACAGGACTAGCTTGCCTCCTGCTACAGGACTAGCTTGCCTCCTGCTACAGGACTAGCTTGCCTCCTGCTACAGGACTAGCTTGCCTCCTGCTACAGGACTAGCTTGCCTCCTGCTACAGGACTAGCTTGCCTCCTGCTACAGGACTAGCTTGCCTCCTGCTACAGGACTAGCTTGCCTCCTGCTACAGGACTAGCTTGCCTCCTGCTACAGGACTAGCTTGCCTCCTGCTACAGGACTAGCTTGCCTCCTGCTACAGGACTAGCTTGCCTCCTGCTACAGGACTAGCTTGCCTCCTGCTACAGGACTAGCTTGCCTCCTGCTACAGGACTAGCTTGCCTCCTGCTACAGGACTAGCTTGCCTCATCGACAACAATACAATCACTGATAAAGGCAAGCATATACAAGACCACAGGTTGTCTTAAAGGGGAGATCAGCAGTTGCTGCATACATTTTTTAGACTTAAATTAATACGTACCCATTGATTCTTTAAGAATATACCTTAGGAATGCCCCAATAGTTTAGCTGAACTGCCGTACCCCATCAGAATCCAAAATATAAGCCTGTTTTACTGGTTAAAAAAACTCTAATTTTAATATGTCCATGCATCCATAGCTTTGTCTTGTTGTTATTTTTCTCGTGCCCCATCCCTCAGCTTTCTACCGAAACAACAGTGGTGGGGACAATGCTTTATTGTTTCAACTGCCGATTGGCACTTTAACATTGTTCTAATGTTCTATCCATGATCCTCTCCTGCAGCAAATAGCCTTTAAGAACCTGGTGCAGCGGAACCGACAGACGGAACAGCAGACCAACAGACCTCCGCCCCCCAACTCTCTCATCCACCTCCCCTTCATCATTGTCAACACTAGCAAGAAGACTGTCATCGACTGCAGCATCTCCAACGACAAGTGAGTGACTGTAATATTTGAGTGTCTGTGTAAATTGATCATCAACTTAATTCATGTAGACATTTTTATTTTGTCCCACAGAATTTTCACCAAATAGATTTTCATGTAAATGGACCATTTAAAATGTAAATTTATCAGACTCTTATCCAATGTGACTGGAGGAGGGGAGCAATTAGCGTTAAGTGCCTTACTCAAGGGCACATTGACAGATTTTTCACCTAGTCAGCTCAGGGATTCGAACCAACTACCTTTCGGTTACTGCGCCAATGCTCCTAACCGCTAGGCTACCTGCCGCCCCCCAATAAAGTATCGTATTGAGGCAATGGCAACACCCCGCTCAAGTTTTTCCAGGATTGAATGTTTTCATTCATGTTTTAACCATGCCATTATATTCACCTCTTTACTTTCCTTCTCTTCAGGTTTGAGTACCTGTTCAACTTTGACAGCATGTTTGAGATCCACGACGACATTGAGGTGCTGAAGCGTATGGGCATGGCCTGTGGCCTGGAGGTGGGCAAGTGTTCCCCGGAGGACCTGAAGGTGGCACGTAGCCTGGTGCCCAAAGCCCTGGAGCCTTACGTCACAGGTCAGAGACCATAGGGGTCAGGGTTCATAGTGCATGCTTAAATTTCAGCCATAGGTCAAGTCATTGAGCTACACATGATCCTTATCAAAGTAAGTGAGATTAATTGGGCATGAAATACTCAAACATGTTGCTAATTCGGGGTAGATTGGTCCTGTTTGGTTCTCTCTAAGGTATATATGTGAACGTGTGTACTACTGTCTCAAACAGAGATGGCCCAGGGCCCCATCAGTAACGTCTACATCACTGGAGGATCCTCCACCAACGGGGGGCGCCATCACGGCCAGGGCAGGTGAGTCTCTCTCTCCTCTACTGTTGCCCTAGTCAGGGTGTTCTATAGCACGTTCACATAAAAATATGGTAACTCTTCCTTTACCTCTCTCTCTCTGTAGTGACAGTGGTGCAGATGGTACCCTGGCCTCCAGCTCTAATGACTCTCACTACAGTGGCTCCCGTGTTGAGACCCCTGTGTCGTACATGGGGGATGATGACGAGGAGGATGACTATGATGAGAATGACGATGAAGATTAACCTCCTGCCACTCCACGCATTTCTCATCTCCAACATGCAGTCTGTCTCTGCATCTCTCTCTGTATCGCTTTCTCTCAAGGGCGTTGAAGAATGTTTGAGTATGGAGGCTGTGCAACCCTCTTCTCAGAGCGGGATCCTGAATCACATGATAGCCAATGGCTCTCTGGGAAGTGTAGTTTATGGCTTTGGCACTGCTGCGTCCTTTCTGTGTATTATCACCCTCTTCTTGGCAAGCCATCCCACCCGAGAATAAAGCTACAACAAAAAATCTTCCAGCCAACTCATTGCTGTTGGAGAATGTATAGTGTTCCTTGTGTGTGAAATAGTTATCTTTATTATGTTTTGATTACGTTGGAGAGACTCAATGGTGAACCACTGTTTCAAGATGGCTGCCAGTGTAACTGCACCAGACCGCTGGCTCAGAGACATTCACTGGATCCAAAATGGCTGATTTAGTTGCCACAACGCCCTAAGAAAGATTGAGACTGCCCTTTTGAAAGTGTGGACACTATTTTGTTACACCTCCCCTCCCCTGCTATTTGTGGCATTGATTTCAAGCAGAGCATTTGTATCTGCTCCCCACCGTTCTGTAGGCAGCTGCTTTTCTGGTCCTTGTTTTTGGAGCGTTTTAGCAGCGACTCAATCCCTCAGACCCTGTCACACCGTGGTAGTGTTTACAAATGACTGGCACCAGCGAAGAAAATAACTCCTACCCACGCTAACTATAGGACAATGTTAGGCTTTGTTTGTGAGATGTAAACGGATCCTGTGAAGATTGTAGTTTATAGCATCCTTTACAGGTCAGTGGCGGAAGGAAGGCCTGGACATGATCGATGTATCAAATATGTGGGTTGTGTAGGTCTCTATGGACTCACTTCCAAGATCTCCTTTTTCAAACTGAACAACCCATGTACTGATTCTTCCAAAATACCTTTTCTGTAATCTAATATAAGTTTGAAAATTAAATATAGAGAATGTTTTAACAAGTTGACTTCAGTGAGTGTTTTGTGCTTTTTTATAACTTCTAATCTGAAATGCAGTTGGGTGGTATTTTCTCAAATGTGTCAAACATATTAAATCCAATGGGAAATCTGTGTTAATTGACTTGCAGTTTAATTGACTGCGTTATGATAATGGTGCCCAGGGTGACTATCCTGAGCGAAATGGCAAGTGTCGTCACTGACATTTTCAACCTCTCCTTGTCCTGGTCTGTAATACCAACATGTTTTAAGCAGACCACCATAGTGCCTGTGCCCAAGAACACGAAGGTAACCTGCCTAAATGACTACCGACCCGTAGGACTCACGTCTTTAGCCATGAAGTGCTTTGAAAGGCTGGTCATGGCTCACATCAACATCCCGGAAACCCTAGACCCACTCCAATTTGCATACTGCCCCAACAGATCCACAGATGATGCAGTCTCTATTGCACTCCGCACTGCCCTTTCCCACCTGGACTAAAGGAACACCTATGTGAGAGTGCTATTCATTGACTACAGCTCAGCATTCAACACCATAGTGCCCTCCAAGCTCAACACTAAGCTAAGGACACTGGGACTAAACACCTCCCTCTGCAACTGGATCCTGGACTTCCAGACGGGCTGCCCCCAGGTGGTAAGGGTAAGTAACAACACTTTCGCCACACTGATCTTCAACACGGGCCCCTCAGGGGTGCGTGCTCAGTCACCTCCTGTACTCCATGTTCACTCATGACTGCACGGCCAGGCACGACTCCAACACCATTAAGTTTGCAGTTGACACAACAGTGGTAGGCCTGATCACCGACGACGAGACAGCCTATAGGGAGGTCAGAGACCTGGCCGTGTGGTGCCAAGACAACTTCTCCCTCAATGTGATCAAGACAAAGGAGATGATTGTGGACTACAGGAAAAAGAGGACTGAGCAGGCCCCCATTCTCATCGACAGGGCTGCAGTGGAGCAGGTTGAGAGCTTGAAGTTCCTTGGTGTCCATATCACCAACAAACTAACATGGTCCAAGCACCCCAAGACAGTTGTGAAGAGGGAACAACAACACCTATTCCCCCTCAGGAGACTGAAAAGATTTGGCATGGGTCCTCAGATCCTCGACAGTTTCTACAGCTGCACCATCGAGAGCATGGTTGCATCACTGCCTTGTCAATTGCTCTGCCTCCGACCGCTGAGCACTACAGAGGGTAGTGAGTACGGCCCAGTACATCACTGGGGCCAAGCTTCCTGCCATCTAGGACCTCTACCAGGCAGTGTCAGGGGGTCCTAAAAATTGTCAGACTCCAGCCACCCTAGCCATAGACTGTTCTCTCTACTACCGCACGGCAAGAGGTACCGGAGCTTCAAGTCTAGGTCCGAGAGGCTTCTAAACAGCTTCTACCCTCAAGCCATTAAAGACTCCTGAACACCTAATCAAATGGCTACCCAGGCTATTTGCATTGTCCCCCCTCCCCCTTTTACACCACTGCTACTCATCTATGCATAGTCACTTTAATGACTTTACATGTACATATTGCCTCAACTAACCCGTGCCCCACACGTTGACTCTGTACCAGTACCTCCCTGTATATAGTCTCGCTATTGTTATTTTACTGCTGCTCTTTAATTACCGTAATTTCTTATTCTTAGACATATTTTTTTTTAACTGCGTTGTTGGTTAGGGGCTCGTAAGTAAGCATTTCACTGTAAGGTTGTATTCGGCGCATGTGAATAATACAATTTTATTTTATTTGAATGTGTGAGCGATATGATGGAAGAATTGAGGGCTAGAGGGAGCCATAACCATGTTGCTGTCACCTATCTGAACCTTTCATTTCCGAGGGCTAGGAGCCTTTCCGAAGGGTCCAGAGTTGTCCATTTTAGACTGTGCATGTCCCCCCCTATACTGTGCTGCACCACTGCTTCTTGTTCTTTAGATAACAGGTGCTACTCCAGCCACAGTGACTGAATACATTATCAGCTTGGGCTCACTCTCAGCCTGTGGTATTAGGGAGTTAGTGGATAAAGGCATTACTGTCTGAAGGGTGTTGAGTCAGGTGTGTGTGTGTGTGTGTGAGAGAGACCGATAAAGCGCTCAGGAAGTATGCCTTGGGACATGAGGAGGATCTTCTTGTGTCCTCTGTCCTGCTGAAGGCACTGATCTTTCTCCTTCCTGTCGCTCCCTCTGTTCATCTTACCCTTTTCTAATCCTCCCTTTCTCTAACACCTTTTATTACTCTCACATTTGAACTTCTTTATCTCACTCTTCTCACCCTATCTCTCCTTCACCATGCTCTCTGAGTGCTGCAGGCAGCCCCTCTCCCTCCATTGCCATGGATTTGGGCAGCCTGACCACGGTGGTTGCCAACTCAACCTACATCAATGCCCGTGGCAGCTTCGATGGCTCAAACCTAGCGGCTTTGTCTGACAAGTACCCCACCTGCCTCAAGCTGCCCCACATCAGTGTGTGAGGGCATCCAGGAAACCCTGGACCTGGCCTTCTAGTCAGTCTGCGTGGAGCAGCCCATTGGCAAACACCTCTTCCGCGTGTTCCTTGAGGCTGCTCCCGAATTCATGGTCCTTGCCGCCTGTGGCTGGTACGACTTAGCAGAAGGCTCAGACCGGGCCCAGAAGGCGTTCAGTATCGTCCAGCGCTACCTGCAGGCTCTACTGTCCCTTTCTGACACCGGAGACGGTGAACCCCCTGCAGGGGCCTGGGGACGGCCTCTTTGCCCAAACACTGACCTCAGTACTGGGCTACCTCTAGGATGCTCCCTCCACCTTTTTCCTGGAAAGCATGTTCCTGAAGAGGTTCCTTCAGTGGAGGGAGGGGAGGTTCAGAGAGGTGTCTGCCTGTCAGATGAAGGCCACAGGGAATATGTATGCCTGCATGAAGCTCAACAAGAAGAGGCTGAAGAAGAGGAAAGGCTATGAGGTGTGAGTGAGTGTCTTTGGTATGCCCCACCTGAACTGTAGTCTAGTCTCCTGATGTTTACTGTAGTTGTGGTCCCCAACCTTTTGAGTCAAGATCACTTATGCAGTCAAAAAGCAAGCTGAGATCTACAGCTAAAATTTTTTTTAACAAACTAATAAAAACAGTTATGTAAGAATGAGGTTTGTGCAGTAGCCCTAATACCTTATCACAGCATATTGGCTATATGCCTGGCCTGACAATATTGTTCTTCTTCTATACAGACCATATTTCAAAACTCGAGCTTTGATGACAAAATAGATCAGTTGGTGCAGCACTTGCGAGGCAAAGCTGAGCATAAATTGAAATAATTTTCAAATGTTATTTTATTTTACTGGACTAATTGCGTCTGATGGTCATGGTGCGTTCAAGACAACTGGGAACTCCAGGAAAAAAAAGTTAAAATCGTGATGTTAGTGAACTTCAGGTCGAAGCTCTGGAAAGATGCCGGAGTTTCTGATTTGGATGACTCCTCAAAACGACTTCCCCCAGTCGGATCTCATTTATTTCCGAGTTCCCAGTTGTCATTAACGCTCGGAAGTTGGAGATTTCCGAGTTTCCAGTTGTTTTGAACACGGCATTAGTCTCAACGGAGAGAGCAGCTGAGGTTACGCATCTCACGGGCCCTGCTCTCTCTTAGACTGACCAGAGAAAGGGTCCACCTGATGGCGAAACTCAATTTGCACCGCATCTGCCTCAGGCACAAATTAATGTTGTTCCCACGATTTGAGCAAGTGAAATACTCCTCGATATTAAAGTAGACACGACGAGCTGGTAATACTAATAAAAACGCTTGGCTACCCATTCCTTGCAGTTGCAGCGCGAGTGGAAGTAGAGAGAAGTGCGTTTTGTAATAGTGTTGAATAGAACTTAGACATGAACTCACTCATAAAAACAGAAGCTCTTTGCTGTATTTTTGACAGTCTCTCTTTGGTCATGGTTTTAAAACGTATTAAATCTCACGTAGGCTAGTATCAAACTTTGTGGCCAGGGTCGTGGAAGCTGTAGGTACGGTGATTTGCGCTGTCTGATTGGCCAGCGCAGTAGCCGCAGTTCTCGTCCCGCAGGTAGGCTGAGTTCGTCTTTTCAGACACAATAAATGGTTCAAAATGGGAACACTGCTTCCCCTGTTCACAGGACTTCCGAATCAAGAGCACCTACCAGCAACTCGGGGGAAAAAAGGTCGCAAGCCTTTGTGTCTTTTATCATGGGCTTTTCTACAGAAATGTTTGGTGATCGACTAGGAAGGAGTGCCTTGAAGGTTGTCCAGTCAATCGGTGACCACTGCTGTAGTTGATGTGTGAGAGAGAAGATACTATCTAAAGGGGGAACTTAGTTAATTAGAGCACAGTATGCTTCTGTAGACTATTAATGCTAGATCAGAATAGGATTGTAAACACAATGACTAATGACATGGAGGGTAGTGCTACAGTGTCTCTGCTACAGTGTCTCTGTGACTGTTAGAACCCCCTTATCTGGAGTGGAAATGGTTATGTTCATGGAAGCAGTTTTGATGTAGGCTACAGTACCTGTTCTCCAGTAAGTGATGAGGAGATAATGGTCTTAATCACTTTAGCCTCTGTCTTGGCCCTCTGTATTATACATTGTCATGTTTGTCCCCCTCCTCTGCTTTAGGGGGCGATGGTGGAGAAGAGGATCCTTGCCAGGGTTCACAGTCACTTCAACGTGTTGCTGGCCTAGAATACTCTGTCTGGTTATGACCATCATGAATGGAGGTGACCTGAAGTAAACGCATGCACAAAGCACATACCCACACACACTGCAGGAACTATCCTATTGGTTGTTTCTTGTAATAGATCTGTAACATGTTTGTTCTCGTACTGCCCCAGATACCACATCTACCTGATAGATGAGAACAACCCAGGGTTTGAGGAGCCCAGAACCTGTTTCTATTCTGCTCCGATCATCCAGGGCATGGAGCACCTCCACCAGAAGAGCATCCTCTACAGAGACCTCAAACCTGAGAACGTCCTCCTGGATAATGAAGCTACACACTGAGATAGTTATGTACACACACACACACACACGTTTGTGTGACGTGATGCTCTGTGATGCGATGTTGTCCTTGGGTAATGTGCGTATCTCTGACCTGGGTCTGGTGGTTGAACTAAAAGTGGACCAGACAAATAGTGAAGGCTATGCTGGAACTCCAGGTCAGTCTCACCTGCCCGACCTCATTATCTCACAATGGGTCTCACGTTTAGTGTCTCCAAGAAGCGCCACTCTGTCTCTTGTGACTGACCTTTAACCTTTGACCTCTACCCCAAGGGTTTAATTGCCCCGGAGCTGCTGAAGGGGGAGAAGTATGACACCTCAGTAGACTATTTCGCTGTTTGAGTTCATGGCCGCCAAGAACCCGTTTAGGGAACAAGGGTAGAAGGTAACCCACTCTATCCTGCCTCCCTTTCATGTCTTAACTCTTCAAACTGATGAGTGTGAAGGCTAATCCGTTTAATTCAGAGGTCTCCAATTCTGGTCATGTTGTAAAGCCACTGGAGTCTGAAGGCTTTTGTTCCATCTCGGCACTATCACACCTGTTTATCATTCTTCATTCATAGACGATGATTATTTGAGTCAGGTGTGTTAGTGCAGGGCTGGAACAAAATCCTGTACACCCAGTAGCTCTCTTGGTCCAGAGTTGGTTTATGACTTTAATGTAATGTCTTTAACCTGCAGTCGTCTTCTGGTCAGGTGGGAAGGAAGAGCTGAAGGAGCGTATCATGACTGGGACGGTGGTCTTCCCGGAGACATTCAGTGAGAACAGCAAGTCCATCTGCTCCGGGCTGCTGGAGAAACAGGTTGACCAGAGACTATGCTTCAAGAACGGCGCCTGTGACGAGATCAGGGCACACCCTATTGAAAACCTGTGTGGTGCGCTGAAGAGGAGAGTCCACAAGCGAGGACCAAGGACTCTGAAGGATCTGAAGAGTTTCTGTATGGAGGAATGGTCTTAATTCTGTCTTCTCAAACATTATAGGAGACTCAGAGCTGTTATCGTGCCAAAGGGAGGGTGCACAAAGTACTAAGTGCAGGGGTGCCAATAATTGTGACAATTTTTTTTCATGAAATAATTATTTCATGATTTTATTTTCTTTGAAAATGTTTAACTCAAAGGATAGATTCATATGATATTTTAAGTGTAAGATCAAGCTGATAAACAACAATGACATTTTTCACAGCCATTTTTGTTCATATTTACCTAAGATGCCAATATTTAATGAGGGCACTGTATATAAAAATGAGTGTTTAGCTTCTTATTAAACTAGTCTGTTTTCATATTTAGTGGAAAAGTGTTTGACCGTAGTCGTATATGGAGGTGATACTGTCTTGTAGATTTTTGACACTAACTTTATACAGTAACTTTCAATATACATGTATCTGTGGTGATGCCAATGCAGACCCTGGAGTATGGAGAAAGGAACACATTTTTCACACTGTATTGCAAAGCAAATTTATTAACAAAACATTTGTCACTATCAAATACAGTGCCTTGCGAAAGGCCCCCTTGAACTTTGCAACCTTTTGCCACATTTCAGGCTTCAAACATAAAGATATAAAAATGTATTTTTTTGTGAAGAATCAACAACAAGTGGGACACAATCATGAAGTGGAACGACATTTATTGGATATTTCAAACTTTTTTAACAAATCAAAAACAGAAAAATTGGGCGTGCAAAATTATTCAGCCCCCTTAAGTTAATACTTTGTAGCGCCACCTATTGCTGCGACTACAGCTGTAAGTCGCTTGGGGTATGTCTATCAGTTTTGCACATCGAGAGACTGACATTTTTTCCCATTCCTCCTTGCAAAACAGCTCGAGCTCAGTGAGGTTGGATGGAGAGCATTTGTGAACAGCAGTTTTCAGTTCTTTCCACAGATTCTCGATTGGATTCAGGTCTGGACTTTGACTTGGCCATTCTAACACCTGGATATGTTTATTTTTGAACCATTCCATTGTAGATTTTGCTTTATGTTTTGGATCATTGTCTTGTTGGAAGACAAATCTCCGTCCCAGTCTCATGTCTTTTGCAGACTCCATCAGGTTTTCTTCCAGAATGGTCCTGTATTTGGCTCCATCCATCTTCCCATCAATTTTAACCATCTTCCCTGTCCCTGCTGAAGAAAAGCAGGCCCAAACCCCAATGCTGCCACCACCATGTTTGACAGTGGGGATGGTGTGTTCAGCTGTGTTGCTTTTACGCCAAACATTACGTTTTGCATTGTTGCCAAAAAGTTTTATTTTGGTTTCATCTGACCAGAGCACCTTCTTCCACATGTTTGGTGTGTCTCCCAGGTGGCTTGTGGCAAACTTTAAACAACACTTTTTATGGATATCTTTAAGCAATGGCTTTCTTCTTGCCACTCTTCCATAAAGGCCAGATTTGTGCAATATACGACTGATTGCTGTCCTATGGACAGAGTCTCCCACCTCAGCTGTAGATCTCTGCAGTTCATCCAGAGTGATCATGGGCCTCTTGGCTGCATCTCTGATCAGTCTTCTCCTTGTATGAGCTGAAAGTTTAGAGGGACGGCCAGGTCTTGGTAGATTTGCAGTGGTCTGATACTCCTTCCATTTCAATATTATCGCTTGCACAGTGCTCCTTGGGATGTTTAAAGCTTGGGAAATCTTTTTGTATCCAAATCCGGCTTTAAACTTCTTCACAACAGTATCTCGGACCTGCCTGGTGTGTTCCTTGTTCTTCATGATGCTCTCTGCGCTTTTAACGGACCTCTGAGACTATCACAGTGCAGGTGCATTTATACGGAGACTTGATTACACACAGGTGGATTGTATTTATCATCATTAGTCATTTAGGTCAACATTGGATCATTCAGAGGTCCTCACTGAACTTCTGGAGAGAGTTTGCTGCACTGAAAGTAAAGGGGCTGAATAATTTTGCACGCCCAACTTTTCAGTTTTTGATTTGTTAAAGTTTGAAATATCCAATAAATGTCGTTCCACTTCATGATTGTGTCCCACTTGTTGTTGATTCTTCACAAAAAAATACAGTTTTATATCTTTATGTTTGAAGCCTGAAATGTGGCAAAAGGTCGCAAAGTTCAAGGGGGCCGAATACTTTCGCAAGGCACTGTATATGAAGAAAAAAAAACACTTATCTACCAGTTTTTTGAAAAGTCACATGGAGTTTCTGCATGACACATTGTAAATATAATGTAGCTCACAGGAATGTCATTGAAACACAGAATCAGCTTTTGTTGTCTGTCTAATATGCTGATGAGGTGAATGTACCCATCCCGAGGATGACTTAGCACCACAGAATGGGCTCCAGGCAGTCCGTTCTCAGTAGTGAGCTAGTGAGCTCCTGTTTCATCCATGGTGGAGAACAACCTCCATCTCTTCTATTTCTCACCTCTTTTCCTTGAGTCTAGCTCCTATCCTCCCTGGTCTCTCCATCCCTCTTTCTCCTTAATTTCTCACTATCCCCTCCATGTCTATCCTCTCTCCCCCCTTTCCTCCCTCTCACTCCCGTGCAGTGGCCTTATAGATCCTCACGTCCCCCTCCTTCAGCTCTGTCAGTAGTGTCGTACTAAAACAACTCTCAAAGCTCTCCTTGAACCTCAGGTCTGACTGAAACCTCACCTTATTGGCCCACAGGAGCGTGGTGCCACTTGCTGGTCTGCAGAAGTGGCGCATGGTCGCCAGCAGCTCCTCCAGGTAGTCGTGGTGATACACCACATCGGCTGCCAGAACATAGTCGTAGCGACAGGAAGTGCAGGGGAAGTCTCTCTCGAGGTCTTGACCCCAGGTGAGGGCCCTCACCTGGGGCGTGTAGCGGCAGCGGCTCTTGGAGTTACGAGAGAGGTTAAAGGTCAGGTTGGGAAGGATTTCGGGCAGGTCGGTGGCCGTTACCCAGGCTCCTGGAAAACAGGACACAAGGGAACAATCAGCCAGTCAATCAGTCTATCAAACCATGTTACCAACTGACCGACTCACCCAGTAGACTGGCCAGTGGCTACTATACAGTTAGGCAGACTGACTAAGAGACTGAAGGACAGACTCACCCAGTAGACTCGCCACAATAGACAGTAAGCCTGTGCCTGCCCCGATCTCCAGAACTGCTTTATCCAGGAGATTCACCTGCTGCCGGTTATTCTCCAGGAACTGACTTAGAGCTACCGCCTACACACACACACAATCATCATCATCATCACTACGATCAACTATCGCACAATGATTGTTAGTAAATCCAGATCAGTCAATATGAATTAAGTGCACTGCGTTTACATTTTTCCTTGTAAAAATGGGTTTCTATCATCATATTCCATTGTTGGTGTGCATCTGTAGAACTCACCCCCGGCCAGATGAGGGCGCCGTAGGAGTCCATAGACTCTCGGATGCAGATTTCATGACCAGCGATGAAGAAGGACTCTTTTCCCAGGGTGTAGTAAACACTGGGCTCCCAGACGTTCAGTCTGTCCAACGCCTCCCTGGCCATCTGCTTACGGTCAGACACCACTGTAGAGAACAGGACCACAATACAACCAGGAATTCTACTCCACACTGGATGGCCAACATTTTAATAATCACTACTACAGTACACAGGGTCACAAAATAAGACTGACCATTACACACAACCACAGATCGAACAATGAGACAGATGTTTCACAGGATGTATAAATCTGAAGCATCCGGGTGGCATTTCCACACACCACCAAATTTGGTGATGAGAGGAAGCCAATTGGCTGGCAGTGGGAGAAGTAGTAGTCATCAGCAAAGTCCGTGCTAGTAGCAAAAGTGTGAGTCTTAGTTTGCATTTTCTTCTACACTAGATCACAGTCACCATTCCTTACTGTTAAGGTTAGGAAACCACTGCTTGCCTTCACCTGCTGTTCCATGTTCCATTGTATCTTCTTCTTCCCTGTTCTCACCAGGCTCTCCATCTGTCCTTTCCTTCTTGGGAACCTCCTGGTCAGACTGTTTGGCTGTAGAGGAGGTCTCCATCGCCACCTTGTGCTTGGACTGGGCAATGGTGAGTCCGCTGCTCCCCTATCTCCCCTGGGTCTGCTTGTCTGGGTTCTGGCCCAGAGAAATACTTATTTATAACCAACCGTCAGCAGCATGCCACTCCCGCTCTGAAAGGGAATACATCACCGACCTCCCTCAGCTCCATGCTCTTACAGTTTATCTTCTCCACACATACAATCACCAGACTTCACATCAAAACATTGTTCGCTAAGACGGTGTTTGTAAGTATCAGAATGGAGCATCAATAATACAAGTAAGTTATAATGTAACAAGGCTTTTACAGACACGTTAATCTCCACATACTAATGTCCAGGAAGCTTGCAGATTCATAGACTCATGCTCCAGAGAAATTAATAAAGCTGAATGAAATTGAACAGAATGCGTGAGATAAGATGGGATGATGTATGATATGTAATACAGACCTGTGTGAGGTGGTGGTCTCTTTCTCTGTCTTTGTGACTGACCTTCTGCATCCTGTGTTTTATAGCTGGCCAGCATCCCTTTAAATATGTCCCCAAAACACTGAGCTATAATTACGGAAGGGAGGGAACGTCAGACTAAGCTAGTATGATAGAGTGACAGTCAGAGAGAACGGGAGACAGATATGCTGCCTAAAGCCAGACCCCCACTTTGACTAAAGCCCTCTCCACTGTTCACTGATCCCACTGACATGGAGCCAAGTGAAGTCACCCTTTTCAGAGATGTTTATGTGTGTGTTCCACAGGAGGTTGATGGCACCTTAATTGGGGAGGACGTGCTCACGGTATTGGCCGGAGCAGAATCAGTGGACTGGTATCAAATACATGGTTTCCAGGTGTTTGATGCCATTCTATTTGTACCGTTCCAGCCATTATTATGAGTCGTCCTTCCCTCAGCAGCCTCCACTGGTGTGTGTGTGTCCAGGTTAGTGTAGAACCTAAGTGGAGGATAACTTTCTGCTAGTCTAAATGAAACAGCGGACTTGGCAACACAGTGCCCATACCAGGGAATGGCCAGGGCACTCTTCATGTATATGTTGAGACTTCGTTGTTCTCACCTGTGTGTGTGCGTGTGCGTGTGGTTAGCTGTAATGAAATGAAATCCAGCAGTATCTTGCAACCCCCGTTCGGAATGTTTTAGAGCCTCTGCATTGCAATACCCTCCTCCACTGAGTTTGGAAAGCATGGTTTGATCCCATATCGACCATCTGCAGCCCGTTGAAACCAATGAGAGTATGACAATAATATGAGATATGGAGTAAGGGCACACTGTCGTGGTTACTGCCTATGGCTCAGATTACACTATACACTTTGTGGAAGTCTTATGAAGTTAGTGTACTGTGTGACATTAGTTTGTGGGGTCAAGTATCACTGACCCGGACTTGACCCCCTCTCCTCCCTGTCAGCACTGACCAGGGGATGAGTTGGCTCTCCTCTCCTGTTTCTCTCACCACAATTGACTCACTCTCTCTCTCTCTCTGTCTCTGTCATTCATCTCCCCGGCCTGTATTCTCTCGCTTCCACCATCCCTCTCTCTCGCCTGCACGGATAACGGCACACAGACTAGAGCCAGCTGACACTAACAGATGAGAGGATTTCTGAGTGTGTAAATCTATAAGCCAGGCTCGTTGTCATGTAAATGATATTGCTCAATATCAAAACACTCATACCAGTCTAAGCACAGGATCAGTCAAATAGTTTGATTTATGTTAGACAATAAGAGGGTTGTTTGATTGGTGATTATGTACAGGAGAACAGAACAGCCTGTTTCAATGGCTTCCCTCTTTTATGAGCAGATTCCTCCAAAAATGGATCAGAGGATTCTGATTTCCTGTCACTCCGCTGGATAATAGCTGATCTGGAGAGGTTTGGAATACCATGTGAGTTAATACCATTCCCAGTTGTATCCAAGAGAGACAGGTGAGTAGACTAGATCATGGGACTGTACTATGTGGGAGATGTAGTTGTCATTTTTATGATCAGGCTTGTTTGACTTACAGTAAACAGTTGGTTTGGGGTCAGTGAGACTATGGCAATGGATGTCTGGTGAACAGTTGAGAGGCTAGAGTATGCCAAATATGGATGGGCCTATAGCTCATGTAGTTTATGATTGAGCGTTGATGGAGTGGAGTCTAATCCAGCCTGTGTGTGTGTGTTAGTCAGGCAGGCTGCAGGCTTATTCATTCTCATAGCCTCTGGAGAAACAGGTGTGTCTGGGCTTAAAGAGGGCACACACGTCCACAGTAGCAACAGCTGCAGAAGAAGTTTCATCGTAATGGAATACAAAAATACTGGTTTAATACAGAGGGACTGTTTCCCAGACACAGATTAAGCCTACCCATAGGAGAAAAAATAAATACATTTAAATATGTGTAACGTCACATAAAATGTATTTAATTTCCCCGCCTCATCAATCTACACACAATACCCCATAATGACAAAGCAATAACAAGTTATTCTAATTTTTTGGAAATGTATATATAAAAAAAATGAAAAATCACTCTTACATACAGTTGAAGTCGGAAGTTTACGTACACCTTAGCCAAATAAATTTAAACTCAGTTTTCCACAATTCCTGACGTTTAATCATAGTAAAAATTCTATGTCTTAGGTCAGTTAGGATCACCACTTTATTTGAAGAATGTGAAATGTCAGAATAATAGTAGAGAGAATGATTTATTTCAGCTTTTATTTCTTTCATCCCGTTCCAGTGGGTCAGAAGTTTACATACACTCAATTAGTATTTGGTAGCATTGCCTTTTAAATTGTTTAACTTGGGTCAAATGTTTCAGATAGCCTTCATCAAGCTTCCCACAATAATTTGGGTGAATTTTGTCCTATTCCTCCTGACAGAGCTGGTGTAACTGAGTCAGGTTTGTAGGCCTCCTTGTTTGCACTCGCTTTTTCAGTTCTGCCCACAAATTGTCTATAGGATTGAGGTCAGGGCTTTGTGATGGCCACTCCAATACATTGACTTTGTTGTCCTTAAGCCATTTTGCCACAACTTTGGAAGTATGCTTGGGGTCATTGTCCATTTGGAAGACCCATTTATGACCAAGCTTTAACTCCCTTCTTGATGTCTTGAGATGTTGCCTCAATATATCCACATAATTTCCCCTCCTCATGACGCCATCTATTTTGTGTAGTGCACCAGTCCCTCCCTTAGCAAAGCACCCCCACAACATGATGCTGCCACCCCCGTGCTTCACAGTTGGGAGGGTGTTCTTCGGCTTGCAAGCATCCCCCTTTCTCCTCCAAACATAACGATGGTCATTATGGCCAAACAGTTCTATTTTTGTTTCATCAGACCAGAGGACATTTCTCAAAAAAGTACGATCTTTGTCCCCATGTGCAGTTGCAAACCGTAGTCTGTCTTTTTAATGGCGGTTTTGGAGCAGTGGCTTCTTCCTTGCTGAGCGGCCTTTCAGGTTATGTCGATATAGGACTCATTTTACTGTGGATATAAATACTTTTTGTACCTGTTTCCTCCAGCATCTTCACAAGATCCTTTGCTGTTGTTCTGGAATTGATTTGCACTTTTCGCACCAAAGTACTTTCATCTCTAGGAGACAGAACGCGTCTCCCTCCGGAGCGGTATGACAGCTGCGTGGTCCCCATGGTGTTTATACTTGCGTACTATTGTTTGTACTATTGTTTGACTGGCCTTCATGTCTTAAAGTAATGATGGACTGTTTTTGCCATAATAAGGACTTGGTCTTTTAGTGGGTGGGCCTATGCCTTCCCAGGCCCACCCTTGGCTGCGCCCCTGCCCAGTCATGTAAAATCCATATATTAGGATGTAATTCATTTATTTAAATTGACTGATTGATTTCCTTATGTGAACTGTAACTCTGTAAAATGTTGAACTTGTTGCGTGTCGTGTTTATATATTTTTGTTTGGTATACATTTGAAATACATTCTGTAATATGTTTGAATGTATTAAACATGTATTAAATATATATTTCTGAAATGCATTATTTGGACAATTTTAAATATTTCACATGCATCCTAGAAAACGTATCAAGAGGAACCCTCTCTTTGATGGAATGCACATACTACAGCACGGCTTCATGTTTTTATCCAACGTCTGTGGGTCAAAATTCCTCTTGATTGTCAATGTTTTTATGTCTGCAAAATACAGCATTACAGTCATCAAGTGGTGAAAGGGTTCAACAGTATAACATTCTTCAGAGGAACCCTGTTGAGTGACTGTGACTAACCTGTCCTGAATGTGTTTAATCTCCAGATATGATTGAATAAGGTTGCCGTTTTCATGTAATGCGATGCAAAGCTGGTCTAGATTTCAACGCCAGTAATAGATTGGAGTTGTATTGTGAGGGCTGATCTCCTAAACCCTACCAAAGGCCCGGTTCCCGGTACATGAACAATGACCTTGTTTCTGATCATCACCCAAACAGGCCTCAATTGTCTCACAGTGAAAGGTTGCCTTTCTCAACCACTGGCTGGAATTAGACAGAGAGAGAAAGAGGGATGGAGGGGGAAAGAGAGCATGGGTGCCCATTTCAGTTTGTGTTTGTAGGTGAGAGAATTTGTATTATGAGTTTGCATGTGATATCTCTGTGTGCGTGGTAATTAGTGATTCAAATTATTAAACAGAGTTGATTGTCACCTGAGAGCTGCTAATGCTGCCTCTTTCTCAGAAGCTCATTAACAGCCTCTGTAGTCCAATGGAAAATTAGTCACACTCATACACAACTATGTCGGAGTCCCAGCAGGCTTTATTGTGTGTGTGTGTGATTGAAAGGGTGCTAAGCTCCTCTAATTCTGCTGGAGATCTGTGGATGGGCGTACAGTAGTTCAGTCTATTCTCTCAACTTCTCAAAAACACTGGTACATATTCACACACAGATACACTATTTACCATCCCAGTGGACAATGAGACGGAGTTAAAATACTAGAGCTGGATGTGTGCAGCCTTCGTCACCATGGGAGACTGTTGGCCCGGGAACTAACACTCGCTTGGACAGAGTGGCTCTTCCCTGATCCAACAGACGACATGCAGGAAACACTGGAATGTTTGGAATTGTGAGTCCGATGAAGAGAAAGCTGTATATGGGCCGTGTAGTGTATGGGTCTAATATGGGCTGAATGGGAGTCATATATGGGTCTAATATGGGTTGTATACACTGAGGGTACAAAACATTAGGAACAGATCCCTAATATTGAATTTTATCGCCTTTTCTTCTTAGAACAGTTTCAATTCGTTGGGGTATGGACTCTAAAAGGTGTCGAAAGTGTTCCACAGGGTTGCTGGCTTATGTTGACTCCAATGCTTCCCACAGTTGTGTCAGGTTGGCTGGCCATCCTTTGGGTGGTGGACCATTCTTGATACACATGGGAAACTGTTAGTGTGAAAAACCCAGAAGCATTGCAGTTCTTGACACACTCAAACTGGTGCGCCTGGTACCTACTATCATACCCCGTTCAAAGGCACTTACATATTTTGTCTTGCCCATCCCTTCACCCTCTGAATGGCACACATACACAATTCATGTCTCAAGGCTTCAAATTCCTTCTTTAACCTGTCCCCTTCCTTTCATCTACACTGATTGAAGTGGACTTAACAGGTGACATCAATAGGGGTTCATAGCTTTCACCTGGTCAGTCTATGTCATGGAAAGAGCAATGTTTTGTACACTCAGTGTATGTGCTGTGTAGTGTATGGGTTGTATGTTGTCAGTAAACAGTGCTCAGCCAAAGCTCCCCCAGACTGCCCTTTGCTATGACCCTAAAGCTCAGCTACAATGGAGTCATATCAAAAAGGAGACTAATGAGCAAAACCCACACTAGAGAAGTTAGTCGTACTATTTACATAATTAATTAGTCACTTATATAACCTTTACACTAACATATGAACATAGTTCTCCCGTCTTCAAAATATAACAAGTGCCTTCCCATAGCCCTAAAAGTAAAACAAATAAATAATATTTTCTAAATAACATCTTACAGTGTGAATGCAGTGACATGTTTAAGAATGGCTTTCACCAAGTCAGGGAACTGAATCCCAAGTTGCTCAAACTACAAATTTCCTGAGATTCTGAGTGGAACTGACAGTTGAGAGGCCATAGGTTCAAGAGGGGCCACAGGTTCAAAGTGCAAGGGTCACAGAAACTAAGGCCGCTGTATTCCTAGAGCTCAGGATAGAGGATGAACTTAAGTACATATCTAGGATCAGCTTACCCTCCCCAAATCATCAACATTGGGGTGAAGAATGCAATCTGACCTTAGATGAGTGTCTACTAGGGGCAACTTTGTCCTACTCCGTTTCTAGACAGGGTAAGTGCAGATGAACACTTGCAGATCACAGCATGGCATAGTATTGAACTTCCCTTTTCCTGAACAGCAAACAAACAAATGAATAATAGCAGAAGAACAAAGCATTATTTAATTGTATACGTCATTATACTGTCCATAGCTATCCTTCCATTCCCCATACGCAATATGGATATATTTTCAAGAAAACACTGCATGATTAGTTGGCTTTCAGTCATACGTACCAACTACCAAAAGCTCCAGACAGTCCTCCACTGACTCTTCAGGCAGCCAATCCTCAGGGCAGTGGGCACCAGTCTGACAGAGCAAAGAATAGAAAATAGTGTCTACACAAATATGAAGAAAAAAAACAGGATGCGCACAAACACTCACGTCCAGGTAGTGTAGCCCTCACACCCAGGAGTATGTGTATTCCCAATTCTGCTGAAGCATTAGGTCCATGACCTGTCTGTGGATGGTCTGACTGGTGATAGATGCCAGGTGGCCACGAGGGAAGTTAGCCTGGCAGTAGAACTGCAGAGGAGCAGAGAAAACACTGATTAAATGTTTACATGTTTGTTGAATTAGAGATGGTGAATGATTCAAAAAGAGACAAGCTGGAGAGATTGAGAAAACTAAATACAACATGAAATAGGAGGAATGAGTTTCCACTCACCTCTGCATCAGCAGCATTTTTTGTGCCTCTAAAGAATTAGTAGCGTTTTCCCTCTAGGACCACACCACTGCAGGAGCTCCTCCCTATGGTAGAAATCAGAATTGCAACATGATTTTACATGTAGTGTGTGGACCTCCCCCCCTCCCACCCCTCTAACCTGTGGGTTCAATTCGGGCCATGTTCTTCATTAGCCCCCCCCCCCTTCCCTATTTAAAGACCGCCTCTGAGGGCTCTGGCTCCACCACTATATATCCTGCTCCGTCCATCATGGGGCCCTCGCCATGCTTGGCTGCTCCATGAGAGGCCTCTCTCTTACTCGAAAGCCCTCCACCAATAGCAAACTCTCTTCCCTAAGAGGCGTCTCCCCTTCTAAAGCAGTTGTTCCCAAACTGTAGGGCGAGGGTCCACCCCCACCCCAAAAAGTGTTTTTGTTAATTATTTTTTAAAGGAACTCAATCTTACTCTTGCAAGTTGTAATAGTAGAATGCACAAGGTGCAATTTCGAAATTGGGCAGTGCATCATCAGTTCCTCTTGCCACGTTAGTCATCACATACCTTAGAGGGCTATTTCTATTTTGTTTTTTTAGCCAATAAATATTGTAATTTTTTAGTCTCTTGAATATCACATGAATACATATTAGACATGGCAAAATTATATAGAATTGCAAGAAAATTTGCTTTAAACATGCAAAATTCTCTCCATCAAAAAGAGAGGTGTGAACAGTTTGTGCCATGAACAGTGCTTTTGCCTATAGAAATAGACGTGGCACGTGGGCGCACGCGGGGGATGTTCCCCAATGCTGGAAAGGGGGACCCGGGTGAAAAAGTTTGAGAACCCTTGTTCTAGTGGATCCATCTCCATCATTGGTTATTCTACCGTCACAGCCTTAGTCTGTCCCTTGATAATGCTGAGTCAAAGGCACCTCCCTCATTCCAGGTTCCAGCTCCATGATGGGTTTCTCAGTCAGCAAGTACTCCCCCTCTATCTTAAGCCCCATGTCTTGCATCAGTTCCATCACTGGCTCCTCCCCTGTGATGGTGTAATCTGTCATGATTGGATCCTCTCCAAAGGCTATCTCCCTAATCCCAGGCTCCAGCTCCATGATTTGGTTGTTCCGCCATTAAATACTCATCGTCTTCCTCCAAACCAGGCCCCTCCCCTAGCAATGGCTCCAGTTCTGACATTGGCTCATCTTCCAGATCAAACTGATACATAATCTCTGGAGCCATCTTGTTGTCATCCATAGGCCTGCCTCCTCTCCCATACTCTTAAATCAGACCGTCCTCTGGTAGTGTTTTTTAAATATCTTTTTTTACCTTTATTTAACTAGGCAAGTCAGTTAAGGACAAATTCTTATTTTCAATGACGGTCTAGGAACAGTGGGTTAACTGCCTGTTCAGGGGCAGAACGACAGATTTGTATCTTGTCAGCTCTATCCACTAGGCTACCCTGCCGCCCCAAATGGTTCCAACTCCATGATTGGCTCTTCAGGCATCACATATTCACCCTTCATAAGAGGGCCCTTCTCTTGTTGTGTTAGCCCCTTGTCCATTGCAAGTGCCATCTCCACCTCTGGCTCCATTTCTAATTCAGCTGCCATTTATACCCTTATATCCATCTGTACTTCTGGTTTCTCCATCTCTGGCTCCTCCATTGCCATCTTTCTCTAGTTTTCCCATCTCCATCTCTGGTTTTTCATATCTAACCCCTGCTCTGGATCTTGTATCTTCTTCGTCTCTACTTCTTCCATCTCTAGTTCCCCCATCTCTGGATCTTCCATCTCCATCCTCAGTAGGTCCCCGTCCATCTCAGCCTCCATCTCCTGCTCAGGCTGAGCCTCCTCTGCTGACAGGGCTCACAGGGATACGTTATTCTGGTTTATCCTGCTTGACAAGGCTCACAGGGCTCAGTTCTTCTGGTTTCTCTTGCCCATCAGGTTTCACAAGGCTCAGTTCTTCTAGTTTCTCCTGCTCGACAGGGCTCAGTTCCACTAGATCCTCCTGGGTCTCCAGCCCCACAGTCTTCTGTCTCTGGTTTCTCCTGTACCACTGGCATCCATTCAGTTGGCTTTTCATGACTTACTGGAATCACCTGCACATCCAGGCTGGGATCCCCTAGATTCTCCTGCACTGGAAGGCTCAGTTCTTCTGGTTTCTCCTGCACTGGGTGGTTCAGTTCAGCAGGTTTCAGCTGGATTCTTCTCACAATTGCCTCAGGGTTCCAGCCAGCTGGTTTTCGCTCTGCAGTGGGGCCTTGTCTGGCTAGGGGAAAATGGTCAGCCTCCACCACGTGTCCCTGCACTGGGATCACAGTCAAGCCCCTAAAATACATCAGTAACATTTTGTGTCCCTTTGATGGTTTAAGTCGATATTGTGCACCAGTATTTGCCAGCAGCATACAACTCTGCATACCACTGCTGGCTTGCTTCTGAAGCTAAGCAGGGTTGGTCCTGGTCAGTTCCTGGATGGGAGACCAGATGCTGCTGGAAGTGGTGTTGGAGGGCCAGTAGGAGGCACTCTTTCCTCTGGTCTAAAAAAATATCCCAATGCCCCAGGGCAGTGATTGGGGACACTGCCCTGTGTAGGGTGCAGTCTTTCGGATGTGACGTTAAATGGGTGTCCTGACTCTCTGAGGTCATTAAAGATCCCATGGCACTTATCATAAGAGTAGGGGTGTTAACCCTGGTGTCCTGGCTAAACTCCCAATTTGGCCCTCAAACCATCATGGCCACCTAATAATCCCCAGTTTACAATTGGCTCATTCATCCCCCTCCTTTCCCTGTAACTATTCCCCGGGTCATTGCTGCTAATCAGAACGTGTTCTCAGTCACTTTACCTGGTAAAATAATGGATAAATAAAATAAAGAAGCCGTTATATTAAAGGAAGTGCCCTTTAATATAGACCACATGGAAAACTCTATAAAATCAGATTGAGAAAAGAAAAAAAAACTATTTTTCTGACTTCAACCCAGTTATGTGAACTGAACTCTTGTTTAAATATGGTGAAACTCTAACTTTTTAAATTATTTTTTCAAAAGAAACATTGAACATATAATAATCATAGAGTAAAAGCAGGTGGGCTGGTTATACTCTTTTTTGAGATTTGTTTCATGGTGGAAAACTGATCATGTAGAGCAAAACAACCCTTATAGGCTAGAAATTCTTTAACAAATGTTTTAACAATATCTTCAACTGCCCCTCCCTGTTGCACACAAGCTTGCATCCCCCCTGTCACAAGTGGATTTATGGCTGATTTAAGATAAAAACCACAACCCTGTTCCTTCAATGACATTTTACTGGCACTTACTATAGACTTTTTGGGGGTTTTACCCCTTAAGACGAGAAAACTTGTTTTTATTATGTTAAACATATGCTCTTTATTGCCAGAATGTAAAGAATAGGTGAAATTAATATTTTCATTCTGAATTCTCTATTCGTGGAAATTCAGCTACAAATGTAGCACTGGCGTACTACTATTTAAGTGATAATGCCTGATTCACTGGTGTTTGGAGGATATATTGGCAGGGGTTGCTACCCCAGTCGGCTGGTCGTTCGTTCGTTCTATTGGTTCGGTTGCCAGAGACGCGACCCAGTCCTTCAGTCTTTTTGTTCTGTATCTACAGACGTTCGTTCTAAATGTTCCATTGCCATACTTGCTAGCTAGCCAACTACGGCTAATTTAAAGTCATGTCAACGTAAAAAAAGAATAACAGTGGCCGCATTTGCATAAGCTGTTTTCTAGTGACATTTATTTGTACACATCCATAACAATGAGCTAATGAGGCGTGATTTCGCCTGGCATAGAAAATGTGCTCTCGTCAGGACACTGTTGTTCAGAGGAGCTAGCTAACGACACAGTTAACACAATAACTTCAAACACTGAAGCTGTGAAGACTGCAAACTAGCTGCACTTCGTTTCACCTTTTTTCTTTGTATATATCCATAAAAAAATTATGCCAGCTGATTCATGATTTCGACTGGCTGAGAAACGCTGTCTGTCTCATCCTGACTCACGACCCTTACACGTTCACTACTACGAGACAGCTGGAGATTGAATTTGAATATTGAAACAATGTTGCAAATGTCGGAGAGACAGACAGCAAGGTTTATACAAATCTCCTCTTTTGAAAACTAAATGTTAGTCTAAAATAAATATGAGATAATGTATCGATGCTTTTTATAGTGGAGATCAAGTTTATAATTTGCCTGGGCTGATGGGACAGTGGATTGCGCAGTCAGATGGAACAGAGTACATTTTTTATTTTATTTAACAAGGAAAGTCAGTTAAGAACAAATTCTTATTTACAATGACAGTTTACACTGCCCACTAACCCGGACAAAGCTGGGACAATTGCCCTCCAGGCAAGCTTCAATGCCATACAACTCTCTTTCCGTGGCCTCCAATTGCTCTTAAATACAATTAAAACTAAATGCATGCTCTTCAACCGATCGATCGCTGCCTGCACCTGCCCCCGCCTGTCCAACATCACTACTCTGGACAGCTCTGACTTAGAATACGTGGACGTGGTGTCTGGTTAGACTGTAAACTCTCCTTCCAGACCCACATCAAACATCTCCAATCCAAAGTTAAATCTAGAATTGGCTTCCTATTTCGCAACAAAGCATCCTTCACTCATGCTGCCAAACATACCCTTGTAAAACTGACCATCCTACCAATCCTCGACTTCGGCGATGTCATTTACAAAATAGCCTCCAATACCCTACTCAACAAATTGGATGCAGTCTATCACAGTGCCATCCGTTTTGTCATCAAAGCCCCATATACTACCCACCATTGCGACCTGTACGCTCTTGTTGGCTGGCCCTCGCTTCATACTCGTCGCCAAACCGACTGGCTCCATGTCATCTACAAGACCCTGCTAGGTAAAGTCCCCCTTATCTCAGCTCGCTGGTCACCATAGCATCACACACCTGTAGCACGCACTCCAGCAGGTATATCTCTCTGGTCACCCCCAAAACCAATTATTTATTTGGCCGCCTCTCCTTCTAGTTCTCTGCTGCCAATGACTGGAACGAACTACAAAAATCTCTGAAACTGGAAACACTTATCTCCCTCACTAGCTTTAAGCACTAGCTGTCAGAGCAGCTCACAGATTACTGCACCTGTACATAGCCCACCTATAATTTAGCCCAAACAACTACCTCTTTCCCTACTGTATTTATTTTATTTATTTATTTTGCTCCTTTGCACCCCATTATTTTTATTTCTACTTTGCACATTCTTCCACTGCAAATCCACCATTCCAGTGTTTTACTTGCTATATTGTATTTACTTTGCCACCATGGCCTTTTTTTGCCGTTACCTCCCTTATCTCACCTCATTTGCTCACATCGTATATAGACTTGTTTCTACTGGATTATTGACTGTATGTTTGTTTTACTCCATGTGTAACTGTGTCGTTGTGTGTCGAACTGCTTTGCTTTATCTTGGCCAGGTCGCAATTGTAAATGAGAACTTGTTCTCAACTGGCCTACCTGGTTAAATAAAGGTGTTCTCAACTAGCCTACCTGGTTAAATAAAGGTGTTCTCAACTGGCCTACCTGGTTAAATAAAGGTGAAATAATTTTAATAATAAAAAAAAAATGGGACTCCCAATCACAGCCGGTTGTGATACAGCCTGGAATTGAACCAGGGTCTGTAGTGACGCCTCTGGCACCGAGATGCGGTGCTAGAGGCTCAAGCGGCATTTTAACATCATAGATTTAGTCTGTGGTAACTTGTGGAATAGACACACCGGCTGGAATGCGATTTAAACCAATCAGCTTTCAAGATTAGACCCACCCGTTGTATAATTGAAGTTTAAAGGATTCTAAAGTTTGTCATTTCCTCTGTGAAAAATGTTTAAACCCCTACAAAAACACCCAGTAATTATAATCCACATAATTCACATTTCCTGTTGGGGCAAGATCATTTTTCTGAAGTAGCAAACTGGTTCAAAATATGATACTACTGTACTGGTGTTGCAAACAGAGTGCACACAAAACATGTACTAGCACAGAGGGGCCACAGCGATCTGACAGAGAATGGTGTTTAACTCATGTCATGCATTCAGCACACCACTATGTAGAAGAATAAGAACTTTGGAAACCATTATCATAGTATTCTGATTGTAGAATATTGTATGAGAGAACATAGAAAACTTTATAGAACATAGAAATGTAGAACTTCTGAGACACCTTGCCTGCTAGGCTTAACAATAGCAATACCAGAGTCTTCATATTCATCTAGACAGGGAGACAAATAACACTTAGAAACACAGAGTAAGCCATTTGAAGGATATGGTATGCAAATTTGTTTCCCTCCATTAGTTTAGTATGATATATTACATTACTTTATGAATGGAATAACGGTCGTACAAGATCATATAAATTAGAGGATCTATAGTATCATACACCTTACCTGGTTGTACAATATCATACTAATTGTATAATGTAGCTTCTGTAACGTTCGTCGTCTTCCCCTGATGAGGAGTATGAGAGATCGACCAATACACAGATAAACTGAACACTACAAAATACAACATAACAAAGTGACCGCATAACACGGTGCCCCTCTCTCTCCACGGTAAGCACAGGGAGTTAGCGCAGGTCTCCTACCTGACTTCGCCACACTCCCCGTGTGCCTCCCCCAAGACATTTTTGGGGCTGCCTGCCGCGCTGCCTCCTCATAACGCCACCTCTCGGCTTTCGCTGCCTCCAGCTCTGCCTTGGGGAGGTGATATTCTCCCGGCTGTACCCAGGGTCCCTTTGCCGTCCAGGATCTCCTCCCATGTCCAGGAGTCCTGAGATCACTGCTGCTGCTGCTGCCGCCCGTTACCACGCTGCTTGGTCCGTTGGTGGTGGGTGTTTCTGTAACGTTCGTCGTCTTCCTCTGATGAGGAGTAAGAGAGGTCGGACCAATACACAGTATGGTAAGTGTTCATTTTAATAAGACAAACTGAACACTACAAAAATACTAAATAACAAAGTGAAACAAACGAAACGGTCCCCGTGTGGTAACAAACACTAACACGGAAAATAACAAAACTAACAAAGAGAAACAACCGAAAACAGTTCTGGCTGGTGCAGACACACAACAGAAAACAATCACCCACCAAACACAATAGAAAACCGGCTACCTAAATATGGTTCTCAATCAGGGACAACAATAGACAGCTGCCTCTAGATTGAGAACCATACCAGGCCAAACACAGAAATAGCAAATCATAGAAAAACTAACATAGACAACCCACCCAACTCACGCCCTGACCATACTAAAACAAAGACATAACAAAAGAACTAAGGTCAGAACATGACATTATCATACATCTTGGAGGAGGTATAGTATTATACGTCTTTCTCTGAGGCCAGGCTGCTTTTTTCATTGTAACGACAAAGTTTAGGAGAATTTACATAAAATGTTAGAAGAAGGATTAGCTCAACTGCTACAGTTGTCCCTGAAGAGATTCAAAAATGCAACCCTTGGATTGCTAGGCGACCGACCTCCCTACATTCGTTTATGTCTAAAGTAATTAGACATCATATGTCTTGGAGGTGCATAAATATACGTATAATATCCCTCATATCACTCTGATGTCAGCCTGAACTGAACAAATCAACAACCTTGCTCTTTGTGAAGAAAAAAAGTATAATTTCATGATTTGTTGTTATTGCCTTACCTGTGAATGTAGTCAAGGTAACAGCTCCAATTGTCTGCTTTGTGATGTGTGTCTCTGTATGATCTTGTTTTGAGCTCTCCTGGCACTATAAAGAGCTGGTCCTTTATTACCACCCTCCCCTAAATCCCCCCTCCACTCCTATCATGTGCAGGTAAATTCCTAAACACATTTGTCCTCTATCTCAGTATCTCTTCAGCAGCCCTCTATTTTTCTCCCTCTGCTTCCTGGTTTCCCAGACTGTACAGTAAAAAAACAGTATCCCTATCTCAATATGTAATAATTATCATGTTATACATCAACAACAGTCGCTGGCAGACTCTTTGTAACAGCGCATTTTGGTCACGTTGCAGAATGATTCTATAAAATGTACTTAAAATGAAATAGTAAATGTAGATCCTGCTTGTCACAGAGGCAGATGTATAACACCAGGCTACAGAATGGCAATTTAACTGTAAACTGGTCATTGTTTTGTAATCCTGCAATTGTCAATTTCCTTTTGGTATTTTGAATGTGATTAAAGATATAATGACAATGGACTTAGTCAAACCTGTTTTCTGAAATGAAAATGTATGTCAGACAGAAGTACAGTATTGGTTAGTATGATCCAATCCCACTAGGGATCAACCTCCTGATTCAGGTCACTACACAACAGCCGGACACTTGTCCAGTGTCTGATAGGACACTGTACAAGAGACTGAGGTCCAGTCTTAAAACAACCCAGTAGTCCCTCCCCTTCAGTGTTTATTAGTTTAGTTTACAGATCATTTAGCTCCTAAAGAAATTGCTAGCAAAAACAAGGAATTATGCTGCATGTATATCTTTATCTATCAGCCTGTCATTAATCTATCTATCGCGTTTTGTTTCGTGAGCTTTGATCTGCTACTTTATTTATTGCATCTTTACATTTTGTAATCAGTCTCTTATCAATTTTAGTGGCCTTACAAGAAAAGGTAGTAAATATGCTAAAAATACTGGTATAGCTGTTGATGAATGTTTCCCTGTGGTCAGAGGGAATGGTTGTGGGTAATGGCAATGGGGTTTCCTGTCAACCCCTCCATCTTGTGTGTGTGTGTGTTGAGCTAACAGCAGCAGGGTCCTCTCTCAACACAGCAGCTGCACAGACAGTGGCTTGGAAACAGGTGCCACAGCAGTGTGTGTGTGTGTGTGTGAATGCACCTACATGTTAAATGTATAACTGTATGTACTTGTCTGTGTGAATGTGAGTGGTGAGACACATAATACCCATGATCTAGGGGAGCAGAGACACAGTAGCCCATCCAGCTGTCCCTCTCTGATCCCCTGTGTGTGTGTGTGTGTGTGTGTGTGTGTGTGTGTGTGTGTGTGTGTGTGTGAAGGTGCGTGTGCGTGTGCGTGTATGTGTGTGTGTGCGTGTATGTGTGTGTGGAGCCTATTGACCTCCCCAAAGCCACCTCTGTCTATAGGACAGAACAATGGCAGTGTGTTTTCTTGACTCCATCTGTGTGTGTGAATGCGCCAGCAGAGGAGGTTGGTGGCATGTTCATTTAGGAGGACGGGCTTGTGGTATTGGCTGGAGAAGAATTTGTGGAATGGTATCAAACACATGTTTTCCGTGTGGTTGATGTCATTCCATTTGCGCCGTTCCGGCCATTATTAAGAACCATCTGCAACTCAGCAGCCTCCTGTAATGTCCAGTGACTGTCACGACTTCCGCCGAAGTTGGTCCCTCTCCTTGTTCGGGCGGCGTTCGGAGATTGACGTCACCGACCTTCTAGCCATCGCAGATCCACTTTTAATTTTCCATTGGTTTTGTCTTGTCTTCCATCACACCTGGTTCCAATTCCATCAATAACATGTTGTGTATTTAACCCTCTGTTCCCCCCCATGTCCTTGTCCGTAATTGTTTGTTGTAGTGGTTATGCACGGTATGCTGGTATGTACCGCGTTTTGTTTGAGCCATTTATTTTATTGTTCTGTTGATGGTGGTTTCTGGTTATTAAACACAACTGGTGTAAATCAGTTTCTGCTCTGCTGTGCCTGACTTCTCTGCCGCCAGTAGCATCGCATTACAGCGACTGTCAAACCAACACCTTTACTGTTACGCCAAGAGGTCCAAACCCCCCACCTAGATCTTGGTTCAAGTCCCGGTCGGGGCTACACCTGAATTCTCTACAATATACTTGATTGATTTCATTGACTCTCCCCTTTAACTGCCCCTAATGGACACATTTCTAGCTACAACTTCCGAGTCCGTTGGAGAGCATCAGCTTGAGTAAAGTGAGGTGTAGTAGAATTACTGATCTACAAATAGCATTCCCTGCCAAATAATAGTTTTTGTGCGAAGAACATTCTCAGAGCTACGTCTACCCTGGGTCAGGCCTCCCCCGCCAAACACATGCACAACCAGACATTGATTGGTTGATTGGAGTCAGCTTGTCTCAAAAAAATAACATTTCCTAGGATTTTCTACCTTGCAGCAACACTAGTGGATAATGCTGGAACTACCGGTAAAAGAAAAGTGTCTCAAAAAGTACCTAAAAAGCATGGCCCTACTTATAACAACCACACATTTTTTAAATAACATAAAAATATCTACATTTGCAAAAACAGTGCTGTAGCCTAGATTGTACGATGAGCATAAACAGAAATATGAATGTTATCACAACTTAGAACTTGTTACTTCAACAAACAACAAAGTACACCTTTGTCACAAATTTATAGAGAAAAGATGTTTGCTACAAATTGGTAGAAAATTACAAATTGATCATCACTATTTTGGCTACTGTAGGCTAACATACATGATAGTAGCAATGACACATTAAAGCTGCAATATGTCACTTTTTGGGCGACCCAACCAAATTCACATAGAAATGTGTGTTATAGTTCTGGCATTCATATTGAAAGAAAGTCTAAGAAGCAGTAGTTCTGTACTGTGTGCTATTTCTATACCTTCCATTCTTACGTTTTGTTTTGCATCTTTTAATTTCGGTTTTGTACACCAGCTTCAAACAGCTGAAAATACTATATTTTTGGTTGTGGAAAATATATTTCACAGCAGTTTAGTAGATCGTACAGTGATTCTCTACACTATGCTTGCTTGTTTTGTCACATAAACTGAAATTAGGCTAACTATTGAAATTTTTGCAACCAGGAAATGGTGGATTTCTGCATAGTGCATCTTTAAGTCCCACAACTTTTAGAGAACGTTGTGTGTTTGCTGGGTGGTGTATTTGACGGTATATACATTGGCCCATTATTCGTTAATAACGTTGTTGTACACAACCGTTTACTGCCTACACACACTGAAGAGGTACAATCCTCTTCGAGGACAAAACGTTTGTCTACTATAGCCAAAATCACAGACGCGTGTGTCGTGGTGAGCGCGCGCCTGAGTATCTCCGCTCGATGAAATGGTATCCATCGGGAGCGCGCACATAGAAAACTTCAAGAACTTCTGAACGTCTAGAAATGTTTCAGTCTTGTCTGGAGCGAACGTTCTCAGACACTCAAATATCTTTCTAGGTTATTTAAATTCACTGGACACTGTTTACTCGTTTGGAAGAACTATGGACAGCATGGGGATTTTGTCTCTTATCTTCCTCGTCTTGTTGCAGAGTGAGTAGATGGAGATGCAGACTTTTATTTGTTTTATCTTGGCCCAATGGATATTTTGTCTGAAAATACAGTGGTGGAAAAAGTACCCAATTCTCATATTTGAGTAAAAGTCAAGATAGCTTAATATAAATTCATTCAAGTAAAAGTGTAAGTCATCCAGTAAAATACTATTTAAGTAAAAATCTAAAAGTATTTGTTTTTAAATATACTTAAGTATCAAAAGTAAAAGTATAAATCATTATATAAAGCAAACCAGACCGCACAATACATTTTTTTAATGGATAGCCAGGGGCACACTGCAACACAATTTACAAACGAAGCATGTGTGTTTAGTGAGTCCACCAGATCAGAGGCAGTAGGGACGACCGAGATGTTCTCTTGATAAGTGTGTGAATGGACCATTTTCCTGTCCTACTATGCATTCAAAATGTAACAAGTAGTTTTGGGTGTCAGGGAAAATGTAACAAGTAAAATGTACATTATTTTCTTTAGGAATGTAGTGAAGTAAAAATAAAAGTTGTAAAAATTTTAAATAGTAAAGTAAAGTACAGAGACCCCCCAAAACTACTTAAATATTTTTACTTAAGTACTTTATACCACTGTGAAATATGATTTGAAGGGGAGTCAATGAGCTGTCATGCACACTGCAACCTTCATACATATGACTAATACAGGATAGTTGTATTCAATACCATACAGGCTATATGGTATTGATGTTTGATGATTTTCAATCTATTTGACCTTTATTTTAACAGGTTTAACAGGTTTAACAGGTGAGATGAACAGTCTCTTTTACAAGAGAGACCTGGTCAAAATAGGAACACACAAAGTTTCAGACACATTTACAACACAGAGCACTACAGTTTAAACACATACGTTTACACATTAAGCAGCAAGAGGGTTTGGGGGAACTGGGGTGCAAATGTGGGTCAAAACATTGACAGCCTCCCACTTCATTTTCCATCATAGTGTTTACCATAGCTTTGCCTCTCACGCTGTATGTGTGTGTAAGCTATATATCAATGCATTGCGTGCATTGTATGTTCTTGTGTATGTGTCGGGATTGCACCTGCATGTTTGGCGTTTTAGGCTGGGTTTCTGTACAGCACTTTGAGATATCAGCTGATGTAAGAATGGCTTTATACATACATTTGATTTGATTTGATTGGGCTGGGAGTGGGTTGGGGTTGGGAAGAGTGGGACAGGAATCATACAGATCTTCTATTTACATTAGACCCTCTGATGCTGTCCAAGCCCAGAGACCCAGAGACTGATGAAAGGCCAGATCTCTGAGGGGCTCCAGGGTTCTGGAGAGCCAACCTCTCTGATGCCTGGTGTAGGCAGGCAATGGTCCTGTTTAATGTTGTCGATAGCCCCTCCATGACCCAGCTGCTAATTGGCCAAAGATGCAATCAGTTGCTATCTGGAAGGGTTACAGACTGTCTGTAGTGTTTGAGGTTGTTCTTCCAAACAGCCATGGGAATCGTTATCACTGTTCACTGGTCCAAAGAAATCTGATGTAATATCAGCAATTACAGTTAGGTTAGATGACTGATGTGTGTGTGTGTGAGGTAGAGAGAGAGAGTCAAAAACCCTATGTTGGTGTAGAGTTACTGTGATACAGAGGGGCTTTGTATAGAGGGGACCCCCCCCCCCCCCCCCCCCCCCCCACACACACAAACACAGAGTAAAAAATATTAAGGACAGGGACCTTGAAGTGATAGTGGATGACCAGCAGCCGTCTCCATCTACTGTCTGCGTGTGTATGCACTCACTACTGTAAGTCACTCTGGATGAGAGCATCTGCTGAATTACTCAAATGTAAAATGTGTGTCTCTGAAAGAGAGAGAGTAAACAAATCATCTCCCAGATAATGTTTTCCTGTGTCGATATTTGCGTGTTGTTTCAGTATGTGTGTATTCCCATGTTAAAGTGTGTGTGCAGGTTAATCAGGTCATGTAGAGATCAGTGGTCTGCCATCCATCACCTCCATTCCTCCTACACACGACATTCCTGCTGGTAACACCAGGCACCAGGGCATATCTATTCTGTGGGTTTACACCGCCTCGCTCTGTGTGTGTGTACATGTGTTAGTGAGTGTGTATAGTAAGTGAATGAGTGTTTTCATTGTGTGTGTGTGTCTCTTTGTCTGTCTGTGTCTGGATTTGTGTCTGCTCTTTCTCAAACAAATACCCTCTGAAATACCCCCCTCAGCCCAATCTGGACTGTGTAGTACAACATCTCAGTTCAGTTCATGTTTACATGACGTTTTTTTTTATTTAAGAAAGAAAGTTAGAAGTTAGAAACATTGCTACAAATAGTTAATGTTGAGTGCTGCTGTGTGTATTATTTACTCTTGAATCACCTCTCTCTCTCTCTCTCTCTCTCTCTCTCTCTCTCTCTCTCTCTCTCTCTCTCTCTCTCTCACTGTCTCACTGTCTCAGGTCCTGCCTCCCTCTCTCTGACAGTGAGCACCAGTAAGGCCAAAGTGGTGGTCCATGAGAACACAGGTATGAGAGGAGGAGTTAGATGACGAAGAGAAGGGGAGGGGATGAATTGTGAGAGTTCATGAACTGTTTGTTCACTGTTTTTGTCTCTCTCTCTGAATTTCTCGGTCTCTGTCAGACGCTGTGCTGTCCTGTCAGTTCAAGACAGAGAAGGAGACTAACCCTCGTATTGAGTGGAAGAAGAAAGGGAAGGACATCACCTTTGTTTATTTTGATGGCAAATTCAGCGGTGACCACAAGACCTCCCTCTCTCTCTTCCTCCTCGCCTCTCTTTCTTCAACCTTTTCCTGATTCTACTCTACTGCACCGCTCCACCTCTCCTCCGTCTCTTATCTCTTCCCCTCTAACACCATCTCTTACTACATTCCTCCCCCTCTTGTTGTTTTTTCTTCTTTCCTCTCTCTACACTTTTTCTCTCATCTTTGTAACCCTTGACACCTGTGGTATCCCAGGATCCTTTGCTGGTCGGGCCAACATCGAGGGTGCGACAGTGACGCTGCACGCCGTTACCCAGAAGGACTCTGGGCTGTACCGCTGTGAGGTCAGTGCTCCAGCAGACCACACCAACCTGGGAGAGATTAACGTCACCCTCAACGTACTGGGTGAGAGTGTGCGTGTGGATGTGTGTGTGAGAGAGAGATTGAGGGTGTCTGTGTATTTGTGCTGAGGGGCCTTTGTGCTGTCGTTAGTAATCCTATCCTCCTCCCCCAGTGCCCCCCCACACCCCGTCCTGTGAGGTGCCCAGCTCAGTTTTGTCTGGGGCAGGGGTAGAGCTCCACTGTAAGGATAAACTCAGTGTACCCCCTCCTACCTACATCTGGTACAAAGACAACAAGGCGCTGAGCACCACACACACAACTGACACCTCCTTTAGCATGGACACTGACAAGGGAACACTGGTGAGTAACATGTAATGGAGGTGGTTCACGTGCCTGATAAAAGGCACGTTAATGACGTTCTCACACTGCATACTCTCTTTCTGTCCTCACCGATTCTCTACTCTCTCTGTGTGTCTCCGGAGCAGAAGTTCAAGAGTGTGTCCAAGGCTGACTCAGGCCAGTATCGTTGCGAGGCATCCAACAGTGTGGGGGCGCCAAAGAGCTGTGTGGCCCATCACATGAAGGTCATAGAATGTATGTACAATCCAGTGTGTGTGTGTGTGTGTGTGTGTGTGTGTGTGTGTGTGTGTGTGTGTGTGTGTGTTAGAATGTTTGTGGAAATTTGAACCCTTTCTGTCTTTTTTTCTTCCTTTTTTTTCACCCTCTCTCTTTTTTCCAATCATCAATCATGCTTATCTTTCTTGCATTTCTCTGTTCACTCTCGGCCCCTATCCCATCTCTTCGTCTTCGCCTCTGTGCCCCCTCTTTCAGATCAGTTGAGTATGACGACACTGATAGCCGGAGCTGTAGGTCTCTTCCTGCTCGTTGTCATGTGCTGCCTGGGTGTGTGCCTCTGTCATCGACGGGGCTGCTGCAAAAAACGTGAGCACTTACCACTACTGACTGAGCTTGTGACTGACTGATAACATTAACAATATGTTCTAACTGTCCTGTTCTTCATGTTTGCCAACAGAGGAGCAGAAAGGAAGAAGGTTTGTGTTTCAGACAACCATTCTGGCAACTTATCATTGTGTTTTTCATTAGTTCATTTCATTAGCTCTTTACAGAAAAAAAAAAAAATAATAATTCATAGTGGTGTTTGTATTTTTTCTTTTAGCACCAACTCCTACAATCCACCTCCTCCTCCCACCAGAAACGTGAGTGTGTTCCCAACCCTAGTTCTTCTACTATCAGTATAGGCTTGGTAGAGAAGTTGTCATGTTTTACATTGGACTGGTCTTTGAGCAGTTGTTGACCACACCACCGTGTTGATAAGACTGAGTTGTTGATAATACCAACAGGTCTAGTGAACTGATGGATACTCTTTCCCTTTCTGCAGCCCAAGAACTACAAGCACACCCAGTCCTTCATGATTTGAGGGTTTCCTTTGTGAAACTCAAATCACACAAAGTCCCCCTCCAACACACACACACACACACACACACACACACACACACACACACACACACACACACACACACACACACACACACACACACACACACACACACACACACACAGTGGATGGATGAGATTGTTCAACATACATATTTTAGCTTGTTTACACCGCCTAGTGGCCAAAGGATGATGCACAATGATATATTTGTCACACAAAAACTGTCACTTGCTGTATGTACTCTTCTCGTTTTGTGCTTTATAGAACATTCTGCTGTTTATGGGTGCATTGAGAAGCAACGATGTGTATTATTATTGTTGTTTTACAGAGATGCTTTTATAATTATGTTTTTTAAGTATTTGTTTGCGGCTTTGGATGTAGCCTACAAGGTCTTTGTGTGATGAAGGATATGTGATGTTTGAACAGGTGTCTGTATGCACTGACCATTTTTAGATAGCTAGTTTTTAATTAAAGTTATTTTACCATGCCTTCTATTATTTTATGATGCCTTCTATTTGACAAAATGATAAGTTTGGCCATGAACCTCATACAGATTCTATTCCGTTTTAAAATGTTGTATAATTTACAAGGAACAAAGAGGTAGGTAGGTACTAAGTAGTCGGCTGAAAAAAATTAACATTTGTTTGAATGTTCAAGCCGTTATCAGGCACAGATTTTCCTCCAGTTGTTTTTTACATGATTGAACCACCAGGTGGCGGTACAGTGTAGGATATTTATCTGGGGCAGACTGCACAAAGACCTTAGCAAAGATTGTCAACTTGTATACAGTATAACAGTATCTATTAGTGATCTACAAACTACGGCACTATTGTTCATTTTGTTATTTTATTGTTGTTCTGCTGCCTCTACATGTGGGGGTCTTGAACTGTTTTTCTGAGCATTAATTCTAATATTTGGAATAGTTTGTGTGTGTCTCCGCTGCCGTAATCTTGTTGGTGCACATGCACTTGTGTGTGAATGTGGTCTTGCCACAGTGTGTGTGAGCCTGGTCTTGCCACCGAATGTGTGAATGTGGTCTTGCTACTGTGTGTGGAAGATGATGGCTGACAGCCAGAAGCCTGAAACAAAGTCTCCTTAAAGATGTGCCCTTGCCCTGTCTCCCTGTGCTTGCCTCTGTCACCTAGCCTTTAGCCATGCATCACATCACACTGAGAAAACAGACTTTAACTGAGGAAAAAAAACAGGAAGCATCACAATAGAGTGGGGCCCAGGCTCCTGGGACATCACATCTGGAATGTATTCAGCAAGGTGAAGCATTGCATCTAGAAATGTAATGAATAGTGCTGACATGATGCCCAGTTTAATTCTGCATGACATAATATCATATCAGGGCCCAGATTCACAAAACACTTTTTAAGCAAAAATGTAAGGAGCTTCTTAAGAAAAAATAAGTTCATAAGATAGTAAGTGCAATTCCTCAACAATATCTTAATATTTAATGATTTTCTTACGAACTTCTCAAATATCTTCTTACAAATCTTCTTAAGAGGTGTGTTGCTAGGCAACCATTTTATCTAGCTAGCAATGGCAATCACGTTAGCATATTTCTTGAGATTGCTGTTCTAAAACATGTTCTTGGGTTCAAAATCATCAATACTGAAACTTTCAGATGAAGTTTGGGAGTGAATTAAACAATCGCTTTCATGAGCTTTATCTCTCACTGCCCTAAGTTTAAGACAAGGGTTTAGCTGTCTTGGAATTAACAACAGTTCCAAGAACTTTATTTTCAAGGATCTAATTTCTTCTCAACTTTTTGCTTAAGGAGAAACCTTTTTTGAGGAATAGACACTTTGCATAAGTTTCTACTTGTCTATAGTTAAGGAAAAAATGGCAGTTTAGATTAAATTTCTTCTTAAGAAGGTTTTGTGAATCTGGGCCCTGCTCTACAAAACGTTGCTGCCTTCTGAACAGGCAGGTGGCATAAGACACAACTTCTGACACACCCCTCTGGGGAAATATCACAGTTCCTCCTTTAATTTTCATGCCACACACACACACACACACACACACACACACACACACACACACACACACACACACACACACACACACACACACACACACACACACACACACACACACACACACACACACACACACACACACACACGGTTTATGACCAAATGCAATGAATTGTTTCCAATATGAGTTTTCTCCACTTACAGTATTGCATGATATGTTTCCACAGAGCACACTAGAGTCTCTAGGCAGCTGGAGTTTGGCATAGACGAGGTGATGGAATGGAGGTGTGTTTGTACTGGCAGGGGATCACAGGTTGTCCTCAAACACGTGCATGTGTGTCCATACGAATGCGTGCAGGGGTTCAATCATGCTGTGTTCCGGCAGTTCCAAAAACAAGGCACCTACACTCTTAGAAAAAAGGGTTCCAAAAGGGTTATTCGGCTGTCCCCATAGGAGAACCCCTTTTGGTTCCAGGGAGAACGTCCAAAATGATTCTACCTGGAACTACAGGTGATAATGCTCATTGCTAAATAGCACAGTTGCCTGATAATATGGACCAATATGTTATTGGGCTCATTTCTGCAGGGGAATGATGTTCTAGATGTCAGCATCATTTTATTTTCACTCATTTTGGAGTAGAATGTCTTTTTAAATAGTCACCAGACCTGACCTCACAGTCATTCTCCTCACACACACACAATGTTCCCCTGTGTGTGAGGGTACAATGAAAGACCCTCTGTGTTCCTCTCAGAAACATGACTGCCCCCCCCCCCCATGTCCCCTCATCTCCCCATCATTCACCTCTTTCTCAACCCTGTACCCTCACCTCCTCATCGTCATCTGGGGCGGCAGGGTAGCCTAGTGGTTAGAGCATTGGACTAATAACCGAAAGGTTGCAAGTTCAAATCCTCAAGCTGACAAGGTAAAAATCTGTCATTCTGCCCCTGAACAAGGCAGTTAACCGTCATTGAAAATAAGCGTTTGTTCTTTAACTTACTTGCCTAGTTAAATAAAGGTAAAATCTCTTGATTACCCCATACTCTCAGCTTTACTTCCTCGTGCCTTAAAGTGATTCTTAGGGATTTTGTCAATCCTTTATCTACTTCCCCAGAGACAGATGAACTCGTGGATAACATTTTTATGTCTCTGTGTCCAGTATGAATTAAGTTAGAGAGAGGTAGTTTCACAAACTAGTGTTAGCGCAATGCCTGGAAGTCTATGGGTATCTGCTAGCATGCTATACCCATCGACTTACGCAACTTCCTTCAAACTGCACACAGAGACATAAAAATGGTATCCACAAGTTAATCTGCCTCTGGGGAAGTACTGTAGGTAAAGGCCCTCATTGCCAAAATCCCATAGTATCCCTTTAAGCCACTTCTAAGCATTTTGGAAAGGAATGGATAGCTATAATAGCTCATAGATCCAGTTAGAGCTCTTTAACCCCAAGGCTGTTCCCTGGTCCCACTCCTCCTAGGCTGAAAGTAGTGGAGTGAGAAATAGCAACATTAAAACATTTAAACCCTGCTAGACGACAGGCCATCAGAGCCCCATTAAAACTGCATTAACAGGACCTCTCATACTGCCAGGAGAGGTCCTACTACTACTACACTGTGGGTGTGTGTGTGCGCGTGCGTTTGTGTGTTTGTGTGTGTCAAATCAAATCTACGTTGTTTTTTCTCACGTGAACAGGATACAGCCGGTGTAAACAGTACAGTGAAATGCTTTTTCACACAATGCTAGGTCAGATGATTAAACACACATGACAATAGATTAATACATACATTAATATATACACTATATACAGGGTCAATATCAGTCCCAAAATCAATGGCAAGGATATTGGTGAAAGTTGAGGTAGCTGCAGTGCCTTTAGAAAGTATTCAGACCCCTTGACTTTTTCCAAATATTGTTACATTACAGCCTTATACTAAAATTGATTAAAATAGTTTTTTCCCCATCATCAATACCCCATAATTACAAAGCAAAAACAGGGTTTTAGATGTTTTGCTAATTTATAAAATAAAAATATCACATTTACTTCTTGGGTATTTGGGGAGTTTCTCCTATTCTTCTTTGCAGATCCTCTCAAGCTCTGTCAGTTCGGATGGAGAGCGTTGCTGCACAGCTATTTTCAGGTCTCTCCAGAGAAGTTTGATCGGGTTCAAGTAAGGACTCTGGCTGGGCCACTCAAGGACATTCAGAGACTTGTCCCGAAGCCACTCTTGCATGGTCTTGGCTATGTGCTTAGGGTCGTTGTCCTGTTGGAAGGGGAACATTCGCCACAGTCTGAGGTCCTGAGCCTCTGGAGCAGGTTTTCATCAAGGATTTCTCTGTACTTTGCTCATTCATTTTCCCCTCGATCCTGACTAGTCTCCCAGTCCCTGCCCCTGAAAAACACCACCACAGTATTATGCTGCAACCACCATGCTTCACCGTAGGGATGATGCCAGGTTTCCTCCAGACGTGACGCTTAGCATTCAGGCCAAATAGTTCAATCTTGGTTTCATCAGACCAGAGAATCTTGTTTCTCATGGTCTGAGAGTCTTAAGGTGCCTTTTGGCAAACTCCAAGTGGGCTGTCATGTGCCTTTTAGTGAGGAATGGCTTCCGTCAGGACACTATACCATAAAGGCCTGATTGGTGGAGTGCTGCAGAGATGGTTGTCCTTCTGGAAGTTTCTTCCATCTCCACAAAATAACTCTGGAGCTCTGTCGGTTCTTGGCCACCTCCCTGACCAAGGCCCTTCTCCTCTGATTGCTCAGTTTGGCTGGGTGGCCAGCTCTAGGAAGGGTCTTGGTGGTTCCAAACATCTTCCATTTAAGAATGATGGAGGCCACTGTGTTCTTGGGGTCCTTCAATGCTGCAGACATTTTTTGACTTTGTGATTATGGGGTATTGTTTGTAGATTGTGCAGTTTGTTTTGTATTTAATACATTTTAGAATAAGGCTGTAACGTAACAAAATGTGTAAAAAGTTAAGGGGTCTGAATACTTTCCGAAGGCACTGTATGTGCGTGTAATCAGGGTTTAAAGTGACTCCGCAGCTTCCAATTGGCTCATTCGTCCCCTCTCCTCTCCCATGTAACTATTCCCCAGTTTGTTGCTGTAAATGAGAACGTGTTCTCAGTCAACTTGCCTGGTAAAATAAGGGTTAAATAAATATAATAAATAGTAGCAGCAACGTACATGGTGATAGCGTGTGAGCGTCAGTATGTGAGTATGCTAGTGTGTGTGGGTGCGACAGTGTTTACGAGTGTGCATAGAGTCAGTGCAGATAGTCTGTGGTTGTTAGGTAGTCAGCCATTGATGAGAATTTCTGATTCCATTTGTGTCAGCGGGTGTATAGAGGTGAAGTCAGGTGCAGGAGAGTAGCGTGATGTAAACAGGCACACTTTTATTTTAGTTCCAAAACGAGAGCACTGCATAAATCAAACGCGCTCAAAACATGGAACATAACAAAAGTAAAGCACGTAATAAAACACCACAATAACATTTACACACAAAACACAATGGGAAACAGAGGGCTAAATACAACTAGATTGATTGGGGAAATGAAAACCAGGTGTGTATGGAAACAAGACAAGACAAATTGATATATGAACGCCAAACGCCACCCGAACAAGGAGAGGAGACGCCCGAACAAGGAGAGGAGACGCCCGAACAAGGAGAGGAGATGCTCGAACAAGGAGAGGAGACGCCCGAACAAGGAGAGGAGCCGACTTCGGTGGAAGTGGTGACAATTTGACCGTTTCACTAACCTGTTAGGCCATGTTTTCTCAGTATCTGTTCTCAGCTTTGGTTTCGATTACCATTTAGAAAGCAGACGCTTTCTATCCAAAACAACTTATGCATGCATACATTTTGCACATGTGGGTAATCAAACCCACTATCCTGGCATTGCAAGCTTCATGCTCTACCACCCAAGCTACCACTGTACAGTGTCAGTCTGAAAGAGCCACTGAACACACTGATTGGCACGTGTTTTTCTATTGTTCATTCGAGAATTTAGATTTCAGTCTTAGAGGTCTGTTTCCTGACTGATTTCGCATTTGGTGATTTAGTTCATGTTGTTATTCCCACGAGAAGCCTATTTCAGTTCCTCAAAATCCCCAGAATGAATCTAAGAAAACTCAAGAAATCTGTAATACATTTTGACGTTTTGGCCGAGGATGTTTTAGTTGCACAATTATACATCTAACTAAGGTGTAAAAGAAGTTGCACCGCTTTGTCTTATGTGAACAGTCAGAGCTGCTGGAATAGAGAGCAATCACTGCAGCTGTTCACCCCATGTTAGTGGGCAAAACATTGTCAAATCAAAACCCAACCTCCACATTTACCCAGTGTGACGCATGGATGATCCAAACTCAATTTTATACGAGACTGACTTTATGACCAAAATGATACTATTTACACTTTGTAGTCATTTTTGACACTAGAATAACTGTTTCTGACTCATATCGATGCAACATAGGCTGTTTTCAAAGGGATTGGTTGCTTTGTTGCTTTTTAAAGGCAGTAGCTCTTTAAAGGACAAATACATGCTAGCTAGTTACAATGGGAACAGAGAGTTCGTCTGTTACTTCTAATGACTGTAATATAATCTTCTGAGAGGGGCCTTTTTCTGAAACCTTATCAATAGGACCAGGCGGAATAAAGACCAGGAAAAACTATGTTTTGTTGTTCAAAAGAGAACAATGTTATTCTGGCCTCTGACTCAGCACTGTGGACCATGTTTGAGTTCAGTTCAGGGGAGTGGAGTGTGTGTGTGTGTGTGTGTGTGTGTGTACAGGGTATTTAATGCTGCAGTGCCTCTGAGTCATAACTCCTGCTCTGTTGCGCCTGATCAGAAAACACACACAAACCATCTCCCCAGCTGCCGATATGGAGCTCAGCTAACATATTGATCCAGGCGTCCCAAACTAATCATTACAAGCTTCACCCACGGCTGGGCCTGTATATGAAGACTTACGACACAGTCGGATTTGAGATGAAAAACCATGTGGTGAGACGGTGTGCGTGCACGTGTGTTGTAACGTGCTAAAAATGAATTCCCCATTCATTTGGAATAATATTTTAAAAGCTAATCTTGAAAATAAAGTTGAACAGATGACAGAAATGCCAACCTCTGACCAGCAGTGTCTAGGGCCCTGGGATGTCATGCGGAGTGCCATTTGATAAGACTGTTTAACATTCCTCAAGAATCCTCAGCTCTCAGGTAGCCCCAGTAATGTGCTTTTAACTTATCCTCCCGAGAGAGAGAAGAGACTGAGCAAGAAAGTGATAGGAAAGAGAGAGAGCCAGGATAGGGAAATATTTTACAGTCGTGGCCAAAAGTTGAGAATGACACAAATATTAATTTCCACAACATCTCATGAAACCTCAAGGAACCATGAAACCTTGTGAGTGTCAAGGTGTAAACAATATGGAGAAGATTCCACCCAGCTAATCAGAAGGCAATGTGTAGCAATTACCATATTGCTTAAACCCAATCTTGTCAAGTCTTCAGAAGTGGAAGATTTAGCCTGCTGAAGCAGTTGGTAACAGAGGTCTCTGAATTATTGCCAGCAACTTATCAGGCATAAGTGTCCAATAACACACACGCTGACCAATAGAAGAAGAGCCAAGCTTACGTTGTCCCTACTCTGAATGACGTCACCCGGCTGCGGGGGCGGTGCAGGAGGGTGAGGGGCTGCTGCTGCCATTCAAGACCCCAGAACTGGGGGAGTTCATGGCAATGGGAGGAAAGGTGCTTCCCTGAAAGGCTGCTGGCGGTCTCTATATAAGCTGCCAATTGATAAACCGACAGCTGACCTCCAATGGAGGATAATACATGGGGTGATAGCCACCAACTGACATCTGGTGCACCTAGATCCTAGCGTTGGGGAGGGTTGTCCATTCTGTCCCAAATCAGCGCATCTTTTTGTACAATGTCCCAGAGTGGAGGGGCTGTTTACACCATTAACCAGCTGGTTTTCTGCCTTGGAATAGGTCTTCTCTTCCAGGCTGTTCTCTTTTAGACCCAAGTATAGTTTTAGGCTCAGGGGAGTGGTAGTCCTATTCAACTTCATATCAGGAGCAGCCAAGCTAGCTATCTGGAAGACCAAGTAAAATTGCATACAGGGACAGGGGTCTGTGGATGTGGTGGGCTTGCCCAAGGGGTTGCTGGTATCAAGGCTGAGGGTTAAGTATGCCTATTAGAGGCTGGTGGGGAACCGTCATTGGTACAAGGGGCCTTCAGGGGGCATTGTGCTCTGTCGATGAGGGAGCTCTGGAGTTTTTTAAAATCCTCTTTACCATGTGTTCTCATATTTGAGCATGACAAATGAGGGCTGAATGGTGATGTACTGTAGTGTGGGGTCTTGATCCAATAAAGGGGATGAAAAAATATACATATACACTACCGTTCAAAAGTTTGGGGACACTTAGAAATTCTTGTTTTTGAAAGAAAATCACATTTTTTGTCCATTACTGTAACGTTCGTCGTCTTCCTCTGATGAGGAGTAAGCGAGGTCGGACCAATACGCAGCGTGGTAAGTGTCCATTTTAATAAGACAAACTGAACACTACAAAAATACTAAATAACAAAGTGAAACAAACGAAACGGTCCCGTGTGGTAACAAACACTAACACGGAAAATAACAAAAATACCAAAGAGAAACAACCGAAACGGTCCCGTGTGGTAACAAACACTAACACGGAAAATAATCACCCACCACTCAAAAGTGAAACCAGGCTACCTAAATATGGTTTTCAATCAAGGACAACGATAAACAGCTGCCTCTGAGAACCATACCAGGCCAAACATAGAAATCCCAAAACATAGAAAAAGGAACATAGACAACCCACCCAACTCATGCCCTAACCATACTAAAACAAAGACATAATAAAATAACTAAGGTCAGAACGTGACAATTACAATAACATCAAATTGATCAGAAATACAGTGTAGACATTGTTAATGTTGTAAATTACTATTGTAGCTAGAAACGGCTGATTTTTAATGGAATTTCTACATAGGAGTATAGAGGCCCATTATCAGCAACCATCACTTTTGTGTTCCAATGGCACATTGTGTTAGCTAATCCAAGTTTATCATTTTAAAAGGCTAATTGATCATTAGAAAACCCTTTTGCAATTATGTTAGCACAGCTGAAAAGTTATTCTGATTAAAGAAGCAATAAAACTGGCCTTCTTCAGACTAGTTGAGTATCTGGAGCTTCAGCATTTGTGGGTTTGATTACAGGCTCAAAATGGCCAGAAACAAATAACTTTCTACTGAAACTCTGCAGTCTATTCTTGTTCTGAGAAATGAAGGCTATTCCATGCGAGAAATTGCCAAGAAACTGAAGATCTATTACAACGCTGTGTACTACTCCCTTCACAGAACAGCGCATAACCAGAATAGAAAAAGTGGGAGGCCTCGGTGCACAACTGAGCAAGAGAACAAGTACATTACAGTGTCTAGTTTGAGAAGCAGATGCCTCACAAGTCCTCAACTGGCAGCTTCATTAAGTAGTACTCACAAAACACCAGGCTCAATGTCAACAGTGAAGAGGCAACTCTGGAATGCTGGCCTTCTAGGTAGAGTTGCAAAGAAAAAGCCATATCTCAATAAATAGAAAAGATTAAGATGGGCAAAATAACACAGACACTGGACAGAGGAACTCTGCCTAGAGGACCAGCATCCCGAAGTCGCTGTTACATCTGCTCCTGCCACGCTCCCCTCCACTTCTCAGGTCGTGCATAGACTTCCGTGGGCTGAATAACATCACTGTGAAGAACAAGTACCCCTTGCCACTCATCAGTTCTGCTTTTGCCCCCCTCCATGGTGCCACGGTGTTCACCAAACTCGACCTTCCTACCATCTGGTCCGCATCAGAGAGGGGGACGAGTGGAAAACAACGTTCAAAACACATCCTCCGAGAGCAACTTCTCCCAACCATCCAGGAACAGTTTGGTGACGAACAATACCTTTTCCAGCATGACGGAGCACCTTGCCATAAGGCAAAAGTGGCTAAGTGGCTCAGGGAACATAACATCGATATTTTGGGTCCATGGCCAGGAAATTCCCCAGGCCTTAATCCCATTGAGAACTTGTGGTCAATCCTCAAGGCGGGTGGACAAACAAAAATCCACAAATTCTGACAAACTCCAAGCATTGATTTTGCAAGAATGGGCTGCCATCAGTCAGGATGTGGCCCAGAAGTTAATTGACAGAATGCCAGGGCGGATTGCAGAGGTCTTGAAAAAGAAGGGTCAACACTGCAAATATTGACTCTTTGCATCAACTTCATGTAATTGTCAATAGAAGCCTTTGACACTTATGAAATGCTTGTGATTATACTTCAGTATTCCATAGTAACATCTGACAAACATATCTAAAGACACAGAAGATGTGTATAGGTTGTGAGATGTGTATAGGTTGTAAGATGTGTAAGCCAGCCATTTAGTTGTGGATACAAATCTTTCATTAAGGAGAAAACACATCTCACCGAATGAGGGTCTGCCGTTCGTTCAGCGCAGTTTGTTTTAGGGACCGTCCGCTGGTAGGCGTCTTACTGATGATGTTCTAGATTGTTTCTACATGTTGAATCAGTTTGCACTCTGTTCTGAAATTACGTCCGGCACTGTATTCAGAGGGGCTAAGTACTCTCGGCCGGCAAACGCTACCAGTGTGTCCGTGCCTCATGCCATTCACTTGTATTTCTATTTGAGGAATTGGGTTTATGACATGTACTGCTAACTGTAGACTTGAGAGGTAGATCTCCCCTGCAGCTGCTTGCATTACATGTTTTTCTATTATGTAATTAAATAGTCTCCGCCTTAATCTTTGGATCAAATTTTCCACAACAAACCAGATGAATATTCATCAAGTGAATAAACAGGCCAGTCTCACAGACAAACAGACAGAGAGGCTTACACTCAGCCAGCCACATAATGGTACTTTAACCAAACAATGATGAATCCATAAAACTGTCAGGGATATCATAGTAAGATAAACACAATTTATTGTTTAACATATCCAGTTTCTACAGCAGTTCTACCTCAATTATGTAATGCACAAGGATCACGAGGTAGCAACAGATCTGCCGTTTTAGGAAATTAAAAGAGCCATGACATCAAACAGGGAAGTTTTGGTGTGTTCGGCAGATTACACAATTCTGGTGCATTATTGGAGACGGCCCTCCTAATCCTTCCAAATGCTCGGTTGGGATAAATATATTTTTAGGTAACAAATGGTTGGGAGTTGGGCGACGGAGAGAGCTGTGAGGATGTCAGAACATATCCTGCTTATACCTGACTGCGATGAACAGATAAGACTACAGATTACAATCATATCTGGGCAAGTCGTAGCTACACCTGGCATTAAAAGGTGTCACTAGTTCACGGCCATGTGCCCCATTCAAAGACAGTGGAGGAAACACAAGGAGTAGTGGAGAAGAGAGAGAAGTTCTGTCTAACCTTGATGGCTAACTGCCCCCCTCCCTCTCTTTCTCGCTCTCCTCCCTCTCTCTGTCTTACTCTGTGATTAAAGGAGAGGGTGGATCTACCTCAGGGCATCTGATGAGAGAGAGCGCTTTCCCTGATTACAGGAAGTAAAGAAATTCACAACTCGACTCTAAACTTCTCTTTTTGCTTTTTCATCGCTCTCTCCTCCTCCTCCTCCTCCTCCTCCTCCATCCATCTCTCCTTTTGATTGTAACCTCCCTCTTGACTGCATTCTTCTCTCTCTCCATCCCCCTCCTCATCCCTCTTTCCCATTGATTACGACTGTGGTCCCAGTGGAGGGTCTCTCTCTCTCTCACCCTCTCTCCAACCTCTCTTCCCTCCATCACTCTGAGTGTGACCTCTGTGTCTGTGAAAAGTGTTGTCTCCATGGCACTCTCTCTCTATCAGTCACTCATTCAGCTACACAGTCAGTCACACTGTGACCTTTGCATGCGTGTGTACGTGTGTGTATGTGCCCTGAGTGTTGAGATAGTCCTGGCTGTGTGTCCTCTGTCCCCAGAGTTGTCTGGTCAGATTGGATCAGAACTGCACCACCAGCCTTTGTGTAGGGAGGAGGGTGAGGAGAGGGGTGGGGGGGTGGATAAGAGGGGGGATGGATGAGGGAAAGTGGGAGGATGATTCACTGGCACTCTAACCCCTCCACTACATCCCACTGTGTCTCAAGCCCAGTGGGAGAGAAGGAGAGTGTGACATTGGGTTGAAAACACTAGTTACTTTAATAATGTTTACATACTGCTTTACTCATTTCATATGTAGTGTATATACTGTATACTATTCTACTGTAGTCAAAGCCATTCCCAATATTTATATTTTTCTTAATTCCATTCTTTTACTTTTAGATTTGTGTGTATTGTTGTGAATTGTTAGATATTACTGTACTGTTGGAGCTAGGAACACAAGAATTTCGCTACACCCTGTATGTGACCAATACAATTTGATTTGAACAAGCAAGTATAGTGTATAGCAGGGGTATTCAACTCTTACCCCATGAGGCCTGCTGGCTTTCTGTTCTACATGGTAATTAATTGCACCCGCCTGGTGTCCCAGGTCTAAATCATTCCCTGTTAGAGGGGAACAATGAAAAAACGCAGTGAAACTGGCTTCGAGGTCCAGAGTTGAGTTTGAAGGGTGTAGAGAATCATTCACAGGAGGTTGGTGCCACCTTAATTGGGGGTGATGGGCAGGTATAAATGGTAAAAAATACATAAAAAACACATGATTCCCACATGTTTAACGCCGTTCCCTTTGATCCGTTCCAATCATTATTATGAGCAGCCTCCACTGGAATCATTGTACCATTTTCTCCTACAGCTTTGGCCATGCAGTGCGCCATGCAATGTGATTGCTGTTATGAAATTGTTATGAAATTATCCAATTTACCCTGTATATCTAAAAAAATGCCCATACACCCTGATTGTTTGAAGAAAATCTACGTCTGATGGTGAACCTGAACAATCGAAATAAAATTCAACGTAAACCTAGTTCAGCAGGTGTAGCCAGATGAGAGTTGTGTCTCTGGTAGCTTACTTTTATTCCAGTAAAACACTATTTTCAACAGTGCATAGATAACAATAACCTAGTAAATTACATAGGTTGTCACTCAACTAATAAAGCCTAAAATCGTGCAAGTCATTTTAGCAATTGAATGCTGAAGGTGCCGCGCAGATGTTCAAGATGGGAACAGGCAGCCTACTTCGCGTTGGTTAGCGTGCGAAGGCTGGGCACAGTGCGCATGTGAAAACGTGTTTTTGGAACACTTCACGTGACATTTCACATGTGAAAGCATTTTTTTGGAACACTTCACATTTCACATGTGAAAATCTTTTTTTTTTAAACACTTCACATATGATCACATGTTTTAAAATGTATCTGCATAGCTAAATTATGACCTCACAACATTTGGATATGGGGTAAGCTAATCTTTCTGCATGCCAGAGGGTCGGTAGCGTTTCCCTACACGTGAATTACCCATAATACATCTCTGCACAAAAATAGTGCCATCTGCACTGAGTTATAAGTTATTCTGATTATTCTCTCATCATTGATTTAATGTAATTATTTAAGCAATTTCAGTTTTTTCTGTATAGTTGTCTAATGTTGGTGGTGCATATTATTCTTTTTTTAATGATACTCCTGAATATCTATGATTTTTTAAATAATCGTTTTTCTTGAGTGTATTTTTATCAAAGCTGAGATTTACTTTGAAGTCCAAAGTGTAGGAATACAGGTGAAATCAGTTTCTGACACCGACATGGTGGTGTAGCAGAAAGATCGGAATGTCGTGAACTAAGAGGTTGTGAGTTCAAATCCCAGGCTAGAACATGTAGAATAATAATTACTGTGTAATTAAACATACACAATGTAGTCATGTCTGTCAAATAGGTAAGTTGAAAGCACTGTGTGTGTATCAGAATGACTCATTTTTGTTTGCATGTGTATAATATAGTTCTGATGAATGTATTTATGTTTTGAGAAGGCAAGTTTGAGAAGGCATTCACAGTTTTTCAACATGCCAGTTTTATGTGTCTTGCTTAGAAAATCAACAACATTGTTCCAAAAAATGCTTGTACGCAATTAAGATCAACTGTAAAAAAGACCATTTTAAAAAAGCACATTGTGCACAGGATTCATATCATCAGAATCATGTTTCATGTATTCAATAAATGTGCAGGTTTGCTCATTGTTTTGTAGATTTTCTATAGCCACACAGAAACAAAATCCACAATTGAAAGAAGGAAACTGATATGAATGTATAGGCCTCAATCCACACCAAAGCAAAGCTCTATAATGTAAGGTCACAATGTTGGAGTTGATGACTTAGGAGTAACCCAGAAACTTACTTAGAAGTAACCCAACTTCATTCTCTGCAAATCCACAATATTTTTAAAAATCATATAAATTAGAGAATCCCCACTGCTTACCCACTGGGCATAGATGTCTATTCCACGTTGGTTCAATGTCATTTCATTGAAATTATGTGGAAAAAACGTTGATTCAACCACTGTGTGCCCAGTGGGTAGATCTTTGGCTATATTGTACATGGTATGACACTGAGGTGTAGACTTTTGTGCACTAGTATTTAGTATTCAGTGATTGCTGGAAACAGTGAATACAATTGCACACATTTCTCTTCTGATGAAAACAATATGTTAATAAGTGGTTAAAGATATGCTCTAGAACTCATGCGACTACTAAGTATTTTTTTAACCTTCCGCTTTGGGCTGGATGTGTTAGTTCAAACATTAAAAAATACATGCATTGCCTTCGAGCAAAATTACTGTCTTACTTCAATTGGCCACGAAATCCCTAGTTTGAAAGCGACAATTTTTGGGAATACTTTCAGAACTACTGGCTAAAAAGTATTACAAAATTACCGGAGAATCTCTTTAATATTCTGTGAACAAAATACTTTGTTTTCACTGATGACATATGCATTTAAAGTTTTGCAAAAGGTGGTCTAAGATATGCAAGTCAGGTACAAAGGCAAGAAAATGATCAGAAGTTCTATAAATGTATTTGAGCATTTGATGATTGCTGTTCTGCTATAGATACGTTTCAACACAGGTTGCAAAATTGCTTGTATGCGATTGAGAAACTGTAAGCAATTCACTTAAATGAGAGAGACACAGAGGGTTGGGGAGTGAGGTGATTTCGGTCTTCTCTTTGTCAATATGTGGAGATACCTTCAAATAAAGCATATTTAAATGTCATTCTGGAGAATTGTTAGAGCGGGAGATGATAGACATTCCGATAAACAGAAGACAGAGTGAGTGAGTGAGTGAGTGAGTGAGTGAGTGATTGAGTGAGAGAGAGACCACTGGAATATACTCAGCTAACAATTCTGGGGAGAGAGAATGTTTTTGTAATGTTACCCATAATGTTTGAGTGTCCAGTTTTCCGTTAGTTAGGGGAACATTCTATCTATGTTAGCAAAAACCTTCTGCAAACCTTTTTCGGTATTAATGTTTAGGAGAACGTTCCTTTAAATGTCAAACAGAACTTATCTAGAACGTGGTTACAGTGTTCTCAGAATATACAACATTAATGTTGCAGACGTGTTTTCAGAGACGTTGCAAGAACATTTATGTGCCCAGTTTTCTGAGGGTTAGGAGAATATTTCATCAACGTCCCACCAAACATACATAGAACATGGCTGCCATGTTCTCAGAGTATAACATATTAATGTTCTAGACACGTTTCATAAGAATGCTGCAAGAACATTTCTGTGTATCATTTGTCAGGACGTCGCCTGATGGTCTCAAAAAAACATTATCCCCTCAAAAAGTTGAATTACACATCACGTCTTGTTACGTCTTGTTACTGTTGCTAAGCCCATGGAGGCCCTGATTGGTGAACCACTGATCCAATCACAGTTCCTTTTGTCTGTTGGCAAGGTTAGGGATACTCACACAAACAGGATCACACAATCAGTATCTGGATGATATGTGTGTGTGATATCAACAGAGAGGTATATTTTCTTGGTGACCTAAATACTGACTGGCTTAAATCAAGCTGCCCACTCAAGAAAAAGCTTCAAACCAACCAGTACCTGCAACCTGGATCAGGTTACCAGTCAACCTACCAGGGTATTTACAATTAGCACAGGAATGAACTCATCCACATGTATTGATCACATCTTTAGTAATGCTGCAGAAATCTGCTATAAAGCATTATCCAAATCCATTGGATGTAGTGATCATAATATAGTAACCATATATACTTTGGGGCGGCAGGTAGCCTAGTGGTTAGAGCATTGGGCTAGTAACCGAAAGGTTGCTAGATCAAATTCCTGAGCTGACAAGGTAAAAATGTGTTGTTCTGCCCCTGAACAAGGCCGTTAACCCACTGTTCCTGTAATGAGGTGCGTACTGGCAGCAGAGAAGTCAGGCGCAGGAGAGAGGAAACTGATTTACAATGGTGTCGTTGAATAACCGTCAACAGAACAATACATGAAATGGGTCAAACGAAACCCGGTAATCACCAGCATACCGCGCATAACCACTACAACAAACAATTACGGACAAGGACATGGGGGGATAACAGAGGGTTAAATACACAACATGTAATTGATGGAATTTGAACCAGGTGTGATGGAAGACAAGACAAAACCAATGGAAAATGAAAAGTGGATCGGCGATGGCTAGAAGGTCGGCGACGTCGACCGCCAAATGCCGCCCGAACAAGGAGAGGGAACAAATTCGGCGGAAGTCGTGACATTTCCGTCATTGTAAATAAGAATGTGTTCTTATCTGACTTGCCTAGTTAAATAAAGGTTACATTAAAAAAATACAATAAAATAAATATAGGAACACCAGTGTTCCAAAGGCGGAGCCTAATATAGTGTACAAGATGTCATACAATTAGTTTTATAGTGATTGCTATGTTGAAGATGTAAAGAATATTTGCTGGTCTGTGGTGTGTAATTAGGATCATCCCGACGCTGACACATGTATGAAATTGCTCATTCCAGTTACTTATAATCATGCACCCATTGAGAAAATGACTGTAAAAACTGTTAAATAGATGTGGATTGATGAGGAATTGAAAAAAGTGTTTGGTTGAGAGGGATGATGCAAAAGGAATGGCAGATAAGTCTGGCTGCACAGCCGATTGGCAAACCTACTGTAAACTGAGAAATAATCTGACTAAAATGAACAAAAAGCAGAAGAAACTGTACTATGATCCAAATATAAATGATGTAAAGAATGATAGAGAAAAGCTTTGGACCGCCTTAAATTACATTTTGGGCAAAAAGGCAAACTGTGAAAAAAATATTGTTGACTATCAACAATGACAAACCTCCTGGGTCTGACAACTTGAATGGAAAATTACTGAGGTTGATAGCGGACGATATTGCCACTCCTATTTGTCACCTCTTCTATGTCTACAGGAAAATGTGTGCCCTCAGGCCTGTAGGGAGGCTAAAGTAATTCCACTACCCAAGAATAGCAAAGCACCCATTACTGGCTCAAACAGCCGGCCAATCAGCCAGTTACCAACCCTTAGTAAACTTGTGGGAAGAAATGGTGTTTGACCAGATACATTTCTATTTCACAGTAAACAAATTAACAACAGATTTTCAGCACTCTTCTAGGAAAGGGCATTCAACATATGCAGCCCTTACACAAATGACTGATGATTGACTGAGAGAAATTGATAATAAAAGATTGTGGGAGCTGTTTTGTTAGACTTCAGTGCAGCTTTTGACATTATCGATCATAATCTGCTGCTGGAAAAATGTGTTATAGATTTACATCCCTTGCTATATAGGCCCCTTACTTTCTTCAATCTTTACTAATGACCTGCCATTGGCTCTGAGTAAAGCCCGTGTGATGACTCTATCACACTATACACATCAGCTACCACAGCAAGTGAAATCACTGTAACACTTAACATATAGAGCTGCAGTCAGTTTCAGAAAGGGTGTCAAGAAATACATTTGTCCTAAATATTTCAGAAACTAAAAGCATTGTATTTGGGACAACTCATTCACTAAACCCTAAACCTCAATGAAATATTGGAATGAATCATGTGGAAATTGAGCAAGTTGAGGAGACTGAACTGCTTGGAGTAACCCTGGATTGTAAACTATCATGGTCAAAGCATATTGAAGCAACAATAGCTAAGATGGGGAGAGGTCTGTCCATAATAAAGCGGTGCTCTGCCTTCTTATCAACGCTATCAACAAGGCAGGTCCTACAAGCCCATGACTGGTCCGGTGCCACAAAAAGTGACTAGAAAATTACAATTGGCCCAAGAACAAGGCAGCACGGCTGGCCCTTAAATGTACACAGAGAGCTAACATTAATAATATCCATGTCAATCTCTCCTGACTCAAAGTAGAGGTGTTATTAACTTCATTACTACTTGTATTTGTGAGAGGTATTGACATGTTGAATGCACCGAGCTGTCTGTTTAAACTACTAGCACACAGCTTGGACACCCATGCATACCCCGCAAGACATACAGGACGACTGTGTGATCACGCTCTCCGCAGGCGATGTTAGTCAAATCTTTAGACAGGTCAACACTCACAAGGCCGCAGGGCCAGACGGATTACCAGGACGTGTACTGCGAGCATGCGCTGACCAACTAGCAAGTGTCTTCACTGACATTTTCAACCTCTCCCTGTCCGAGTCTGTAATACCAACATGTTTTAAGCAAACCACCATAGTGCCTGTGCCCAAGAACACTAAGATAACCTGACTAAATGACTACCGACTCGTAGCACTCACGTCTGTAGCCATGAAGTGTTTTGAAAGGCTGGTCATGGCTCACGTCCACACCATCATCCCAGAAACCCTAGACCCACTCCAATTTGCCTACTGCCCCAACAGATCCACAGATGATGCAATCTCTATTGCACTCCACACTGCCCTTTCCCACCTGGACAAGAGGAACCCCTATGTGAAAATGCTTTTCATTGACTACAGCTTAGCGTTCAACACCATTGTGCCCTCCAAGCTCATCACTAAGCTAAGAACCCTGGGACTAAACACCCCCCTCTGCAACTGGATCCTGGACTTCCTGACGGGCCGCCCCCAGGTGGTAAGGGTAGGTAACAACACAAATGCCACACTTCTCCTCAACAGAGGGGACCCTCAGGGGTGGTTGCTCAGCCCCTTCCTGTACTCCCTGTTCACTCAACTCCAACACCATCATTCAATTTTCCAATGACACAACAGTGGTAGGCCTAATCACTGACAACAAGGAAACTGCCTATAGGGAGGTCAGAAACCTGGCCGTGTGGTGCCAGGACAACAGCCTCTCCCTCAAGGTGATCAAGACAAAGGAGATGATTGTGGACTACAGGAAAAAGAGGACCGAGCGCTCCCCCATTCTCATCGACAGGGCTGCAGTGGAGCAGGTTGAGAGCTTGAAGTTCCTTGGTGTCCACATCACCAACAAGCTGACATGGTCCAAGGACACCATGACAGTCGTGAAGCGGCCACAACAAAACCTATTCCCCCTCAGGAGACTGAAAAGATTTATGCATAGTCACTTTAATTAACTCTACCTACATGTACATACAACCTCAATTAACCGGTGTCCCCGTACATTGACTCTGTACCGGCACCACCTTGTATATATTCTTATTTTTTTTACTGCTGCTCTTTAATTACTTGTCTCTTTTATCTCTTATTCTTATCCCTATTTTTTGAAACTGCACTGTCGGTTAGGGGCTCGTAAGTAAGCATTTCACTGTTGTATTCTGCACATGTGACTAATAAAATGTGATTTGATTTGATGCCACCCAGAGGTCTCTTCACAGTCCCCAAGTCCAGAACAGACTATGGGAGGTGCATAGTACTACATGGAGCCGTGACCACATGGAAATCTATTCCACATCAGGTAACTGATGCAAGCAGTAGAATCAGATTTAAAGTGAAGAGACAAACACACATGTACACATGGATTTTGTGTTGTAGATATGTAGTAGTACAATAGGGGACCGAAGGCACACACTTAATGTGTTGTGAAATCTGTTTTGAAATGTATTGTAATGTTTTAAAAATTGGATAACTGCCTTAATTTTGCAGGCCCCTTGGAAGAGTAGCTGCCCCTCCCCCCAAAAAAGGTTTGTAACATCATGAGCCAAAAAGATGACTGGAAATTGTATTGTATGATACAAGGAACCACTTCAAAATGGAACGCTGCTGGTCTCTGATCCCATGAATTATGTCTCCTGCCATTGTGGCCTTGAGCAATGCCCCCCCAAAGTTAAATACTGCACTGATGGGCTACTGTATAAAACACATGTGGTCCATCAATCCTTCATTTGGAGAGCCTCTGGGTGTGCAGGCTTTTGATCCCACCCTGCTCAAACACACCAGACAGCTTATCAAGGTCCTGTTGAGCAGCTGATTTTTTCTTACAATGTGGTGTGTTAGAGCAGGGCTGGAGCAAAAGCCTGCACTCTCAGTAGCTCTCCTGGACTCTCCAAGAGGAGGCTGGCCACATTACAATTACAACCAAATATCTTTATAAAATAATTCCCTAGTTCAATGAACCAGGGATCAACTGGGCTAAGGTGGGCGAGGTAGATAACTAAAATGTTTGTAAGGGGAAATATTCAGTGTTCCGGGGAGATCTTGACTGCATAGGAGTCAATTAGGCTATTCTAAGAATGTTTATTTACTTCATCAGAATTTCATGGCCAGTATTGAATAGAGGAGGGAAAGGTCTTTTAAGCTAGCATATGGAATTGTTTTAAGATTGATTATTTAGCTATTTGATTTTGGATGTAAGTATATATTTGTGATATTTTTGGCCTTACTACTTACTATAACCCATAGAACATAATCCTAACCTTAGCCACACTACTACCCTAATGCGTAACCCTAACCTTAAATTAAAATAAAACATTTAAAAATGTTATTTTTTATGATATAGCCAATTTGGACTTTGTGGCTGTGGAACTGGTGGAAATCGTTGTGCCTGTTGTTCACACTCGTACCTGCTCTCTTATTGGCTAGAATGGACCCATCTGATCTTGCCTCCTCCAGACTGCCTTCCAATTTTGAATACTTTACTTTTCATGGTTAAAGCGGCCACTAGAGTATCTGGTCAATATAATAGATACTCTGTGGATTTACTTCAAAGTGCATTCACCCTATTGCTTACATCTATCGAGTTATTTCAGATCTGTGCCTAGGGAGGTGGGGTTAGAGTTTCTTCTGGAAAGGGCCTAACTACTGGCCCTTTCCAGGAAACTATGCAGTATTTTGTTGAAATTGTTAGGTTAGATTACTCGTTGGTTATTACTGCATTGTCGGAACTAGAAGCATAAATACATCTCTGCTGTTTTCAACCAGGATCGCAGCGATCACTGCCTCATTGTCTGCGTCCGTTATGGGTCCGTGGTCAAACGACCACCTCTCATCACTGTCAAACTCTCCCTAAAACACTTCAGCGAGCAGGCCTTTCTAATCGACCTGGCCCGGGTATCCTGGAAGGATATTGACCTCATCCCATCAGTACAGGATGCCTGGTTGTTCTTTAAAAAGTGATTTCCTCACCATCTTAAATAAGCATGCACCTTTCAAAAAATGAAGAACTAAGAACAGATATAGCCCTTGGTTCACTCCAGATTTGACTGCCCTTGACCAGCACAAAAAGACTCTGTGGCGTACTGCACGAGCTTCAAATAGTCCCCGCGATATGCAACTTTTCAGGGAAGTCAGGAACCAATACACACAGTCAGTTAGGAAAGCAAAGGCTAGCTTTTTCAAACAGAAATTTGCATCCTGCAGCACTAATTCCAAAAAGTTTTGGGACACTGTAAAGTCCATGGAGAATAAAAGCACCTCCTCCCATCTGCCCACTGCATTGAGACTAGGAATCACTGTCACCACTGATAAATCAACGATAATTGAGAATTTCAAGAAGCATTTCTCTACGGCTGGCCATGCATTCCACCTGGCTACCACAACCCCGGCCAACAGCTCTGCACCCCCCGCAGCAACTGGCCCAAGCACCCCCCCTCTTCGGTGCCCGGGGAACAGTGCCTTGCCGACTTCACACCTGCCTTGCTCAGGAGCAGAATGACAGATTTTTACCTTGTCAGCTCAGGGATTTGATCTAGCCACCTTTTGGTTACTGGCCCAACACACTAACTATTTACATGTACTATGTTACGTCTAGTCTATGAGATCAGGCTGTTTAATTGGCCTATGCCCAGGCTTTTCTCTGATTTATTTTACAATTAGTTAAATATTGTGAGCCACCATCAGTAACACCCACATACATTTATAACGGTCACTTTAGTGTTAGTTCTCTTCAATGTGTAACTTACATTTTGCATCATTCCATTCCATTTACCTTTCTGTCCTCTGTGACATCTGTTTAGGTGTTCATGAAGGTCTCAAGCATTAGTGGATCATATTAGGCTAATGTTGTGCAATAATTTGGGACATGTAGCCTATTTGAATGATTATGGAACTCAGACCACACAACACAGGTTAAACCTGGAGCCTGGCACAACACAGGTTAAACCTGGAGCCTGGCACAACACAGGTTAAACCTGGAGCCTGGCACAACACGGGTTAAACCTGGAGCCTGGCACAACACGGGTTAAACCTGGAGCCTGGCACAACACGGGTTAAACCTGGAGCCTGGCACAACACGGGTTAAACCTGGAGCCTGGCACAACACGGGTTAAACCTGGAGCCTGGCACAACACGGGTTAAACCTGGAGCCTGGCACAACACGGGTTAAACCTGGAGCCTGGCACAACACAGGTTAAACATGGAGCCTGGCACAACACAGGTTAAACCTGGAGCCTGGCACAACACAGGTTAAACCTGGAGCCTGGTTCACGATGACTGGACCGTTGCCATTCATTTACATGATTAGTGAGGTTTAGAGTAGATTTATAGGACTATTGTTCAACCCCTATTGTACACTTTTCTCCACCTTCCAATATTTCATGGATTGAACATGTAATTGACAACTTTCAGGATGAATCAAACCACTGTATTTTTTATTCACCATTATATTTTTTCCTTAAAAACTCTCCTTTTTATTGATTCGTACATACTTCCCTAGCCCTAAAATGTGCCTAAACAATCTACAAGATCAGAGTATTTTTAAATCTACCAGTTGGTGCTGAAACGGAGACTAAGATATATAGATGGCATTCTTTCCATGGACCCATATATCCTGAACCCTTTCTCTCTTTGTATGTTATTGAGTCTGTTCACACAATTCTAATTAAATGTACACTGTATTTAAAGGGATGGTTTATGATACATGTACTGAAAAGCCTATTGAATGAAAACTCCATGAGAAAATCTGTTGGCCAGCAAGTGGATGGGGTTTCAGCGATTTAATTAAATGTATTCAGAGAGCGCAAGGTAGCCACACCTGCAGAGCGCATTACACGACTGAATAAGTTAAGTCTGAATACCAAATACTGACAAGTGAGTTGGACAGGTGTGAAGTCGGAATAGGCCCCTTTGACATTAAAGGAATGGTATTTTGGAAATATTCCTTGCACATCACGGGAACATTCCTATGAAAACATAGGTAATGACCTAATGAGACTCTTAACTGAAGGTTCTCTGCAGAGGCATTTCCTGTGTGACTTCCTGTCCATCTGGACCAATGAGACAGGTGATAAATGTGTTGTTTGCTGGGTATCTGTCTCACACCGTAAATCAATGGAAGTCATTAATAATTCCCCTAGCAGTGGATATATTGCTTTCATTGGGGATGGACAGATATCATCCATCTTTCTCTCCTTTCTATCCATCAGATTCATCCGCCGTCATCCCTCAATTACTGTCACTGCCTGTCTGTCCCTCTCTCAATCCCTGTGTCTGTGTGTCTACCTTTCTTTGTGAAAAGGGTCTCCTTTCTCTTCCTCTTCCTGTCCTCTCCCTCTCTCGCTCTGTTATTCCCATGCATGGAGAGTCTGTGTGATGTAGTAACTCTGAGAACGGTGTCCTCTTGCCCTCCTGTCACGTCTGTATTCAGATGTAAAAAAAGCAGGCAGAGTGCTCTCTGATTTATCACAGGATGAAGCTGTCTAATGACCCCTCTGCTCCACCCCTTTCACCCCTCTGAAGACCTCAACCCCCCACCATATCCCTAACCCTGACTGATCCCCCACCACTTGTCATGCTCTTCCCCTCTTTCTGACACATTTCTTCTCCTATTTCTACTCCTCCCTCTCTCTGCCCTTCTGTCTTAACCTCCCTTCCTCCTGCTCCCCCCTCAACACACATTTCTTCCCTTGTGGAGATTTATCACCTGTCTCATTGGTCCAGACGGACAGGAAGTCACATAGGAAATGCCTCTGCAGATACCTCAAACAGCTGAGGGGAAGATTGGCTGTTTTTTTGATTGGCAGAGATGACACGCACGCTCTCTCTCTTGCTCTCTCTTGATCTCACTTTAATGTCATCTAACAAGACACAGCAGTTTTTCCCCCAACTAGTGGGACATGGAAACATTTAGCTGACTATTCTGTCCCTAACCGTAAGTTTCAAATCTGGGGATATGAAAAACATACTTCCTCTCTCTGATGTAAGAGTGCATAATAAGGACTACAGAGAGGTCAGAGCTGTGTTCCTACAGAGAGGACAGAGCTGTGTTCCTACAGAGAGGACAGAGCTGTGTTCCTACAGAGAGGACAGAGCTGTGGTCCTACAGAGAGGACAGAGCTGTGGTCCTACAGAGAGGACAGAGCTGTGTTCCTACAGAGAGGACAGAGCTGTGTTCCTACAGAGAGGACAGAGCTGTGTTCCTACAGAGAAGACAGAGCTGTGGTCCTACAGAGAGGTCAGAGCTGTGTTCCTACAGAGAGGACAGAGCTGTGTTCCTACAGAGAGGACAGAGCTGTGTTCCTACAGAGAGGGCAGAGCTGTGTTCCTACAGAGAGGACAGAGCTGTGGTCCTACAGAGAGGTCAGAGCTGTGTGCCTACAGAGAGGGCAGAGCTGTGTTCCTACAGAGAGGACAGAGCTGTGTTCCTACAGAGAGGACAGAGCTGTGGTCCTACAGAGAGGACAGAGCTGTGTTCCTACAGAGAGGACAGAGCTGTGGTCCTACAGAGAGGACAGAGCTGTGGTCCTACAGAGAGGACAGAGCTGTGGTGCTACAGAGAGGACAGAGCTGTGGTCCTACAGAGAGGTCAGAGCTGTGTTCCTACAGAGAGGACAGAGCTGTGCTCCTACAGAGAGGACAGAGCTGTGGTCCTGCAGAGAGGTCAGAGCTGTGTGCCTACAGAGAGGGCAGAGCTGTGTTCCTACAGAGAGGACAGAGCTGTGCTCCCACAGAGAGGACAGAGCTATGGTCCTACAGAGAGGACAGAGCTGTGTTCGTACAGAGAGGTCAGAACTGTGTTCCTACAGAGAGGACAGAGCTGTGGTCCTACAGAGAGGACAGAGCTGTGGTCCTACAGAGAGGACAGAGCTGTGTTCCTATAGAGAGGACAGAGCTGTGTTCCTATAGAGAGGACAGAGCTGTGTTCCTACAGAGAGGACAGAGCTGTGTTCCTACAGAGAGGACAGAGCTGTGGTCCTACAGAGAGTACAGAGCTATGGTCCTACAGAGAGGACAGAGCTGTGTTCCTACAGAGAGGACAGAGCTGTGGTCCTACAGAGAGGACAGAGGTGGAATATTAAGGAAAATATGAGTCCTGAACAAGTAGCTCCCTTGTAATATATTCTAGCAGAGAACATCCGACATCATAAACACATATGGTACAGAACAGAGGAAGAGAGACAGAGATGGAGAGAAAGAAGAAGAAGACAGACACAAGTATAGGGGGAGAGTACTAAAGAGAGAAGGGAAGAAATACAAAGGGAGAGAGGAGGAGAGAAAGATAGAGACAGACAGAGAAAGAGATAGCAGGAGTGTTGAGTTGACGTGAGGCAGGACGAGCTGAGGGAAGCCCTGCAAATTGGTTGACCCCAGGGGTAGTCTGGAAAACAGTTATTCTCTCTCAGCCCTCCAGTATCTGTCACAGACTTTAGGAGTGAGGAGTGGGTTACGGAGGGAAACCCAGAGAGCGCCATTCACAACGTCACACTGTTATTCTAAACCCCTGAACCTGCCTCAGTGACTCACATCACAGTATTGTAAGAGATTTTATTTCAATAAGACTATTGCAAATGAGATTTTTATATTAATGAGAGTATCGCAAACAAGATTGACACTTGGCAAAAGAGACTTGATCTCAATAAGACTTTGCAAAAGACGTTCTATCTCAATTAGACATTTGATAAATACAGTTGAAGTCGGAAGCAAATTTCTTGTTAACAAACTATAGTTTTGGCAAGTCAGTTAGGATATCTACTTTGTGCATGACACAAGTAATTTTTCCAACAATTGTTTACAGACAGATTATTTCACTTATAATTCACTGTATCACAATTCCAGTCGGTCAGAAGTTTACATACACTAAGTTGACTGTGCCTTTAAACAGCTTGGAAAATTCCTAAAATTATGTCATGGTTTTAGAAGCTTCTGATAGGCTAATTGACATACTTTGAGTCAATTGGAGGTTTACTTGTGGATGTATTTCAAGGCCTACCTTCAAGCGCAGTGCCTCTTTGCTTGACATTATGAGAAAATCAAAAGAAATCAGCCAAGACCTCAGTAAAAAAATTGTAGACCTCCACATGTCTGGTTCATCCTTGGGAGCAATTTCCAAACACCTGAAGGTACCACGTTCATCTGTAGAAACAATAGTACGCAAGTATAAACACCATGGGACCACGCAGCCGTCATACCTCTCAGGACGGAGAGGCGTTCTGTCTTCTAGAGATGAACATACTTTGGTGAGAAAAGTGCAAATCAATCCCAGAACAGCAGCAAAGAACCTTGTGAAGATGCTGGAGGAAACAGGTACAAAATATCTATATCCACAGTAAAACGAGCCCTATATCGACATAACTTGAAAGGCTACTCACCATAATGACCATCGTTATGCTTGGAGGAAAAAGGGGGAGGCTTGCAAGCCAAAGAACACCATCCCAACCGTGAAGCATGGGGGTGGCAGCATGTTGTGGGGGTGCTTTGCTGCAGGAGGGACTGGTGCACTTCACAAAATAGATGGCATCATGAGGGAGGACAATTCTGTGGATATAATGAAGCAACATCTCAAGACATCAGTTGGGAAGTTAAAGATTGGTCGCAAATGGGTCTTCCAAATGGACAATGACCCCAAGCATACCTCCAAAGTTGTGGCAAAATGGCTTAAGGACAATAAAGTCACAAAGCCCTGACCTCAATCCTATAGAACATTTGTGGGCAGAACTGAAAAAGCATGTGCGAGCAAGGAGGACTACAAACCTGACTCAGTTACACCAGCTCTGTCTTGAAGAATGGGCCAAAATTCACCCAACTTATTGTGGAAAGCTTGTGGAAGGCTACCCGTAACGTTTGACCCAAGTTAAACAATTTTAAAGGCAATGCTACCGAAAACTAATTGAGTGTATGTAAACTTCTGACCCACTGGGAATGTGATGAAAGAAATAAAAGCTGAAATAAATCATTCTCTCTACTATTATTCTGACATTTCACATTCTTAACATAAAGTGGTGATCCTAACTGATCTAAGACAGGGAATTTTTTACTAGGATTAAATGTTAGGAATTGTGACAAACTGAGTTGAAATGTATTTGGCTAAGGTGTATGTAAACTTCCAACTTCAACTGTACATTTCACCAGGGCACCACAAATGAATTAATTCTTATGTACAGGATCAAAATGACATTTCTGTTCTGTGATGCAATCTTCATTTATGATGAAGGACAGGAAATGGAACCCTGTGCAGTCAGGGCTCAACGAGCACGACACATACGTGATGATTGTTTTTTTGTGTTCTGTGTTTGTGTGATACATCCACGTAGATTTTATGTCCTGTGTGCACAATGTTCTGTGTGACGTCAATGAGATGATTATAGAGGCTGTTCGTGGACGGACATTCTAACCGTATCATTATCTACCTTTGTCCCAGACTCACACTGTACACAGTCATCATCCTCAGGCACATGCCCTCTTCATCTACTGATAAAAACTACAGTTTGGTTACAGTTGGTTGTGTACAGTATCTGTTTGTGTGATATGTCTGTGAATGCATTTGTGTGTGTGTCTGTGTGGTTGTGACTGCCATTGTGTGTGTTTGTGTGTGTGCAGAGCTGTTTAAGCTAAGCTTCTAAAAGAGGGCTTTCCTTCAGGTCACAGCAGCTAACACTACTAAAACCTAGACCAACTCTCAAGCTCTCCCTAGCACAGCAATGCTGGGTCTTTCTACTGCAACTACTGTTTCTGCTGACTTATTGTGTATGTGGGTGTGGTTTTAGTTTGTAAGTGCAGGCATGATATGTGTATGACATGAAACATATGTTGAGGCAACCAGCTGCAATAGCACTGAGTTTGTTCAATATTTGGGCATTTAGTCGAACCAACATACATTCTCAAATCAAATCAAATTGTATTGATCACATACACATGGTTAGCAGATGTTATTGCGAGTGTAGCGAAATGCTTGTGCTTCTAGTTCCGATAATGCAGTAATATCTAACAAGTAATCTAATAAATTCACAACAACTTCCTTATACACACAAACGTGAAGGGATGAATACGAATTATGTACATATAAATATATGGATGAGCGATGGCCGTTGATGCAGTTGACTAGTCTCTCAAAGCACTTCATGATGACAGAAGTGAGTGCTACGGGGCGATAGTCATTTAGTTCAGTTACCTTAGCTTTCTTGGGAACAGGAACAATGGTGGCCATCTTGAAGCATTTGGGCACAGCAGACTGGAATAGGGCTGGTTGAATATATCCGTAAACACACCAGCCAGCTAGTCTGCGCATGCTCTGAGGACACGTCTGGGCTGGCGTCTAGGGATGGCGTCTGGGCCGGAAGCCTTGCAAGGGTTAACACTTTTAAATGTTTAACTCACATTGGCCACGGTGAAGGACAGCCCACAGGCTTTGGTAGTGGGCCATGTCAGTGGCACTGTATTGTCTTCAAAGTGAGAAAATAAGTTGTTTAATTTGTCTGGGAGCAGGACATTGATGTCCACGACGGGGCTGGTTTTATTTTTGCAATCTGTGATTGACAGTAGACCCTGCCACATACGTCTCGTGTTTGAGCCGTTGAATTGTGACTCTACTTTGTCTCTGTATTGACGCATTGCTTGTTTGATTGCCTTGCGGAGGGAATAGCTACACTGTTTGTACTCGGTCATGTTTCCAGTTGCCTTGCCATGATTAAAAGCAGTGGTTCTCGCTTTCAGTTTTGCACGAATGCTGCCATCAATCCATGGTTTCTGGTTAGGGAAGGTTTCAATAGTCACAGTGGGTACAACATCACCGATGCACTTGCACGTCAATGTTATTGTCTGAGGCTACCCGGAACATATCTCAGTCCACGTGATCGAAGCGATCTTGAAGCGTGGAATCCAATTGGTTAGACCAGCGTTGGATAGACCTGAGCACTGGCATTTCCTGTTTTAGTTTCTGTCTATAGGCTGGGAGCAACAAAATGGAGTCATGGTCAGATTTGCCGAAGGGAGGGCGGGGGAGGGCTTTGTATGCATCGCGGAAGTTAGAGTATCAATGGTCCAGAATGCTACAGGTAGCCTAGTGGTTAGAACGTTGGACTAGTAACCGAAAGTTTGCAAGATTGAATCCCTGAGCTGACGAAGAATCTGTCGTTCTGCCCCTGAACAAAGCAGTTAACCCACTATTCCTAAGAATTTGTTCTTAACTGACTTGCCTAGTTAAATAAAGGTCAAATAAAATAACACTTTAAAATAAATATCAGCTCGTTCGATATGCTGATAGAATTTAGGAAGCCTTGTTCTCAGTTTAGTTTTGTTAAAATCTCCAGCTACAATAAATGCAGCCTCAGGATATATGGTTTCCAGTCTACATAGAATCCAGTGAAGTTCTTTCAGGGCCGTCGAGGTATCTGCTTTGGGAAGGATTTGCACGGCTGTGACTATAATCGAAGAGAATACTCTTGGTAGATAATGCGGTCGGCATTTGATTGTAAGGAATTATAGGTCAGGTGAACAAAAGGACTTGTGTTCCTGTATGTTGTTATGATCGCACTACGACTCGTTAATCATAAGGCATACACCCCCGCCCTTCTTACCAGAGAGATGTTTGTTTCTGTCGGCGAGATGTGTGAAGAAACCAGGTGGCTGTACCGACTCTGACAACATATCCCGAGTGAGCCATGTTTCCGTGAAACAGAGAATGTTACAATCTCTGATGTCTCTCTGGAAGGCAATTCCAGCCCTAATCTCATCCTCCTTGTTGTCTAGAGTTTGGAGATTGGCGAGTAATATGCTCAGAAGCGGTGGATGGTGTGCTCGCCTTCTAAGTCTGACCAGTAGGACGCTCCGTCGGCCTCTGGGGTAAGATCCCATGTCCAGGGTGGAGGTCCGAACGCAGGATCCGCTTCGGGAAAGTTGTATTCCTGGTCGTAATGTTGGTACGTTGACGTCACTTTTATATGCAATAGTTCTTCCCTGCTGTGTGTAATAACACTTGAGATTTTCTGGGCAAACAATGTAAGACATAAAAAAACAAATTACTGCATAGTTTCCTAAGGACCTGAAGCGAGGCGACCATCTCTGTCGGCGCCATCCTGGTGTCTCTAGTTGAATTTTAGATTGAGCGAACATACAATTCAACTTGAGAATTGATTCTAACTTATTTGCATTTAGTGGCTTTCAGGCCTGTAGGCTTCACCAAGTGAGGGTCTAAGTGAATATGTGATCTGTCAAATTCAACTGTTTATGACAATACATTACATATATAATAAGGTCTTTCTTTTAGGGCTTACCCCCTGAGAACAGACGTCAGTTCAACATTTTGATTTACATTTGTCAACTAAAGTGAATGCAACATGAAATCAACCCAAAATGTCAGTGTCATTGGATTTAGGTAAAAGTTGGATGAAAAAGACAATTCCCTTATGTTGATTACTCTTTAGCAAATCAAATCCGTTTTCCACATTGATTCAACGTCATCACATATACACTACCGTTCAAAAGTTTGGGGTCAGTTGGAAATGAAAAGAGCACATTTTTGTCCATTAAAATAATATAAAATTGATCAGACATACTGTGTACACACTGTTAATGTTGTATATGACTATTGTAGCTGGCTGATTTTTAATGGAATATCTACATACGCGTACAGAGGCCCATTATCAGCATCCATCACTCCTGTTCCAATGGCACGTTGTGTTAGCTAATCCAAGTTTATTATTTTAAAAGGCTAATTGATCAAAATCCCCTTGCAATTATATTAGCACAGCTGAAAACTGTTATTATGATTAAAGAAGCAATAAAACTGGCCTTCTTTAGACTACCTGAGTATCTGGAGTTTCAGCATTCGTAGGTTCGATTACAGGCTCAAAATGGCCAAAAGCAAATAGCTTTCTTCTGAAACTTGTCAGTCTATTCTTGTTCTGAGAAATGAAGGCTGTGTACTACTCCCTTCACATAACAGTGTAAACTGGCTCTAACCAGAATAGAAAGAGGCGTGGGAGGTCCCGGTACACAACTGAGCAAGAGGACAAGTACATTAGAGTGTCTAGTTTGAGAAACAGACGCCTCACAAGCCCTCAACTGGTAGCTTCATTAAATAGTGCCTGCAAAACACCAGTCTCAACGTCAACAGTGAAGAGGCGACTCCAGTATACTGGCCTTCTAGGCAGAGTTGCAAAGAAACAAACATATCTCAGACTGGCAAATAAAAGTAAAATATTAAGATGTGCAAAATAACACATACACTGGACTGATGAACTCTGCCTACAAGGCCAGCATCCTAGAGTCGCCTCATCTCAGTAACGGGGGGCAATGAAGTTCCTTTACTAACAGATTGGATTATTTTAGAAAAATGTATGTTACTTATGTTTGTGTAGGATAAGATTAATCAACCAATCAATGTACATGCAAAAACACAGCTATTGAAACAAACAATTCTGAAAGTCAACCTGCAATAGAGCATGCTGGGAAATATGATAATGATTTTGAGTGGTTTTGAGCAAACGTGAATTAGTAATTTTACTCAACAAGCTTATTCAAATTCAGCTCACTTCGAGCACATTAACACATTAGCTCTCATTCTTGTCTTTTTGAAGTCCACTCAAATCACAGACTGATGCTGATTAAGCAATTGTGTGTGTGCGCATCTGTGATTTGCATGCTAAAGTGTGTGGAACGCATATGACTACGGGCCCCATATGACTACGGGCCCCATATGACTACGGGCCCCATATGACTACGGGCCCCATATGACTACGGGCCCCATATGACTACGGGCCCCATATGACTACGGGCCCCATATGACTACGGGCCCCATATGACTACGGGCCCCATATGACTACGGGCCCCATATGACTACGTGCCCCATATGACTACGGGCCCCATATGACTACGGGCCCCATATGACTACGGGCCCCATATGACTACGTGCCCCATATGACTACGGGCCCCATATGATTACGTGCCCCATATGATTCTTTGAACTCTGTGAATCTCACAATATTCCTATATTAGGACAAGAACGAGGAAGTGACAGTTCAGGGAAATATGCCTGGAGTCCCTGTCCTGTTTTTATTGTTTTGTGCTGCTGATGTTTTTAATGGCCTAAATATGAATACTCTATATCTTGATTCAGCTGGTTTTGATGGTGTGGTTAGGTTAGGTACAGAATTAATTCAACTCAATTAAGATCAGTTCACAGATGAGTCCATTATGCTAATGGCTGAGTCAGCACAGTTTCATGTCTTTTTCAATGAGGAGTCATTTCAGTCAGTTCAGTGGGGAATCAGTTAACTTCAGTGCTTTTAAACTGCATACCTGATAAACAAATACATGTCCCACTGCTGGAATAATCAATATAACTTGAACTTGAACTCAATTCATTATGGAGTCAATTCAGTTTAGTGTGGAGTCAGTTGAATCCAGTTTGGAGTCAGATCATTTCAATAAACTCATTCAGTTCACTTGAGCTGATCCAGTCAGTCCCTCGTGTCTCTGCATATTTAGTTGATGTCTCATTAATGACTCTGTGTGATAAACACGAGGAGACACACAGATAACATCGCAGACAGGAAGCATCTAGTTGAGTTTGCGTCCTCATTCTGGTGGACATGTTATTCCACCACAGACTGCCAGGAGGATGAATCATTCATGTGTATTAGTACTGACTTGCCTAGTTAAATAAAGGTTCAAGAAAAAAGAAAGAAGAAAAAAAACCTCAAGTCTTCTTGAGGCGCAGGACTGTGACACATCTTGCTATTTCCTGTCATAACACATGGACCGCGTGACAGGAGAAGAACCAACACCTGGTCATACTTATTAACTTGGTGTCTGTTTGTTGTCCTGTATTGGCTAACGTGCTGTCAATCATTAAAGGGATAGGTCAACCAAATTACAAAATGACACATTGGTTTCCTCCCACTGGGCACAAGGTGGTTGAATCAACGTTGTTCCAATGTCATTTGTCAACGTATTGTGAAATGGATCGTAAATTGGATTTGAAAAAAGGCATCAACGTAAACTGTTGTTTTGAAGGTGGAATTGAATCTGCTGGATTATGTCATCATTGTAATGATATAAAATACGTTGAATTTGTGCCTTTGAAACAACGTCAGATCTTCAATGTTATATTCACTATCAGAAAAAAACAGTAGGCTGGGCAGCACCTCCTACTGCAGAGTTGATCTATTTACAGCTGTTCATTTGGTCTCCCATCAAGGGTTTTAACCAAGCCCAGCTTTGATATTTGTCACTGACTTCTACCAATGTGCCATCATGAGAATGATTGTTGAAAGATCTCTTAATAAGTTATGTAAATTGACTTGCTACTGACATCATTCCAAAGGGTAGGTTTAACAGAGCAAATGAAATGTAACCATACTTTATAAGTCATATATCATCAATGAGACTATTTGGGCTTATATAAGGCTATCCCGGTAATCCCCCACTATCCTCCTACAGTCTCCCCATCCCATGAATCTGTACCATGTAGTCCAGTCAGGCGTGGGGTGGGTTGTAAAAATGTTATCTCAAGGTCTGCCAGTCTTTTAAAGGCATGCTGCCAGGGCAACACCATGGTTGCCAGCTCTGAATGTGTCTGTGCTGACCCCCATTCTCCTGCCGTCACACTCAGGCGAACGCACAGAAAGACCATCTCATTCCACAGCCTTAATGGCAGCCCCTGGGCAGCCCTCGACAGGAAGTCACAGAGGTGCACTATGGGTAGATAGAATTAAAGGAGCAAGAGTGGAGGAGCAACGCAGAAGGCATGTTTCAGTGGTTTGGATATATGTTCTGGATGTGTGTGTGTGTGTGTGTGTGTGTGTGTGTGTGTGTGTGTGTGTGTGTGTGTGTGTGTGTGTGTGTGTGTGTGTGTGTGTACTACATCTAGAGAAATGGTGGTTCCATTGTCCTTCCCAGTTTTAGGGCTTGTATGCACATACGCACGCACACATGCACACACAAAGTTGAAAGGGTTAAGATCTGTAAAGGGATGTATGGGGATTTCTAACGATGACATCATCACTGACATGGATTATAGGTAGATCTGAGATGTGCTTCATATGGGAATCCTTTCCATTCTATAGTGGTTGTATCTATCGTCTTTATCTTAGTATACTGCAGTATGCCCACACAGTTTCTTTCTATAGCACCTCACAGTGAAAAAGGATCTGTGCTGAACACACACTTTCTAACCACATGCAGAGCAGGGAGGAGAGCATAGTGATGAAGCTGTGTGTGTGTGTGTGTGTGTGTTGATAAAACGGGTGTGTGTGAGTTCGTGTGTGTACAGTTTGTGTGTTTAAAAGTGTGTGTGTGTGTGTCTAAACACCTCTAAGTGCTCCAGAGAGTCATAAGGCCACCGTAACTAATGGTCTGGACATGAATTTTTTATGCCTCTAGCTCAAGTGTGTTTGTCCAGACAGTAGGGGACATTCAGCATACAGCCTCCATTCCCTCCATAGTCAGCCTGTGGTGAAGCTGTTTAGCTACAGATAATTCTTGGTTATTGGTGTGTAAATACCATCTCACCATGTATTTTCATAGTAAATACATGGTAATTTATTTCCCTTAAAATGAAGTACAACCTTATTATTAAATGCATTATTTTCCAAGATGGCATAAATAGCAACAAATCGGCATGGCTACCATTGTGCTTAAAATACGAGATAACTACCTGTATTATGATTTGTGTTTCTAGATTCCTAGTCTCCGTGTGTGTGTGTGTGTGTGTGTGTGTGTGTGTGTGTGTGTGTGTGTGTGTGTGTGTGTGTGTGTGTGTGTATGTGTGTGTGTGTGTGTGTGTGTGTGTGTGTGTGTGTGTGTGTGTGTCGTTTGTGACAGAGAGCATTATCTGTGTTTTAGTATAAACTCAATCTTTATAGAGACTTTCCCCCGTATTGTGGTGTTGCTGTTTTCTGAGTAGGTGTAGTGATATCCTGGTTTGTATCAGGTGTCAATGTCCTCATATACACTGTATGTGTGCTTATGTTCATATACAGCATGTGGTGTATTGTTGCCTTGAATTGTGCAGAGCATTGTGATGGTGGTGGTGGAAAAAGTACCCAATTGTCATACTTTAGTAAAAGTATAGATACCCTAATAGGAAGTTATTCAAGTAAAATGAAAGTCACTCAGTAAAATAGTACTTGAGTAAAAGTCTAAAAGTATTTGGTTTTAAATATACTTAAGTATCAAAAGTAGAAGTCAAAGTATAAATAATTTCAAATTCCTTATATTAAGCAAAGCAGACGGAACCATTTTCTTGTTTTTAAAATGTACGAATAGCCAGGGGCACACTCCAACACTCAGACATAATTTACAAAGATGCATGTGTGTTTAGTGAGTCTGCCAGACCATAAGCAGTAGGGATAACCACGTGTCAATTTCACAATTTTCCTGTCCTGCTAAGTACTTTGGGTTGTCAGGGAAAATGTATGGAGTTAAAAGTACAATATTTTCTTTAGGAATGTATTGAAGTAAAAGTAAAAGTAATCAAAATCTAAATAATAAAGTACAGATACCCAAAAAACTACTTAAGTAGTACTTTAAAGTACTTTTACTTAAGTACTATTCATACTATTTCCAGCTTACCTATACTAACCCAAGCAGTGCATTTGAATGCTATATATTTAAGCTAACCTTGATTTCCAGAAAGGTGTCTAAAATGTATTGTGGTCATAATCTGGCATATTTCATTGACCTTGGTTGATGTTATCAACAGTATTGAATGAATTAACTGTGCACCAATTTGAATGCTGCCTCTAACAGTATACTAAATTGGCCCAAACTCTACATGCGTTCAGCTGTGTGGAATTTAAGGTCAGACGACTGAGGCAGAATTGTTGTCCTCTCAAGATATTTTCTCCTCCATCCTCCATCCCTCTGTTGATGTCTGTAAATCTTATCATTGTGCTTTTTACATACCGGTAGATGCCCTAATACACAGCATTTCTGACAGAAAGTCATATTTCTATGTGTCCGTACTGCATTCTGAATTGATCTTCGTAATGCTTTTTGCTCACATCTAAGTGTTTAACTCCGCTGCTTCTTCCCCTCCCATCGTTACCTAAACCAATACAGTGAAAATATTTGGATGGATGTCTCTAGCTCAACTATATGCTTCAGTATGTGTGTGCTTGTTTCCAAAGAGAAGTGTGTTGGAGAACGTGTTTAATGACGCTGGGTTGTTGTTGTTTTGGAGAAGTGTCATCCACCTCATTGGATGGTACTGTAGCAGGTACACTGGGTTCTAGCGTGTGTGTTGGGAGCTGACCAAGGTGTGTTTCATCCTGGAGGGTTTATTGGGAGCTGGCGTGTGTGTTTGGCTCTGAGGAGTATATTTTCCTGTCATGCGTGGGCTTCCACACGCCCTCCGCTTCTCTGCAATCAGCCTCCATTGTTTTTATGACCTGCAGGTGCCGATACGCTCTGAGGGGAGCTAGGCATGACGAGTGGCACAGCGCCCACCAAGGGAAGGAATGCCAGGCACAGCGAGTTGCAAAATGAAAATTCATATTTTCATGAGCGGGTGCGAAAAATGCTCACCCCACATTCTAACACTTAGGACTTCCATCAATCCATGTGAAATAACAGCATGAACTGTTATGTGTGCCTCAAGAGAAATAGCTGGGGGGTGGTCATTTTTTATGGTCAGCCTGCTCTTCTATTCTATAATAACCTAGTGAACAGAAGAGAGGTTGCAGGTGGCTTCTCTATTCTCTGTCTGTATTTATGGATGTAAGGCAAGACAAAATGTGAGAGGGCCGCAGTCTTCCCACAGCTGTGTATTTCTGTTTGAGGCAGGAAGAGGAAAAAGAGAGGGATACGAAAAAAATGGAAAGCAAAAAAATTACTTGAAGAAGGGATGAAAAAAATAAGTGAAATATTAGGGTAGAGACTTAGATGGAAGAGAGAAAGAGAGAAAGGTATGAGAATTGTAATCATTTTACGCCCGTCCTAGCTTTGTCATTATAAGACAGCTGGAAGCGGTCTCACTGACACTGAAACGGATTTTCATCTAGAAAACCATTACACTTGGCAGAAAATTTCATCTGACTTGGAGAAGACAGATTAATGTATCGCGAAGGCTAATTTTGAATTGTAAAGCTTTATTTGAAGTCACAAAGGCTGCCATGAGAATAACATCCTGTGTCACAACTAGTGACAGGTGATGCAATGTTATGACAAATGAGACCCGAAAGCAACTTGGGTCAAACTTTTACCTTTAGTCATAAGAGGATGTTGTTGTTACAAGTTCCCTATGTGCGATGCTATATAATTCATTTGACAGTGTCGTATTTACTTCATGATAGACCCTCTCTGTAAAGTGTAACTGCTAATGTTCTTGCTGATGGTGTTATAATCCCTTTGATGTGTTGCTCTGAGGGAAAGTTCTGCTGTCTTCTGATTTGCGGCCACAGTAGGAGTTCTGGGGGAGGAAGAATGAGAGCAGCCAGACTACAGGACCGTGGTTCAACCAAACCTGATTTAGTAATGCTGAAGCAATAGCACTCATTGTGCCAAAAGATCAAGGTTGTCTGTAAGAGCTTCTTGAATAATATATAGCCGACTAGAATCATTTCAACTCTCTTGTTTTGAGTGTGGACCAGTGATGTAACTATTGTACTATAAATAAGAAGGCAGACTTCATGCATAAACAACATTTCCTGCATATGCAAGATTAGGCCTGCAGAGCGATGACAACTGTGTGACAACAGCGGAGAGAGTACAGTGTGTTATATATATATACACTGTAAAAAACGTTCTGTCATTTTAACAGTAGCACAGGCAGCGCAGTAGCATGTAGGTTACTGTAAATGTACAGTAAATTATTGGCAGCAGCCAATAAGAAGCCAATACATTACCTTAGATTTACAGGACCTTTACTGTAACACAAATTTACAGCATGTTACTGGAACACCTGACTACAGTAACATGCTGTATTTCTAGAATCTACAGTGCATTACTGGAAGCACAGTGCTTAGTAGACTGCTTCAGATGTACAGTGCTGTTAGCTAGTACCAACGACAGGCAGTATTTATGTCACATGTATTTGACATACTGTAGGTACTTCAATGCCTATTTTGTTGTTTATATTTTGCTGGACCGACCTACAATTCATGTTGCCTATTTTGTAAAAGTTGAATTAGAATACATGTATTTTAGTATTTTCTAATAGAAAGATATACTTGCAAGTAAACCGCTTAACTACAACATTCTCGGTAATGGTAACATCATCTTTTTACTTGCTGTGACTGTGGTATATTCTTATTTACCTTAATTTAATACTCAGTTTGTAAGTCTCTCGATAAGAGTCTCCGTTAAATGAGCAAAATGTAAATGTAAAAATGAACACTTCCAAAGCACACTGCTGGGTATTATTCTAATGAAGACCGCCTCCAAACAAGGCCATATTTGATCAAAATACAAACAGTTTAAGGGCGGAGCTCATTAGAATGATATCCAGCAGTGTGCTTGGCAAATGTTTATTTTTAACATTTACATTTTGGTCATTTAGCAGACGCTCTTGTCCAGAGCAACTTAGAGTCAGTGCATTCATCTAAGGCTGATAAAAACCTACATATCACAGCCAGCCAGTAAAACATTTCCTTAACCGTTACTGGGAATGGTGTTGTAGTTAAGGATACAGCGGTCTTCAAAATATCCTTTATCTGTAACATGTTACATTTTCTAATGTTTCATTGCCAATCTCTGGCCAATGCAAGGTATGTTACTGCAATATTCACAGTAACTCTCAACCGGCTTCCTGTAGGTAATTGGATAATGCAGAGCAATGACACAGTACAATACTGTAATATTTGCCAAATATACTCTAATAAAGTAAATGCTCCTGTAATAATGTTGGTATTTTACAGTAATTACATGGGAGTAGTTAGTGCAAGCAGGTTGGCATTTGTATATTACAACATACTAGTTGGTGTTCAATATCACTTAAAATTCTAGAGACCAAAACAAAGACTTCAAAACTGGCCATTATAACAGCTCAGCACTTAATATTCAACCATGAAAGGTTCAAGAAACACAGTCAAGCTGATCTGTTCTCTATATACATTACATTGTCAGGGCACTACTACCACATATCAGTTAAATTGGTATAGCATTCTCACTAACTAACGGGTGCAACAAATATAGCCATTCACAGGGCATGCCTCAAAATATGTTAATGAGCCAGCAACTCTTTCCCCTCCCACAACATATTTTCCACAATGCACAGAATGGTGCAGGTAATATTTTACCTTTATTTAACCAGGCAAGTCAGTTAAGAACAAATTCTTATTTTCAATGACGGCCTAAGAACAGTGGGTTAACTGCCTGTTCAGGGGCAGAACGACAGATTTGTACCATGTCAGCTCGGGGATTTGAACTTGCAACTAGTCCAGTTACTAATCCAACGCTCTAACCACTAGGCTACCCTGCCACCCCAATATACATATACAGCAATACAGTACTTTATTGTTCAATTGTTTTGTAATAAAATGATAGCAGTTGCTAACAGTAAATATGTAATTCTATATTACAGAACACCAAATGAATATTTGGTGTTTGATATCACTTGCACTTGTAGAGGAGGCCTTAACCAGGCTTGGAAACTGGCAGAAAACTGGCAGAAAACTGGCAGAAAACTGGCAGAAAACTGGCAGTGACGACAGGGCAAAACAGTTCAAAAAGAGATAAACGCCCATTAAAGGTCTGAGACTTATCTGATCTGTCCCCTAGACACATTTAACTGTTAGGGAACTACTACTACATGTTACTTAAATTAGTACAGCACTCGCAATAACGGATGCAACAAGTATAGCCTCTTACGAGATACGCCTCAAAGTGTGTTAATGAACCACAACAATAGCATGCGCCCACAAAAGGTTTTTGGTACATCAAAATTACAGTATGGTACTGTGTTCTATAAGTGTAGTACTGAATTACAGTAAATTACAGGCAGCACAGTAGTCAGTACATTTCTGTAGATTTACAGGAAAAGGTTTTTAGATTTAAAAATATGGCATTGTTATGGTGAGTGAATGAGGACCCAAAAGCGAACTAACTTAAACAGAGCTTCTTTAATAACCAAACATAGGTAGGCTCAGATAGACCGGCAGATTCCGACAGGACAGGACAAGGTTACAGCAAACATGACGATAGTCTGGCTCAGGCATGAAACACAAACAAACAAGAATCCGACAAGGACAGGAGCAGAAACAGAGAGAGATATAGGGACCTAATCAGAGGGAAAAAAGGGAACAGGTGGGGAACGGGGTGAATGGGTAGTTAGAGGAGACAAGGGACAGCTGGGGGAAAGCGGGGGAGAAAAGGTAACCTAACACGACCAGCAGAGGGAGACAGGGTGAAGGGAAAGGACAGAGACAAGACAGCATGACAGTACATGACAGTACCCCCCCACTCACCGAGCGCCTCCTGGCGCACTCGAGGAGGAAACCTGGCGGCAACGGAGGAAATCATCAATCAGCGCACGGTCCAGCACGTCCCGAGAGGGAACCCAACTCCTCTCCTCAGGACCGTACCCCTCCCAGTCAACTAGGTACTGATGACCACGGCCCCGAGGACGCATGTCCAAGATCTTACGGACCCTGTAGATAGGTGCGCCCTCGACAAGGATGGGGGGGGGGGGGGGAGACGAGCGGGGGCGCGAAGAACGGGCTTAACACAGGAGACATGGAAGACCGGGTGGACGCGACGAAGATATCGCGGAAGAAGAAGTCGCACTGCGACAGGATTAATGACCTGAGAGATACGGAATGGACCAATGAACCGCGGGGTCAACTTGCGAGAAGCCGTCTTAAGGGGAAGGTTCTGAGTGGAGAGCCAAACTCTGACCGCGACAATACCTAGGGCTCTTAGTTCTACGCTTATTAGCAGCTCTCACAGTCTGCGCCCTATAACGGCAAAGTGCAGACCTGACCCTCTTCCAGGTGCGCTCGCAACGTTGGACAAAAGCCTGAGCGGAGGGGACGCTGGACTCGGCGAACTGAGATGAGAACAACGGAGGCTGGTACCCGAGGCTACTCTGAAAAGGAGATAGCCCGGTCGCAGACGAAGGAAGCGAGTTGTGGGCGTATTCTGCCCAGGGGAGCTGTTCTGACCAAGACGCAGGGTTGCGAAAAGAAAGACTGCGTAAGATGCGACCAATAGTCTGATTGGCCCGTTCTGCTTGACCGTTAGACTGGGGGTGAAAGCCGGAAGAGAGACTGACGGAAGCCCCAATCAAACGGCAAAACTCCCTCCAAAATTGAGACGTGAATTGCGGACCTCTGTCCGAAACGACGTCTGACGGAAGGCCATGAATTCTGAAAACATTCCCGATGATGATTTGTGCCGTCTCTTTAGCAGAAGGAAGCTTAGCAAGGGGAATGAAATGAGCCGCCTTAGAGAACCTATCGACAACCGTAAGAATAACAGTCTTCCCCGCTGACGAAGGCAGTCCGGTGACAAAATCTAAGGCGATGTGAGACCACGGTCGAGAGGGAATAGGGAGCGGCCTGAGACGGCCGGCAGGAGGAGAGTTACCGGACTTAGTCTGCGCGCAGACCGAACAAGCAGCCACGAAACGACGCGTGTCATGCTCCCGGGTGGGCCACCAGAAACGCTGGCGAATGGAAGCAAGCGTACCCCGAACGCCAGGGTGGCCGGCTAACTTGGCAGAGTGAGCCCACTGAAGAACGGCCAGACGAGTAGGAACGGGAACGAAAAGAAGGTTCCTAGGACAAGCGCGCGGCGACGGAGTTTGAGTGAGTGCTTGCTTTACCTGCCTCTCAATTCCCCAGACAGTCAACCCGACAACACGCCCCTCAGGGAGAATCCCCTCGGGGTCAGTGGAGGCTACTGAAGAACTGAAGAGACGAGACAAAGCATCAGGCTTGGTGTTCTTAGAGCCCGGACGATAAGAAATCACGAACTCGAAACGAGCGAAAAACAGCGCCCAACGCGCCTGACGCGCATTAAGTCGTTTGGCAGAACGGATGTACTCAAGGTTCCTATGGTCAGTCCAAACGACAAAAGGAACGGTCGCCCCCTCCAACCACTGTCGCCATTCGCCTAGGGCTAACCGGATGGCGAGCAGTTCGCGGTTACCCACATCATAGTTACGTTCCGACGGCGACAGGCGATGAGAAAAATACGCGCATGGGTGGACCTTGTCGTCAGAGAGGGAGCGCTGAGAAAGGATGGCTCCCACTCCCACCTCTGACGCGTCAACCTCGACAACGAACTGTCTAGAGACGTCAGGTGTAACAAGGATAGGAGCGGATGTAAAACGATTCTTGAGGAGATCAAAAGCTCCCTGGGCGGAAACGGACCACTTAAAGCACGTCTTGACAGAAGTAAGGGCTGTGAGAGGAGCTGCCACCTGACCGAAATTACGGATGAAACGACGATAGAAGTTCGCGAAGCCGAGAAAGCGCTGCAGCTCGACGCGTGACTTAGGGACGGGCCAATCAATGACAGCTTGGACCTTAGCGGGATCCATCTTAATGCCTTCAGCGGAAATAACAGAACCGAGAAATGTGACGGAGGAGGCATGAAAAGTGCACTTCTCAGCCTTCACAAAAAGACAATTCTCTAAAAGGCGCTGGAGGACACGTCGAACGTGCTGAACATGAATCTGGAGTGACGGTGAAAAAATCAGGATATCGTCAAGGTAAACGAAAACAAAGATGTTCAGCATGTCTCTCAGGACATCATTGACTAATGCCTGAAAGACAGCTGGAGCGTTAGCGAGGCCGAAAGGAAGAACCCGGTATTCAAAGTGCCCTAACGGAGTGTTAAACGCCGTCTTCCACTCGTCCCCCTCCCTGATGCGCACGAGATGGTAAGCGTTACGAAGGTCCAACTTAGTGAAAAACCTGGCTCCCTGCAGGATCTCGAAGGCTGAAGACATAAGAGGAAGCGGATAACGATTCTTCACTGTTATGTCATTCAGCCCTCGATAATCTATGCAGGGGCGCAGAGACCCGTCCTTCTTCTTGACAAAAAAAAACCCCGCTCCGGCGGGAGAGGAGGAGGGGACTATGGTACCGGCGTCAAGAGCTACAGACAAATAATCTTCGAGAGCCTTACGTTCGGGAGCCGACAGAGAGTATAGTCTACCCCGGGGGGGGGTGGTTCCCGGAAGGAGATCAATACTACAATCATACGACCGGTGTGGAGGAAGAGAGGTGGCCCTGGACCGACTGAACACCGTGCGCAGATCGTGATATTCCTCCGGCATCACCAGGCTCCTCCTGTGAAGAAGAGACAGAGGAAACAGGAGGGATAGCAGACATTAAACACTTCACATGACAAGAGACGTTCCAGGAGAGGATAGAATTACTAGACCAATTAATGGAAGGATTATGACAAACTAGCCAGGGATGGCCCAAAACAACAGGTGTAAAAGGTGAACGAAAAATTAAAAAAGAAATGGTTTCACTATGATTACCAGAAACAGTGAGGGTTAAAGGTAGCGTCTCACGCTGAATCCTGGGGAGAGGACTACCATCCAGGGCGAACAAGGCCGTGGGCTCCTTTAACTGTCTGAGAGGAATGTCATGTTCCCGAGCCCAGGTCTCGTCCATAAAACAGCCCTCCGCCCCAGAGTCTATTAAGGCACTGCAGGAAGCTGACGAACCGGTCCAGCGTAGATGGACCGACAAGGTAGTGCAGGATCTTGAAGGAGAGACAGGAGTAGTAGCGCTCACCAGTAGCCCTCCGCTTACTGACGAGCTCTGGCCTTTTACTGGACATGAAGTGACAAAATGACCAGCGGAACCGCAATAGAGACAGAGGCGGTTGGTGATTCTCCGTTCCCTCTCCTCAGTCGAGATGCGGATACCTCCCAGCTGCATGGGCTCAGCACCCGAGCCGGCAGAGGAAGATGGTAGTGATGCGGAGAGGGAGGCGACGGAGAGCGCGAGCTCCTTTCCACGAGCTCGGTGACGAAGATCAACCCGTCGCTCAATGCGAATAGCGAGTTCAATCAAGGAATCCACGCTGGAAGGAACCTCCCGGGAGAGAATCTCATCCTTTACCTCTGCGCGGAAACCCTCCAGAAGACGAGCGAGCAAGGCCGGCTCGTTCCAGCCACTGGAGACAGCAAGAGTGCGAAACTCAATAGAGTAGTCTGTTATGGATCGATTGCCTTGACATAGGGAAGACAGGGCCCTGGAAGCCTCCTCCCCAAAAACAGATCGATCAAAAACCCGTATCATCTCCTCCTTAAAGTCTTGATACTGGTTAGTACACTCAGCCCTTGCCTCCCAGATTGCCGTGCCCCACTCACGAGCCCGTCCAATAAGGAGAGATATGACGTAGGCGACACGAGCAGTGCTCCTGGAGTAAGTGTTGGGCTGGAGAGAAAACACAATATCACACTGGGTGAGGAACGAGCGGCATTCAGTGGGCTCCCCAGAGTAACACGGCGGGTTATTGATTCTGGGCTCCGGAGATTCGAAAGCCCTGGAAGTGGCCGGTGGATCGAGGCGGAGCTGGTGAACCTGTTCTGTGAGGTTGGAGACTTGGGTGGCCAGGGTCTCAACGGCATGTCGAGCAGCAGACAATTCCTGCTTGTGTCTGCCTAGCATCGCTCCCTGGATCTCGACGGCTGAGTGGAGAGGATCCGAAGTCGCTGGGTCCATTCTTGGTCGGATTCTTCTGTTATGGTGAGTGAATGAGGACCCAAAAGCGAACTAACTTAAACAGAGCTTCTTTAATAACCAAACATAGGTAGGCTCAGATAGACCGGCAGATTCCGACAGGACAGGACAAGGTTACAGCAAACATAACGATAGTCTGGTTCAGGCATGAAACACAACAAACAAGAATCCGACAAGGACAGGAGCAGAAACAGAGAGAGATATAGGGACCTAATCAGAGGGAAAAAAGGGAACAGGTGGGGAACGGGGTGAATGGGTAGTTAGAGGAGACAAGGGACAGCTGGGGGAAAGCGGGGGAGAAAAGGTAACCTAACACGACCAGCAGAGGGAGACAGGGTGAAGGGAAAGGACAGAGACAAGACAGCATGACAGTACATGACAGGCATGGTAATAAATTACTGGTAGCACAGTAGCCAGTAAGTTACTATAGATTTACAGGAAAAGGTTTTTAGATTTAAAAATATGGTATGGTAATAAATTACTGGTAGCACAGTAGCCAGTAAGTTACTGTAGATTTACAGGAAAAGGTTTTTAGATTTAAAAATATGGTATGGTAATAAATTACTGGTAGCACAGTAGCCAGTAAGTTACTATAGATTTACAGGAAAAGGTTTTTAGATATGTCATGAAACTGTATTCTGTGGGGTAAAGCATTTTCACCAATGAGTGCAACAAATACAGCCTCTTACAAGGCATGCCTCAAAATATTTTTATGAGCCAGAGATTCTTTCACCACCCACAACATTTTCTCACAATACACCATAATTCAGTGTTCTGCTGAAAATTGTATTGTACAATTACAGCAATTGTTCTAATTGTACAGCAGTGTAGCAAAATGCCATTGAGCTCCCAAAATGCATTGCTCTTTAGAGTACAGTACTGTAATATAGAATTACAGTAGCTGACTGTAAAAATGTTGCTGTAAATGTACCGTGTAGATCTGAGCGGGCCTGGCTGTTGATTTGTTTGTTTGTTTGTTTGGAGTTTGTACTTGTGTGTGAAAAATGATCTGATACGCTGAGGAAAACAGAGTGTATGACGACAGTATGTAATATGTGGTGTGTGTCTGACTGCTTTTGTGTGTGGGTATATTTGTATGCCTCTCCAATTGTTGGAGTGCATGTGTACAGTATGTGACTGCATTGTTGATGTTTGTACAACTGGTCTCTGTGCATGTATGGTATGTGCATATCACATGACACACATGCATACAACTTTTATACAAATTAGTGGGTGCGTGTTATACTTAAGTATAATGTGTTTCAGGAGAGTATAGCAGTTTTATAAGTGTTTGTATTTAGTCTAGGTGGGTGCGCGTAGGTGTGTGTGTGTATTTTGACATATAGGTGTGTGTGTGTGTGTGTGTGTGTGTGTAGGTGTTTTTATATATATACAGTATATACAGTGGGATCAAAAATGACTGGCAATGCACAAACAATACTTAAAAAAATATAAACAATATAATTATAGAGATAAACTCAAAATACCAACATGTGAGAAATACTGTACTTTATTAATGTGTCAATGGAACCCACCAAAATCATTTATTGATTTAATTAAAAATCAATGTCCTCCAAATCAAGGTTTCACAATTAATGGCACCCTTAAATATTATTTTAAATAACATCTACCAAAATTAAACCAGGAATTCAATTCCACTTATTTATGTTTATCTATGTCTTAAGGAACTATATTGAGCCATTACATCACTTCCTGTTTCACTAGGGTATAAAAATTAGGTAACAAGCATGCAGTATCCCTTTGTCATCCAACACCATGAAGAAAACAAAAGAACTAGCAGTTCAAAATTTACAGATGGTTGTAGACCTTCATAAATCTGGTAATGGCTACAAGAAGATACAAAAACAATTAAATATACCACTGAGCACTGTCAGGACAATTGTTAAAAAATTTAAAAGATATGGAACATTTGAAAACCTCATTGGTAGAGGACGCAAATGCATTTTGCCCAACCAGGATAGGGAGGAGGATGGTGAGAGAAGCAACAAAATCCCCAAGAATCACTGTGAAAGAATTGCCGTCCTTGGTGGCATCTTGGGATCACCAGGTTTCAAAAAGCAACATCAGACGCCACCTCCACAACCACAGGCTCTTTGGAAGAGTTGCCAGAAGAAAGCCCTTTCTGACTCCAAGACACAGACGCAAGCGCTTGGAGTTTGCCAAACGTCATTTAAATTATGACTGGAAGAAGGTGCTCTGGTCAGATGAGACCAAAATGAAATGTTTGGTCAGATACAGCATCGCCCTTTTTTTCCGTCGAAACAGAGATGCATACAAGGAGAGGCACCTCATACTCACGGTGAAATATGGTTGTGAGTCAGTGATGTTTTGGGGCTGCTTTAATTCCAGAGGTCCAGGGGCACTGGTTAAGATTGATGGCATAATTCCACCAAGTATCAGGCAATTTTGGCTGACAATCTGGTTGCCTCTGCCAGAAGTCTGGGACTTGGCCTTAGGTGGACTTTCCAACAAGACAATGACCCAAAACATACCTCAAGATCCACACAGAAATAGTTGTGGCAACAAAATCAATGTTCTGCCATGGCCATCTCAGTCGCCGGACCTCAATCCAATGGAAAACCTGTGGGCTGAGTGGAAGAGGGCAGATGATAAGCACAAACCCAAGAATGTGAAGGATCTTGAAAGGATCTGCATAGAGGAATGGTCCAAAATCTCTCCAAATGTGTTCCCTAACCTTGTCAAACATTACAGGAAAAGACTCCATGCTGTTATCCTTGCCAGAGTTGTTTGCATTAGTACTAAATGAGGAGTGCCAATAATTATGAAACCTTGATTTTGGTGAAATTTATGTTGTATTAAATAATTGTATGATTTTGGTTGGTTCCACTGAAACATTAATAAAGTACAGTATTTCTCACATGTTATTATTTTGAGCTTATCTCTATAATTATATTGTTTATATTTTTTTAAGTATTGTTTGTGCATTGCCAGTCAGGGGTGCCAGTAATTTTGGAGCCAACTGTAAATATGTGTATGTGTGTGTGTGTGTGTGTGTGTAGAGTAGTGGAGCTGCTAATTGCAGGTAATGGGGACGTTCCTCACTGAGCGCCAGTATACATACACAAACCTGTCCGTCAAGTGCACGGTCACCATGGCAACAACCTACTTCCCAGCGAGCTAGTGGCGGGCGAGCGTAAGGGAGCCGCTGTCGGAGGAGGACAAGGAGACAGAGCTCCGCCAGAGGAAGGTGTCGTGGTTATTACCGTCCCCACTCCATGTTTGGTTGTGTTAAAAGGAGTGAGGGGGAGGACAAGAGAAAGAAACATATGGGTCTCATATGTGGAGCTGTGAGAGAGGCATCAGTGACTGAAACAACTAGAAGTGAACCAGAGGAGAAATAGACATTTCACCATTACTGGGTATAGGTTTATTATGCTTGTGTGTGAGCATTACTTGCTTGTGTTGATAGAAGTGGACAGCTCCCTGTGTGTGTATTCGCGAATGTTGCCATGTGTTTTCAGCAATCAGTTTGAGTATGCTTGCATTATGCAGGTGTGTACATTTACAGTATGTACACATCTGATGCTCATAGTTCACTATCATATTTTAAATCCTTCTTTCCCCTGTTACTTTTTTGGTTGTCTCTGTTAACAGATTGGACTGATTCCGACAGCCCTGACAATGAGCTTGAAGCCTTTGTCAAATCTGTCAAACACCATGTAACCATTACAGACTTAACATCCAGCTTACATCACCACCAGCCTGATAATGAGCAGATTACTGAGTATGAGCAAGGGACAGAGTGTTGGTGATAGATCTGACACACTGTGTGTGTGTGTGTGTGTGTGTGTGTGTGCGTGCACAAAAGAAAACATCAATGACGTTAGTCGACAGTTATCACTATATCACACCAATGATGTGTTAACATTAGACATTACTTGTGTAAGACATTAAGATTAGAATGTGTTTGCTATCGTAGTGACATCAGAGTCAAAGTTGTTGTATTATCGTCTCCCATTGTATATGGAGTAGGAGACTGTTTTGTTGGATGGGGCAAGATGAGTATATGTTTGTGTGTGTGTTTGTGTCAGTGTCAGTGTGTGTTGTAGGGTGTGAAGAAAAGAGAGAGAACGTCATGGATGAGAGAGAGAAGGTGACAGAGAAAATGAGAGGTGGTGATAGGGGAAGGTCCCTGTCTTTCTGGGAATTGAGAGGAGATTATCTTTAAAAGATTCCGAGAAAGACAGATGGTGTGAAGGATGCTGGGAAAGATTTCAAACTTCTTGTGTGAAAATTCTGAGCAAGTTAAAAAAGGAAGGAGAGGAAAAAGAGGGGAAAGAGGGAAAGAAGGGGGAGTTGTAGATAAGAGAGAAAATAAAAAAGGCAATGTGGGGGGACTACTAATTGGCCTTCAGAGAGAGGTGAGACACAGCTGGCTGCATGCACACACACAGAGGTGAAGCGGTGTGTTTACAATCACAGTTGACCTGAAGGTAGATGTGTGTTTCAGTCTAATTAACAGCAAACAATTTGCTTCTTCACACAAAAACTGTCTCTCTCTATCTCTGTCTCTCTCTGTCTCTCTCTGTCTCTCTCTCTCTCTCTCTCTCATCTCCTACGACGACAACATAAAGTCCATACAACCAGCATATGGTTTCTCTACAGTTCCCTCAACTCACTGGCCACCTGCACTGTCAATGCTCCGTTCCTTTATGTGTTTTGACTTAAATCGTCTTGAAAATCTATGGCAAGACTTCAAAATGGCTGTCTAGCAATGATCAACAACCAACTTAACAGAGCTTGAAGAATTTTAGAATATTGTGCAAATACTGCATAATCCAGGTTTGCAAAGCTCTTAGAGACTTACCCAGAAAGACACACAGCTGTAATCACTGTCAAAGGTGATTCTAACATGTCTTGACTCAGGGGGTTAAAAACTTTTCCAATCAAGATATATTAGTGTTTGATTTTTATACAAATGTTAGAATTGTTCTTCTACTTGGACATTACAGAGTATTTTGTGTAGATCGTAACAATTAAATCCCACTTTGTAACACAACAAAATGTAGAAAAAGTCAAGGGGTGTGAATACTTTCTGAAGGCACTGTACATGCGAAAGTGTTTGTAGTCAAGTCACATGCTGCATGTGCCACAAACCATGTCTACTGATCCACATCACTCACGGTATCTTATTCAGTTGAGACAATCTTCATTGGAAAGCCTTGACACCTCTCCAGCAGTGGCCAAATGAGAATGCTTGGCTATATCATCAGAACTGTTGAACAAGAACAACTGCAACTTTAGAGGTTAATGATGGAGTAACCTCTCAATGTACAGAGGTACCCATGAACAACATGATTAACACTGTAAAGACATGGAGTGAATTCAGGTGGTAGCTCTGACCGTGACTCGAACCCGGGTCCGACGACTGTAAACGCCAACACCTTAACTGCTACACCAAAAGGTCCGAACCACTTCACAAGGTTGTTAGGTGTTGTATAAACGTTGCTACATTACCCCATTTCTTCATGAAAGCCTGTCCCCACGCTCCTCTATACCAAGACCCTCACGTGTGCACCCCTCTCTGACGGCCTCACTGGCACCATCCCACTCCATCAGCAATGTAGCAAACGGCAGGGCAGGGAGGTGACCCCAATTCAAACTCCCACTTGGTGATAATTGTAACGTGGCTCATATAGCGAGGATCACTACAGAAAGTTGCTACCATCACTTTGCTGTTCCTGTTGCCCCTGCCTTCAGCCCATCTTCTAAGAACCAGTCGGATCCAGAGGGGCGTTGTGTCAGCACTGCTTTGTGACGTATTGACTCATATAATTTTCAATCAGTGGCTGCACGCTAATCAGTGGAAACAGATGGGATGAAATGAGCAGAGCTTTAAACCACGGGACGACCGCCAAGATAGGACGGTTCCATTGCTATGGAAACGGCCACGCTCGTTTGCTGTGGTAACGGCCCTGATTACTGTCGCGGGAAACAGCATTCTGGGATGGATCCGAGCGGTGACCAGCTGTTCAGAGGATGCTTAGAGACTAAAGATGATACGCTCCCTAACTCCATGGTCATCACATGGTCCTAGTACTGAACGGAAAAGGATGATGATGATGATGATGATGATGATGATGATGATGGACAAACGCAAATAGAGGACGTCACAGTGATGACATCCATGATGATGACCACAAGTACAAGAAAGTAGGAACAAGTGGAAGACAAAAACAGTGATGACATACAGTGGATAATAATGATCATGATGATGATGATGATACTAATTAAGTTGAGAGTAATTAAGTGGGAGATTAAAAGGGAAACCGTAGAGGTTTCAAAACATCACAGACAGGAAGTTAACTAACTATAGTACCAACGGCTTCTATGGGTGGAAGAGTGAAGGAGCTCACCGACTAACGAGAGAGGTGATTTCATTGAAAATGGGGAGATGGGGGAGGGGGAGGAGTGTGTCTTTGAGAGTAGCCTGACTCATAGCGCTGAGAGAGAGCCAACAGGAAGCCAGATGCAGGTTCCTACAGTATTTAGAGCAGCAAGCCTGATCATTGGCCATGTTCAAAGAGACTGCTCAGAGGAGGTATGTTGAAAGGTGAGCTACGCAGGCATGCTCGCACGCATGCACGTGTCTCATACACAATGCTCTCTCTTTCTCACACTGACAAACATGCACACACACACAGTCAGTCACTATGTAATCCAAGCCCAGGAGAAAGGCAGGGATAAAAAGTGTTGGTGATTGACACTATGTACTGTACATATATGGCATACATGGATAAGCACCTGGCTCATGTGTTCAGCTACTGCACCTTGTCTGGGGGAGAGGAGAGGGTAGGACTAGGAGGAAAAGAAAGAGGTGAGGTGGAGAGGATATAAGTCATAATTTGTCTAGGGCCTAAGGCAACTTACTATGACTTACATCCGGCAACTACTTAGGCCATACAGACTGTTTACAGTTCACACACACACACACACACACACACACACACACACACACACACACACACACACACACACACACACACACACACACACACACCCAACATTTTTACATGATGTAACTTGAGGTGGAAGAGAATTCAGACACTGACAGCTCACCTGTGAGTGTGGTAGTCATCTGCTCTGGAGTGGTCTGTGTGTGTGTGTTAACAGTCACTGTCTGGAGAAGTCTCTGAGTGAGTGGGTGTAATCACTCATCCATTTGCAGTAGATAGATCTGTAAGTATGTGTATGAATGGACGTTTCTGTGTAAAGGCTGTGAGTATTGGTGTGTGTGTGTGTGTGTGTGTGTGTGTGTGTGTGTGTGTGTGTGTGTGTGTGTGTGTGTGTCTCACTGTGACTGTGTGTATGTTAGTCCACTCTGCAAAGGCCTTTGAGTGTCTTTCAGTGCTACACATCCTCTGTTAGTCTATACTGTATTGATCATCTCTGCTGCTCTATCTACTGAAATCTCTCTTCTGCAACATGTTTTTCCTACACTGAAAAAATGTGTTATTCCTCAGCTCGTAAGGTTCCTTGGAGATCTCTTGCCCTATAAAGAACCTCTGATGTTGCATCTAAAGGTTCTTGAAATGTTTAGAAGCATGCAGATGTGTCGCTTTCATAGCACACAGCACATTGGCCAGTGTTAACTAGTGTTGATTCAGGAATTTAATAAACACTGTAAAGAGTTAAACTAACACACATTGGTGTGAAAGAATCCCAGTGTTAATGTTAATAACCAGAGTTGAACCAAAACCACACCCATCGATATCATAATTGCCAGCAAGCTCTCTTGCAGGGTGATTTTTGAAATAGTTTGTTTCGATATCTATGTTTCTGCATGTACATTGATTGATGAATTAATCTTATGCTACTCAACCATAAATAAAATAACAATTCTGAACTTTCCCACTCGTTACTGAAATGGTTGTTCCATGTTAAAGGTATTTTCACATTTTTGTCTTCCCAACCCTGGTCATTCTGAATGCAGGTTTTGGGGAGAATAAAAATTCTAAATGTTTAATATCCCCCCTCTGCCTGGATTCCAATAGGAATTACACATCACTTTGCAAACCAGCATAATGTGACTTGCAGGTCTGATGTGGCCTCAAAACTATGGGTTTCAGACCACCGTATTATGTATTGTCTTAAAGAATGACATTTTAATGACAACGTACAGTATATTCATTCAGAATCTCACTTGGTGAAGTCCACAGGACTGAAAATGAATCAATGCAACAACCATTTCTCTGTCACTAGAAAATACCGTCATGGATGGGACCAAAGACAGTACAATATGAAGATGTGCAGAAAGTGCTTATCCAATAGAAATCCCCGATCACACTTGTCATGACGACATTGGCTAGCTAAGCTCATGCCCAGAAACACGTCATCAGGTCTAACGGTTGTCTCTCGCTGAACTGCTCATGTGCAAGCCGTCAAATCAAAGGCACTCCTTTGTTATAAAGTAGTTTTTGACAAAAATGAAAATGTATCGGTTTGTCACTTTCATGAGGTTGGAGTAATAACATGTTCAACTACTTAGGACATTGGCTCTAATCTAGGTTGTGCCTTTATATTTTGTGAAAATTAACAGCTAAGGAGTAATTTTCACTTCTCTCATTGACTACTCAAACCCCGGCCTGGTCCGTTTGCTCTGTTTTGCAAGCGTTCCCGGAAGACTCGCAATGTTGCGCCTCTGGGTTTAGAAACTCTTTGGTGGTACTGGTAATTCTAAAATTAACTTGAAAGGTACTCTGGGAAATATGCAAATAAGGTTTAAAACCCTAAAACAGGGCTATTCAAAACTGGTCCTGGAGGGCCGAAACATTCTGGGTTTTACATTTTTGTTTGGTTTGTCAAAGAACAAACCCATTTAGGATTCTTCAAAGACACTAAAATGGTTCCCCCATGTCATCACTCTCAACAACCTTATTTGGTTCCAACTTGCACCTTCATTTTTAAAAGTGTAGGTCATTGCTGTAAGACAACATGCTCTCAGCAAATATATCTAGTATACCTGCTAAAGCCATGGTAAAATGAAATAAAACATATTGCTCTATTTATGTTGATTCTCTCTGTGCAACTGTGACTGTACATGGCCATCCGGCTGGCCAGCTCTAGTTGTGTAGTGATTTATTATTCATGGACATATTTCTGTGCTCTGCTGTAATTGCAGCGTGCCGCAGCAGTGGCTGCATCTGATGGAGTACAAATGAATAAATAAATCTGGACCGAGGAGCCATTTGGACATTTGACATTTACTGATGAGACAATTAAGAAAGCAGCGCACAAACACAAAGGCAAAGGGCCAGGAAAACACATGCCCACACTTCCACAAACAGTATAAACGCACACATGCTTGAGCACAAATGAAAGACCAACGCACACGAACCAATCGTGGAGCTCAAACATTCACACACTTGCCAACTCACAACAAAGCACACAAACATACACACATGACTGCATGCAAACTAACACAAGTGTACACGCGTTATGTCTCCTACCTAATTTGGAACTTTCTTTTTTCCCAGGGTCCCGTTCTATCCTAGAAGACACATGGACTAAAAGAAAAAGCGGCACCAGATGAGGTAAGTCTTGGAAAAGACAAGATAAACACAAATGCAAACACACACACGCACGGATCGCACACACGAATGCAGCGGCCATGGGACAACATAGATGTGATGTTACTATATAGGCAGCATCCTAGAGATAATATGACTCCATGCCTTCATCAGGGAATTGTAATTCTGCATAAGGATTTTAAGGATTTAGCAGTCCAGCACATTAGGCTGCAAGTCTTTCATTAGGTCTCCATTTGGAGTTGACATGATCAAACCTGGTCTATGAGGTAAGGTCTCTCACCTTATGAACCATTCTTACATCGAAATGGATAATTGTAGGCTCTATAGATGGGTTAGCTGACAACGTCACGAAAACAACGTGCACGGCTTAATGGGGCAGAAGTCTCCGATTTGTTGTGATTATGGATGGCCAGATGGCTAACAATGACAAGAAACTGCCATGTGGGGAATCGTGTCTCATTTCAGCTAGTTTCTTCTTGTTCTTGATACCATTTTCTTGTTTTGAGGTGTTTTGACTGATTTCATGTCAATGCTTATATGGCAAAAAAATTGCTATCTAGTTTACCAACAATTGTAACGACGTATGAGACACAAGTGCTCATTGTGCATTGTTGCTAAGCAACCAACCATCTATTGGTAGCTAAAATAGGAAATTAGCCCGTTTTACTTTTTTACAATTTACCTCTTTAAATTGCAGTTCTTTGCTTCAAGTCAACTCGTGGCTGATGATCCCCCACACTTAAAGGCACTATATTTCAAATAGGTTACAACCTGGTAACAACCAATGATGTAGGCCTATATAAACCCTGGATTGCTAATGCTATCTATTGGCCAATGAGAGGCTTTGAAGCCACCGGTCAGACATTTTAGAGGACAAAATTACATATATTTAATTATTTTTGTTGTTGTAGTGGGGCTAGTAACATTAGTACTTTATTTTTATGTTTAGCTCACATTATATCCTTTAATGTGGTTGATTGGTCGAGGAATGTGTCAATTTGTTACTAGGCAAACAGAAGAGTGTCCTCCTCTCCTCGATAGCCACGTCCTCTCTCGCCTCCTTTTGAAAAAGGTCAAAGTTAATTGAGGAGACATGCTGAGGAGAGTGAACGTGGATGGAAATGCACTTGCTTGAAACGAGATGGTCCTTCTCCACTTGTATGTCATTAGGCAAACGTTTACAGGGGTGGATCGCAAAATAAATGTGTAAAGTGCTCAAAACAAATAAAGTTAGTTGTGCAAGACATTTCAGATATATATGTCTTATATATAAAACAATAAGTAACGTAGGGGTGTGGCAGATTTAAAAATGCTCGACCACTTATTAGTTTCCCCAAAACATCAAAGGATTAAAGTCCCATGTGTATCCTAACTGAAAGAGTTTTGAAATCAGCTTTTGTTTTGTCAGAGGACAAAAACATGCACACGTTTAAAAACAATATGATCCTTATTATTTTATCTATACAATGTCTTGCACAGCTAACAATTTGTTTTGAGCACTTTACGCATTTATTTTCGGATCCACCCCTGTGTAAACGTAATTTGCCTAATGACCGCTTGAGTGGAGCAGGACCGTCTCATTTCAAGCAAGCCATTTTCATCCAAGTTCACGCTCCTTGCCGACGCTCCTCGATTAACTTTGACCTTTTGCAAAAGCAGGCGAGAGAGGACGCAGGAGGCGGGCAAATCTAATTGATAAAAGGCCAATATGACAGACAAAACAGACCGAATGTGCTAGCCTGACGACTCAAACTGAACTATTCTGCTGCTCTGTGTTCGCTAAATAGTTTTTTCCTCGTCCGTGGGCGTGGCGTTTGGCCGGAGCGAGGAGTCTGGGTAGCCAGGCAACAAATGTCCAGTATTCATGCATCGGATTTGAAACAGCGGCGTGCAGCTCGGTTAACGGGAGGAGAAAACGGACAGTACCTTTCCCGAAAACAATGAAGACGGGCACATTTCCTAGGTAAGGCTTTGTTAGCGCCCTGCTGGATTTGCAGGCAATTGCTCTTCACGCTTCAAAGCACTTTGTGCGAATAGCCCGCGGTTACATACAATGAGTGTAACAACGAGCAGTCACTGGGCAGAAGGAGATGTGGCTACAATGAGATTCAGCCAGCGATTTATATATTTTTGGAATGAATGTATCAGTAAAACAATTAGGGAAGAATATTCCATAGTAAATGAGTAGCCTGAACGGTTTGCGTGAATGGTTTAATCTTTGCAGTCAGAATGATGAAAGCCATAGCCTAGCCTACTGCATGCACCCATATACTATTGTATTCTATCATCATCATCGCTACCTACTCCTTGATACATTTAGAAGCTTACAACATAGTTGGTATCATAAAACAACCTAGCTGTACCTCGTGCGGCAACCTTCTAGCCAAGCCACACATGTAAGCGAAAGCCTACTTTGTAGGGAATCATTAATGGACATATTTGCTTGTTCACATCAGTCCAACTGCATTATTCCTTCCTGTGTTCTACGCATTCCTTTGAGTTTTACGCAGTAGCTCGTGAAATGAGACAATCATCTGCTGTTTAAACTATTAGACCACAAGTTTCAGAAACGAACAGCAGTTCTGTTTGTGTTGTGAAACCCTGTCTGTGGCATACGAAGAACGTTTGATTGCGGAGGACCTTGTGTCCATGTGAGATTTGAGGCGGCCTGGCCTCCATTCAATTACGAACAGTTAAAAGGAAGAGGGAGATAAGATAGAACAGACGGAGGAGGTGTAGAGGCAGGGTCAGGCTGCAATTCAAACAAACCTGCCATAGAAAAGTTTAGAACCCTTTCTTCACATACTTCCGCCTGCACACCTCTTATTCTTAACTGGTAGTAGTACTAGTATCACAAACCATAAGATAATTGATTTGGCCCTGGTTAACTAATACATCTCCTCTACGGGTGACTCGGTCAATTACATTAAACACAGCGGCCATGCCAGTCCTTTGGCAGGCTGTTGGTGGATGCTCATGCCCGCCCTGTGAACCACGCTGTCTGTGCCAGGAGATGTCTGATTTAAGACCATTTAGATCGCATCATTATTGACTTAAGCAGCGGTTTGAATCCCACCCAACAGTGTTATGATCTCAATAGCCTTTGCATTAGACAAATTGAATGGAAATGCCGGTAATTATGCCATTTGAGAGAAATTATAAGAAACGGAAAGAACACAAGTGCCAAGGATGAAGAATCTTGGCAATTAGCCCGATAGGTTGGGAGTGAGTGTGTAGTCTTTGAACTGGTCAGATTCCTTGTTGCTTTGTCTGGGATCTACAGATGGGTCTAGGTTTGCCTCAGAACAGAGGTCTTTTTACTCAATTGCCTAACAAATAAAAACCAAGACTCATCTGAGGGAAAGGGAGGGAGGAAAGAGCAAAATGCATCTTTTGTATAAAATATTCCGCAGCGTACACCAATTTACATTTGTATCAACATACAGTCCTTGAACAAACTACATTTCAAATCTGATGTTTGAAGGATACAATCACAGTAAGTGGTATAAAACCCCCAAACCAAAACAAAGTGTCACATTCTCACAGATCATGTCCCTTTGCAGCACGGGGAAGGTGAACCAAAGAGGGCTTTAACAACTGATTGAGGACACTCTGCTACCTGGTGGCGGTAGTGTGTTCTTTGTAGTGATGGGGTAAAAAATCGATACAGTTGAGTATCACAATATTATTGTTGACGATATATCGATACTTATTTTCTCATTGCTCTCTTGTCGCTCTGCAGCTGACATAACGATGTGCTATATGTTTGTAACATTGAATCACAAATCAATCGCATTATCCGATCGCAATACATATGGCATCGTAATAAATACATCATCGCTATACAAATCATATTGGCACCTAAAAAGCCAACTTTATTAATGTTTACATACTGTTTTACCTACTTTATATATGTATATACTGTATTCTAGCCGTGGCTCATCCTATATTACTACCGATGTACACACCTTTTCTATTTCTATACTGTCTATACACACCATTCACGTACATATATATGTCTATAGCTAAATTCCTGCAATTCTATCCATTTTGTCATGGGGTTTTGTACTGTGTATTTAAATGCTGTATTCTCAACAAAGCTTATTCTATTATTTATACTACTGTGCATTGTATTTTAGTTACACTGTTTGTACACACCATATTTATTTATTTATATACTGGATTCTTGACATGGCTCATTCTAATATATCTACTGCTGTACATATCATTCTTAGTATATCTTGTGTAAATTAATCCGGTGTATATACCTATAGATTGCATTTGGTAACTTGCATGTTACAGTGTGATTTGGCTGAATTGGATTCATTACGACATTTCAAGGTATAATTATTTGTATACTTGTCTGACATTTTACTGCATTGTTAGGAGCTAGTAAAATAAGCATTTTGTTGCACCTGTTATAACATCTGCTAAACTGTATACGCTACCAATAAATGTTGATTAGATTTAAGTACCATGATAATATCGCATCATAAGGTCCCTTGCAATCCCCAGCCCTAGTTATTGTGCAGCTGGACAGTTTATGGTTGAACGAATCAAATTGAATTTATCACATGCGCTGAATACCACAGTAGACCTTACCGTGAAATGCTTACTTACAAGCCCTTAACTCCATTTCTTGAACTCCATTGTTGGTTAAGAACATATTTACTAAATAAACTAAAGTATAAAAGAAAAGTAACACAATAAAATAAGAATAATGAGGCTATATACCGGGGGTACCAGTACCGAGTCAATGTGCAGGGGTACAGGTTAGTCGAGGTAATTTGTACATAGACTGCATTGATAATAAACAGCGAGTAGCTGCTGTGTAAAAACAAAGGGGGGTTTAAGTATATAGTCCGGGTGGACATTTGATGAATTGTTTAGTTTTATGGCTTGGGGATAGAAGTTGTTAAGGAGCCTTTTGGACCTAGACTTAGTGCTCTGGTACCGATTGCCATGCGGTAGCAGAGAGGACAGTCTATGACTTGGATGACTGGAGTATTTGACAATTTTTTGGGGGCCTTCCTCTGACACCGCCTAGTATATAGTTCCTGGATGGCAGGAAGCTTGGCCCAAGTGACGTACTGGGCCGTAGGCACTACCCCCTGTAGCGCCTTGCGGTCGGATAACGAGCAGTTGCTATACCAAGGTGATGATTCAACCGGTCAGGATGCTCTCGATGGTGCAGCTGTAGAACTTTTTGAGGATCTGGGGACCCGTGACAAATCTTTTCTGTCTCCTGAGTGGGAAAAGTTGTTGCGCCCTCTTCATGACTGTCTTGGTGTGTTTGGACCATGATGGTTTGTTGGTGATGTGGACATCAAGAAGCTTAACTTTCGACCCGCTCCACTACAGCCCTGTCTGTGTGAATGGGGGCGTGTTCGGCCCTCCTTTTCCTGTAATCCACGATCAGCTCCTTTGTCTTGCTCATGTTGAGGGAGAATTTGTTGTCCTGGCACCACACTGCCAGTTCTCTGACCACCTCCCTATAGGCTGTCTCATCGTTGTTGGTGATCAGGCCTACCACTGTTGTGTCGTCAGCAAACTTAATGATGGTGTTGGAGTCGTGCTTGGCAATGCGGTCGTAGGTGAATAGGGAGTACAGAAGCAGACTAAGCATACGCCCCTGAGGGGCCCCAGTGTTGAGGATCAGCGTGGCAGATGTTTTTGCCTACCCTTACCACCTGGGGGCGGCCCGCCAGGAAGTCCAGGATCCAGTTGCAGAGGGAGGTGTTTAGTCCCAAGGTCCTTAGCTTAGTGATGAGCTTTGTGGGCACTATGGTGTTCAATGCTGAGCTGTAGTCAATGAACAGCATTCTCACATAGGTGTTCCTTTTGTCCAGGTGGGAAAGGGCAGTGTGGAGTGCAATAGCGATTGCATCATCTGTTGGGGTGGTATATGAATTGGAGTGGGTCTGGGGTTTCCGGGATTATGGTGTTGATGTGAGCCATGACCAGCCTTTCAAAGCACTTCATGTCTACCGACGTGAGTGCAATGGGGCTGTAGTCGTTTAGGCAGGTTACCTTCGCTTTCTTGGGCACAGGGACTATGGCGGTCTACTTGAAACAGACTCGGGCAGGGAGAGGTTGAGGTTGAAAATGTCAGTGAAGACACTTTCTAGTTTGTCCGTGCATGCTTGGAGTTCACATCCTGGTAATCCGTCTGGCCCCGTGGCCTTGTGAATGTTGACCTGTTTAAATGTATTGCTCACATCGGCTACGTAGAGCGTTAACACACAGTAATTCGGGAACAGCTGGTGCTCTCATGCATGCTTCAGTGTTGCTTATCTCGACGTGAGCATAAAATACATCTATCCCATCTGGTAGTCTTGCGTCACTGGGCAGCTCATGGCTAGGTTTCCCTTTGTAGTCCGTGATAGTTTGCAAGCACTGACACATCCGACGAGTGTCAGAGCCGGTGTAGTAGGATTAAATCTTATTCCTGTATTTACGCTTTGCCTGTTTGATGGTTCATTTGAGGGCATAGAGGGATTTCTTATAAGCGTACAGATTAGTGTCCCGCTCCTTGAAAGCGGCAGCTCTAGCCTTTAGCTCAGTGCGGATGTTGCCTGTAATCCATGGCTTCTGGTTGTGATATGTACGTACGGTCACTGTTGAGACGTCGTCGTCGATCTACTTATTGATGAAGCTGGTGACTGAGGTGGTATACTCCTCAATGCAATTGGATGAATCCCTGAACATATTCTAGTCTGTGCTAGCAAAACACTCCTGTATCGTAGCTACTGCTTCATTTGAACACTTCTGTATTGAGAGAGTCACTGGTACTTCCTGCTTTAGTTTTTGCTTGTAAGCAGGAATCAGGAGAATGGATTTGTGGTCAGATTTGCCAAATGGATGGCGGGGGAGAGCTTTGTATGCGTCTCTGTGTGGAGTAAAGGTGGTCTAGAGTTGATTTATTATTATTTTTTTCCCCCTCTGGTTGCACATGTGCCATGCTGGTAGAAATGTGGTAAAACTGATTTAAGTTTGCTTGCTTTAAAGTGCACCACTTCTGGATGAGCATTTGCTTATGGTCTTATACAGCTCGTTGAGTGCGATCTTAGTGCCAGCATCGGTTTGTGGTGGTAAATATACGGCTATGAAAAATATAGATAGTGTGGTCTACAGCTTATCATGAGGTACTCTACCTCAGGCGAGCACTACCTCGAGACGTCCTTAATTTTTGACATTGCGCACCAGCTGTTATTGACAAATAGACTTACCGAATGCAGCTGTCCTGTCGATGCACGGAAAACACAGCCAACTGTATATTATCCGTGTCGTCGTTCAGCCACGACCCTGTGAAACATAAGACATTAGATTTTTAATGTCCCGTTGGTAGGATAGTCTCGAACGTAGCTCATCCAGTTTATTCTCCAGTGACTGCACGTTGGCCAATAGAACAGATGGCAGAGGCTACCCACTCGCCAACAAATTCTCACAAGGCACTCCGATCTCCGCCCGCTCTACAGGGGTGTGTGATGTATGTTAATTTGTGTATTGCTGATGAATTAGAATGGGTGTGTGTTTGTTGAATTATAACAGTGGTATGTGGGTTTCTGGAATTGTAACAGTGGTGTGTGTATTTGTGGGTTGAGTTATAGCAGGGATGTGTGTTTGTATTGTTGAGTTGTAACAGGGGTGTGCGTTGGTGGGTTGTGTGTGAGTGTATTTTTTTCATCCAAACTCTTGGGGGTATTTTATAATGTGGGCTCCACAGTTATGCAGTACCCCCCCAGAGAGAGTGAGTGATTGTGTGAGTGAGATGGAGCTGTGGGATCAGTCATTTATAGTATGTATTTCCGTGCATCTATACATTCATCTGGTACATGGAGTAGAGCGTGTCAGTAGACCATTTCTCATTTCCTCCTCCGTAAATCCATTTGAATTCAGTCACTTTTTGAGAGCACCCCTTTTTGATTTGAACAAAACCTTCCGTACATATTTTCCCATTATCATTGTGCTCAGAAAGTAACTGTTTGGACCTGAATGCCAAAACATTCAATAGATAAAGGCCCCCCCACCATACCATGAAACATCCATGTCTTCATTGCTGAAAAAGATGAATGGTTGGGATTTATATATTTTAAAAGCTTACAAACAGGGTCTAACTATTTGGTGATTTCTTGAAAAAAAAGTTTTTTAAATGAAATGGTAATTGACGTTTAAGGTTAAATGATCCTAAAATGAACAAACTCCTAAAAATGTTTATTTGCAAATAGCTATGACCCTATTTTACATAATCTGAGGTTTTTGTGTTGTGCCCGCCATCAGTTGAGACACATGCTCTTGAACCTCAGATGATGTGAAGTATTATCTAAGCTGCAACATGTGAATTTCAAAGAACATCAGAGTATACACATGTGTATACACAATTTTTAACCTTAAATGTCAATTATCATTTGATTTAAAAAACATATATTTTTTCCAAAAAATCACCAAATAGTTTGACCCCGTTTTTGTAAGCTTTTAAATTATATCAAACTCAACTGCTTATCTTTTCCTGTGATGAAGACATGGATGTTTTATGGTATGGTGTGATATTCAAAATGGGTAAACTTTTAGCACTTCAGGTCCAAAAAGTCACTTTCTGGCCACATCTAGGTGGGATGGACTGAGAGTAGCTGAGGGGTGGGGCTAAGGTGATGGGTGGGATGGACTGAGAGTAGCTGAGGGGTGGGGCTAAGGTGATAGGTGGGATGGACTGAGAGTAGCTGAGGGGTGGGGCTAAGGTGATAGGTGGGATGGACTGAGAGTAGCTGAGGGGTGGGTTTAAAAGCTCATGTTCTATAATATTTATGACTGAGAACACGATTTATATCAAATTACTTTATTCTTGTAACTACTGTAAAAAAATTGTAATGTGTGTACAATGTACATTTAACAACAAAACAAAGTTTATTTTTGTACTCTGAAGAGGGGAGTGGTGGATGGTCAAAAGTGAGTGAATTCAAAAAGATTGACCTTCTCTGTCTTGCTCACTGTCTCTCTCTCTTCTCTCTCCCCTCTCTTCTCTCTCTGTAATCTGGGAGAGGTGAGGTAGAGGACCACTCTTTCTTCCTACAATCTCGCACAAATCTACATTTCAAACGTGATGCTGATGGATGCTACACACACACACACACAGCTCCCCTGATGGCTGTGATCTCCACAACAGAACATCTGCATTAGTGTTTCAGCACATATTTCTTGCTCATTATGGCACCATGCCAGCGTGCACCTCTTTCTCTCTGCGGCTGGCTATTTATGGGGGTGAACGGAAGGGATGTGCACAGTTATTAAAATATCAGAACGGCATTAGGCCTATACAAAATTATAGGCCTATTTTAACACTAAAAAGGCTTTTTTGTGAATTAAATTACATACAACAGGGATCATCAACTAGATTCAGCCTAGATTCAACTTTTGTCTTGATATCCAATTTGTAGTTAGTTTTCTCCCATCGCTGCAACTCCCCTACGGACTCGGGAGAGGCGACGGTCGAGAGCCATGCTTCCTCTGAAACACGATCCTGCAAAGCCGCACTGCTTCTTCACACACTCCTCGCTTAACCCGGAAGCCAGCCACACCAATGTGTCGGAGGAAATACCGTCCAGCTGACGACCGAAGTCAGCTTGCAAGCGCCCGGCCCTCAACAAGGAGTCCCTAGACCGCAATGGGACAAGGAAATCCCGGCTGGCCAAACCATCCCCTAACGCGGACGATGCTGGGCCAATTGTGCGCCGCCTCATGGGTATTACGGTCAGCTGTGACACAGCTTGGGATCGAACCCGGGTCTGTAGTGACGACTCAAGCATCACTCGAGGCTAAATATCTCTTTATTACGTGTAGAAATACTTTGGAACAGATTTTCAACATTTAAAATCACTTGGAGCTGATTTGCTGGTATTTTTAGTCTTTTATATCCAACAATAAAACATTAAAAAATATATAGATAACTTGAAGGGCCAAATAAAATCACCCGCCGGTCAAATTCGTCCCACAGGCCGCCAGTTAGGGAACCCTGACTTTTCTAAGCTACTCGAAACAGGCACAATAATAATAAGAACTTAATTATATGGGATGCTAAATAACATTGTGGCTGCTACAAGTTGGCCAGTCTTGGCTGTAGCTGAGTTGCCTTGGCTGCATCTCGCTCTTCCTCCCTCAGCTGCAGCAATGGAGCGCCAGCCTCTTTCCCTCACGCAGCAGTGCTCAGTTAAAAAACAAACACATTTCTCCATATCCAGATATCTGACAACAATTCATGGTACTTTTCGAATTGGGAAATAATTTCAAATCCCCATCCCTAGTGAACAGGCCACGCTCCCTTTAGGGATGTGGAAAGCCCGCACACACCAAGAACAGTGACACTTTCAATTACACTGCACACTCTCGCCTGCATGTAGCTACTCTATGGAGTAATTGTTAGTCTAACAGTTGCAAATGTGAATTTCTATTGGACAAATTCAGGTATTGTTTTTATCCCTGTTTCGTTTTTAAGAAAAGTTTTTCCACAGAATCGGCGGAATGAATACACCCCTGATCACACACAAACAGTTCACTTTCATAGCAGCCACCTACAAACAGCATGATCACTTTGCTCGTTGTATATATAATTCCTTCCCGCAACTATCTACACGGTCTCCTCCTCTCACCTTTTGGCTCGCATGTGGACTTCAGTGCACAACACATCAGCTGTCTGTGACCAGGCGAAAAAACCTTTCCAAGCCAAACCTTTATATAATGACGGCTATAACTACTACACACATCCTCCATTGTTGTCATAGTAATCATAGCTACTAAAACGAATGCGTTAGTAAACCCGCTAGCTACAATCATCCAGTACAGTGTACAGTCAGAAAGCGGTTTAGCAGTTACACAGCTGGGCCCCGGTGGCAATAAATTAATAAAACCAAAAGCTTACCTAGAGTTGTATGAGTTCGTGTTGGATAGCCAGCTAGCTAACACAGCATCCCTCTCTGGTTGAATGTAAAATTGTGTGTGTGTGTGTGAGCAATACATACATACATACAATCTCTTGCTTCTCCTTCATTTTGGAAGAAATTAATTTGTTCAAAACTTCAACTATTGTCTTTCTCTCCCTTTTGAGTCAACTACTCCCCACGTGTTATGCACTGCAGTGCTAGCTAGCTGGAGCTTATGCTTTCAGTACTAAACTCAGCAAAAAAAGATACTCCCTCTCACTGTCAACCATGTTTATTTTCAGCAAACGTGTAAATGTATGTAAGAACATAACAAGATCCAACAACTGAGACATAAACTGAAAAAGTTCCACAGACATGTGACTAACAGAAATGGAATAGTGTGTCCCTGAACAAAGGGGGGTCAAAATCAAAAGTAAAAGTCAATGCAGCTGGTATCCACACCAGAAACTAAGCACTGCAGTGCATCTCCTCCTCATGGACTGCACCAGATTTGCCAGTTCTTGCTGTGAGATGTTACCCCACTCTTCCACCAAGGCACCTGCAAGTTCCCAGACATACCTGGGGGGAATGGCCCTAGCCCGTACCCTCCGATTCAACAGGTCCCAGACGTGCTCAATGGGATTGAGATCCGGGCTCTTCAATGGCGATGGCAGAACACTGACATTCCGGTATTGCGCACCGAATGAGCAGTATGGCTGGTGGCATTGTCATGCTGGAGGGTCAGGTCAGGATGAGCCTGCAGGAAGGGTACCACATGGGGGAGGAGGATGTCTTCCTTGTAATGCACAGCGTTGAGATTGCAGGCAATGACAACAAGCTCAGTCCGATGATGCTGTGACACACCGCCCCAGACCATGACGGACCCTCCACCTCCAAATGGATCCTGCAACAGAGTGCAGCCCTCGATGTAACACTCATTCCTTCAACGATAAATGCAAATCCGACCATCACCCCGGTGAGACAAAACCGCAACTCGTCAGTGAAGGGCCCTTTTTCCCAGTCCTGTCTGGCCCAGCGACGGTGGGTTTGTGCCCATAGGCAACGTTGTTGTCGTTGATGTCTGGTGAGGACCTGCCTTACAACAGGTCTACAAGCCCTCAGTCCAGCCTCTCTCAACCTATTGCCGACAGTCTGAGCACTGATGGAGGGATTATGCGTTCCTGGTGTAACTCGGGCAGTTGTTGTTGCCATCTTGTACCTGTCCCCAGGTGTGATGTTCGGATGTACCAATCCTGTGCAGGTGTTGTTACACGTGGTCTGCCACTGTGAGGACGATCAGCTGTCCGTCCTGTCTCCCTGTAGCACTGTGTTAGGCGTCTCACAGTACGGACTTTGCAATTTATTGCCCTGGCCACATCTGCAGTCCTCATGTCTCCTTGCAGCATGCCTATGGCACCCAGGTGAGCAGGGACCCTGGGCATCTTTCTTTGGGTGTTTTTCAGAGTCAGTAGGAAGGCCTCTTTAGGCGTCTTTAGTTTTCATAACTGACCTTTATTGCCTTCCGCCTGTAAGCTGTTAGTGTCTTAATGACTGTTCCACTGGTGCATGTTCATTAATTGTTTATGGTTGACCAGGCATGGGAAACAGTGTTTAAACCCTTTACAATGAAGATCTGTGAAGTTATTTGGACTTTTATGAATTATCTTTGAAAGACAGGATCCTGAAAAAGGTGTTAATTTTTTTGTTGAGTTTAGATTCATTCTCTGATCTTTTTGATTTGATCGTGTCAGTTCATGCTGCAAGAGCTCTGATAGCTTGGAGGATGTCCTCCGGAAGTTGTCATAATTACTTTGTAAGTCTACGAAAGGGGGTGATAACCATGAGCCTCCTAGATTTTGTATTGAAGTCAATGTACCCAGAGGAGGACAGAAGCTAGCATGGTGCTAACCTACAGAGTGCTGTTGAGGCTACTGTAGACCTAATGTTGAGGCAAAAGTGTGTTTTTTTTTTTATAAATCATTTGTTTTTGTAAATATATTTAGTATGGTTTAATCTAAAAAATAAATTAAAAAAAGTTAACTTTTGTTGAAAAAATTAATAAAAATGAAATTCAATGAGGATGGTCCTCCTCTTCTGAGGAACCTCCGCTACTCACAATCCACCCCCTTTCCTCCCTGTATAACTACAGAAAGACATGATACTATGATATTCAGCACAGCACATCACAATACAGTACCCTATCATTATCCTCCCCTCTCTTATCCCCTGTGTCGTGACTTTGATTTAATGGGATGACTGTTATTTATCGAATCAACAAACTGTTTTAATTGTTACCCAATTTATATATATATATATATTGTGTGTGTATGTAACGATGAACTCATTGTTGGGGGCACCACGGAAGAAGTTGTTTAACGAGTTATCGAGTTTAATTCGGGAGATGTTATACATCAATAGGTCCCTTATTAATCATTACCTCATAAGTCTAATTTTGAACGTCGCAGACTTTTTGGATCCGTAAGAACCCCAAGCCTTTTCTTATTATTCAATTCTACACAAACTGATCTAATTATTTATTTAATAACTGACTAAATAATAATACAGAATACACAATTACATGAGACAAATGTCCCTAGTGAACTGACTAGATATGATGGCTAGATACACAATGGAAAGAGATAAAGGGACATTTTATCGTGGATACATTCTAGGACCGTTCTCAAATTAATCCTACACATTGCTCATGAACTGCTGCCCATTTCGGTAAGAATTGCAATGTATTTATGTGTAAGTTAGATGTCTTTGGTTTCAACAGAGAGACGTCAAACAATCGAGCATTCTATGGAGAATGGCTTGTGGGTGTAAGGCTCTGATTGTCCACCAGAGGTCACAATGTTTTTAGTTGTTTTGGCTTGAAGTGAAGTGTTTCTTCAGAACAGATCTTCAGCTGCACCAATGATTGTCTGAGATGGGATCTTCTTCCTTTCTGGGGTAGATCCGTTTACAGGCACAGCTGCAGACTGTCAATGTTTTGGTCTAGTGAGTTTATCTTCAACTCTTGAGTTTCAAAGTTTCCAACCATTTGTAACGTTTAGCTCATGCTTCACATCTGCTGGTCTGCATGTTAATTCTTAATTTTTACATTTTTTATTGAATATCCAAAACATACAATATACTTGCAGTGAAGACACTCAACAACTACACCACACCAGTCATCCAACAGACTCCCATTCAGAGCGACACACAGAAGCATCCAGGGTCAACGCCCTGCTCAAGGGCACATCAACAGACAACCCACCCCCTCCCCCCACAGTTCTCCTTCAACACCTGAGACCCCCCCCCCCCCCCCCCCCCAAGAAAAATAACAGATTTATTCCATTTCCCACCCCCAAGAACCCCCCCCCCCCCAACAGCATGTTAGTTCTTAGCGAGTACTTTTAAGCATTCCATCACAGACCCGCTCTTCTGACCTCATTCAGTGTGTGTGGTTTAGTTAATGTGCAAGGGACATGAAAACTATGATCTCGTTAACTAAAATCACATTCCTATCATAACAAAAATAGTTTCATTGTTCTTTATATTCTATTAACATCATATTGGGCTCTCCTTCGTGGCCGACGTGAGTAAGACATTTAAGCGTGTTAACCCTCGCAACGCTGCCGGTCCAGATGGTATCCCTAGTCGCGTCCTCAGAGCATGCGCAGACCAGCTGGCTTGTGTGTTCACCGATATATTCTCTCCCTCTCGCAGTCTGTTGTTCTCACATGCTTTAAGATGTCCACCATTGTCCCTGTACCTAAAAGTAAAGGTAATTGAACAAATGACTATCGCCCCGACGCACTCACCTCTGTCATCATGAATTGCTTTGAGAGACTAGTCAAGGATCATATCACCTCCACCCTAGACCCACTTCAATTTGCTTACTGCCCCAATAGATCCACAGACGACGCAATCGCCACCACACTGCCCTCTCCCATCTGGGCAAGAGGCTATGTAAGAATGCTGTTCATTGACTATAGCTCAGCATTCAACACCATAGTACCCTTCAAGCTCGAGGCCCTGGTTCTGAACCCCGCCCTGTGCAACTCTGTCCTGGACTTTCTGATGGGTTGCCCCCAGGTGGTGACGGTAGGAAACAACACCTCCACTTTGCTGATCCTCAACACTGGGGCCCTACAAGGGTGCATGCTTAGCCCCCTCCTGTACTCCCTGTTCACTCATGACTGCGTGGCCAAGCACGCCTCAAACTAAATCAAGTTTGCAGACGACACAACAGTAGTAGGCTTGATTACCAATAATGATGAGACAGCCTACAGGAAGTAGATGAGGGTTCTGGGAGTGTGGTGCCAGGAAAATAACCTCTCACTCAACGTCAACAAAACTATGGAGATTTAACGTGGACTTCAGGAAACAGCAGAGGAAGCACCCCCCCCCCCCCCCCCCTATCCACATCGACGGGACCGCCCGCAGTGGAGAAGGTTCAAGTTCATTGGAGTACACATGACTGACAAACTGAAATGGTCCACCCACACAGACAGTGTGGTGAAGAAGAGACTAAAAAACAGCTTCTATCTCAAGGCCATCAGACTGTTTAAATAGCCATCACTAGCACATCATAGGTGTCTGCCTATAGACATAGATTAGGAATCACTGGCCACTTTAAGAAATAGATCCCTAGCTACTTTAACAATGTTCAGTGTCTAGCATTACTCATCTCATATGTATAAACTGCACTCCACACTATTCTACAGTATCTTAGTCACTTTTAAATTGTTTACATATTGCATCACTCATTTCATATGTATATATTGTATTCTATACTACACCACTGACAGTTAAACAGCCATCTCCAGCAGATCAGAGGCTGCTGCCTATAGACATAGATTAGGAATCTCTGGCCAGTTTTCAGGAAGTTAAACACTTTTAATGTCTCTGTATCTTACATTACTCATCTCATGTGTGAACTGTACTCTATACTATTCTACAATGTCTTAGGCACTTTAATTGTGTGTAAATGTTGCATCACCCATCTCTTGTGTATATACTGTACTCCATACTATGCCACTGTATCTAAGTCCAATGCCTCTGTGACATATATGTATAGATATTCTTAATCCATTCCTTACTTAGATGACATGTATTTTGGGTATACGTTGTGAAACTGTTAGCTATTACTTGTTTGATATTACTGCACTGTCGGAGCTAGAAGCACAAGCATTTCAGTACACCCGCAATAACATCTGTTAAACACGTGAATGTGACCAATAACATTTTTATTTGATTGGATGGAAACTTGTAACAGCCGAAGGGGTTTCCTTCCTAAGTTACAGTATTTGGTTCATAGAGTTTTTAATAACATCACAAAATGAAAAGCGATATGACATGGTTATTCTTTAGATCCCCACTGACCATTCTTAACATTCCTATCTTAGAAATATTGTTCCAATTAACTTTTTTGGATGTTATAGTTTGAGGCACAAGTTTCCTGGAGGACAAAGGCATTCCTTTGGTTGGTACTGAAGAGCAGGAGAGGGTTCTCTGCTGCATAAGAATTTACGTTTGGCGTGAGGTTTCATAAAACCGGCCCAGCCCCCCCCCCCCCTCTCCTCTCCTGTGGCAACACGTACATTCTAAGTGAGGTTTCATAAAACCGCCCCCCCCCCCTCTCCTCTCCTGTGGCAACACGTACATTCTAAGTGGAGTCTTTCTCCATTCGAATTTGTTTTAGAATGTTCAGTTGAACTTCAACCAAAACAAATTTCATCACTTTTATAATTTCTGCATTTCCTGCACTCAATTGCAGTGGTAGAAAAAGTACCCAATTGTCATACTTGAGTAAAAGTAAAGATATGTTAATATAAAATGACTCAAGTAAAAGTGAAAGTCACCCAGTAAAATACTACTCGAGTAAAAGTCTAAAAGTATTTGGATTTAAATATACAAATATACTTATGTATCAAATGTAAATGTAACATGCTGATTTTGGTCTACACCATCACTGGTATTATCAGGCTGCATTAGCTAGCTACGTTTGCTCTTACTCAGTACATTTACTATCTAGCTAGCTATTAGCATTAGCTGCTAACAATTAGCATCTCACAAAATTTAAGGCAACTTGCTAAGAAAGACATACTAGCTGTTTGCTGATGTAAGAAACACAAACTAATAGTGTCATTATAGAACGCTAGTGAATTTTATATTAAGAAGCAAAGTGAAAACAACATTGTTGCAGGTGCTGCATTGACCATGCAGACTGAACGCAAGTGTCTCTTAGTTGAGGAACATCAAATGCGCTCCTTGAGTGACAGACATTACACATGGCGTATCACATTTAACAAACCAAACATTCAAATGCCATTATAGAAGGTAAAGTAAAAACCCAAACTGGTCCCCTGCATCAATACCGGTATATCATAAAATATGGTATACTGCCCAGCAAAAACCTGCTGTTTGTTAAATATTGTGTTCTATAGTTTGAAAATAAATAAATGTGACTCTGGATGACATGTTTTCCAACGTTAGATATGTTTTCCTAAAGAAGTTAAATCCACTTTGTTTTGTTTCCTTGCCACAATACTAAGAAGTATGGTGATACTGGTATAGTCCCAGCCCTACCTAACACATTTGAAAGCCTGTGGTGTAGGGGTGTGAACGTTTAAGTGAAGTTGGGATCCTTAACCTTAAGAAAAATCCCTAACCCAAAAACTGTTTTAAAATTTAAAATCGCAGTGCAGTTATCACAAAGCCATATTTTCAGTGTTTGTAGCCTAACAAGACTATATGGCTATAAAGTTGTGTAATTGAAATAAAACCAGAGAGGAGAGGCAAACTTTTAGGCTCCGTTGGGAAATCTGCGAGGCATGCAAGACAATTAAGACGTATGTGCACGGTTCTGCCTGCCCCTGCTCTCTCGCCCTCGCGCTGGCCTGCCTGCTCTTTCTCTTTGAACACACTCTCCTCATTAGCAGTCTTCGGTCTGTTGTGTGTAGACTATTCTAGTTTAGGCTATAGGCAATTAATGGGACGATGTCGCTGGGATAAAGAGGTATCTTCGGGCCAGTCTTGCGAGCACAGGTAGGCTACTCTTAGTTGCTGAGTGGGTGGGGGTGTTTTTGTCTCATAAAATTACACTAGGCTACCACTATAGCCTGTATTTATGACCCTTTTCAGATTTGTTGGTATGTGGCCCCTTGAAAGCGCCTCGGCAATGGCAAATACAGAGAAATACCTTTCTTGCAAACTCAAAACCCTACAATGCAATAATCAATAACAATCTATTAATATAAAAAACCCACAAGGAATAAGATATGAAATACACAAAGTAAGCATACTATATACAGGAAATATTTGAACTGTCAGTTCCAATACCATATTTACATGTGCAGAGATCCTAGTGATGGAGGTAGATATGTATAGTGTAAGGTGACTAGGCTACAGGATAAAAGAAACAGAGTAGCAGCAGCTTGCATGTGTGTAGAGTCAGTAAAAATGTATGTCCATATTATGATGGAGTGAGTGTTTGTTGGAGTGACAGAGCAAATATTGAAATAAAAGGTCAGTAAAGATACAAGTAAACTCTGTCCATGTAGCTATTTTGTTAGCTATTCATCATCAGTCATATTGCTTGGGGATAGAAGCTGTTCAAGATCCTGTTGGTGTCAGACTTGATGCACCGGTACCTCTTGCTGTGCTGCAACAGAGAAAATAGTCTATGGCTTGGGTGGTTGGGGTCTTTCACGATTTTCCAGGCATTCTTTTTACACCGCCTGATATACAGGTCCTGGATGGCAGGGAGCTCGGCCCCAGTGATGGGCTGTCCGTACAACCCTCTGTAGCGCCATGAGATCCTAGCCTTCCTGCTGCCTGCGCGCAGTCTACTCTTAACTAACTTTTTAAAGTTAGTTCAATATAGTGACTTACCAAGAGATTTAGTAGAAAGAAAGCACATCTAGCTACCCTACCATTAAAAAAAACAGCATAAACAACACGTTTATTGTTGTCAGGGAAACAATATATAATTATATGCCCTAGCAGAATTCTACTGCCGAAAAAAGTAGACACTTCTGATGGGGACACTTTTTTTGTTATCAATTATCGACATGTTACTGTACTGCATTATTATGTGTGTAAAGGGTGGTGGTAGAGAACTTCACTGCCTGGCCCTAGCGGGCATGCATATGTTATATGGCCATTATTCTGCATTGTGAATTGACTGCAATTGTAATATTTTGTTATCTTTTTTAACGGAAAACCGATTTTATTTTTTAAAATTGTATTATTTTTTAAATGGCTGTTTTAAACATTTAGGACAGTTGTCCATCTGTCACATTCCTACTGTGATGTAATCAACTCAAATCCTGTTAACCTCTTGCTGGAACGTGTGTGTGTGTGTGTGTGTGTGTGTGCACTTCACCTTTTGGACTATCAGAGGTTGCCCCAGCCTAAATCCCTTTTTATGTAATTAACTGTCTGTTTTCTTGTGATTAGTGGTCACTCATTGAGGGCCATAGTCATCAAAATAGTTTGCTGGGTTTCTGCCCTTGCAGGGTATTAAGACTTCTAAGAATTAGTCTTATCCTGGAAGGCTGCAGAATTGGATTAATTCAACTTAATCAACAAAACAACGTTCTATTTGAAACAGCCATAAACTCTGTTATTGGTTTAGATTGAGTAGTGCCACCACATCCACCCCCCTAGGTGAGGTCACCTGATAGATACTGGTCCCTCAGTGTCGAGGGAAGGTCTTCCTTCCTGTGGTCATTACTCCCAAATGGCCCTCATGAGGACAATGAGAATGGCATATAGTTGTCAGGGGGAAGTGTCCCTGTGAGTTGACTCTGTCCACTTCTTCTAATAGTGGCTGTGCTGCATCCAGCCCCTGTATTTGTTAGGGTTGGGAATTGCCAGGGACTAACCCCAATACAATATTATCACGATACTAGTTCCCAATACGATATGTATTGCGATTCTCATGATTCTATATGTGTTGCGATTCACTATGGTGTTGAACGCTGAGCTATAGTCAACGAATAGCATTCTCACATGGGTGTTCCTTTTGTCCAGGTTCAAAGCACTTCATGTCTACAGACGTGAGTGCTACGGGTTTGTAGTCGTTTAGGCAGGTTACCTTCGTGTTCTTGGGAACAGGGACTATGGTCATCTGCTTGAAATATGTTGGTATTACAGACTCAGACAGGGAGAGATTGAAAATATCAGTGAAGACACTTACCAGTTGGTCAGCGCATGCTCGGAGTCCACATCCTGGTAATCCGTCTGGGCCTGTGGCCTAAATCTTGATCTGTTTTAAAGGGCTTACTCACATCAGCTGCGGAGATCGTGATCTCAGAGTCGTTCGGAACAGCTGATGCTCTCATGCATGTTTCAGTGTTACTTGCATCGATGCGGACATAGAAGTAATTTAACTCGTCTGGTAGGCTCGTGTCACTGGGCAGCTCTCAGCTGTCAGCTTCCCTTTGTAGTCTGTAATAGTTTGCAAGCCCTGCCACATACGATGAGCATCGGAGCCGGTGTAGTACGATTTGATCTTAGTCCTGTACTGATGCTTAGCCTGTTTGGTTCATCAGAGGTTATAGTAGTTTGGGAGTAAATACCTTTCGTCCGACTCATTTAAAGAAAAATTATTTGTCCAGATTATTTGTCCAGTTCAAGGTAAGTAATCACTGTTCTGATGGCCAGATGCTCTTTTTGGTCATAAGAGACGGTAGTAGCAACATTATGTACAAAATAAGTTTTAAAAAATGCGTAAAAAAACAAACAAAATAGCACGGTTGGTTAAGAGGCCATAAAAACGGCAGCGTCATCTGAAAATTGTCTCCCTATTTAAAAAGAAGATGGAGAACAAGCTATTAAGGAAAATACTTGTGTTTTTGGTGCAGGTACAGTCAACTAGTGCAAAAACAATTTTACGATTATTGTCATTACTATATATCGTCAGAAATAATATCCCAATATGTAAATATCGATTTATTTTCCACCACCACTAGTATTTATGGAGAAAAGTATTCTGGCTACACTGAGAAAAGGACAGGAGAAAAGTAGCTATGTCAGAGTGCTGTCTGCTGATAGAATGCCTGTTTTGTGAATTCTTATCCAAGTGTAGAAGTGCAACTGAAGCACAAAATCTACAGTAAGAAGCACTTTAGATCTGCGTTTACAAAGCGTAGAGAGATTTCTTATGCTTTTTAGCTTAGATTTTTTCCTAAAAAAAACTAGTTCTGCATTTACGCGACCCCTAAGTTTAACTTGCTAGTTATGTGATTCGAGTGATCTGGTTTTATGTAGCAACATTTTAAATATATATTTTTTTACATTGGATAAAAGTGGAGACCCAGAGCTAGAAAATTGTATATAATACGCTGCAGTTGAGGAACAAATGGGGAAAGGAATTCTGCTTTGAAAGTTGATCAACTCGTAACCCCACTTTTGAGAAAATGTCCCTTGAATGTTTTGGGACTGGAGAGCTCTTCTCTTTCTACACCCATTCAGCATCGTTCACAACCTCTTAAGCCCCACCCATCTCTTTAAGGATTCACATTTGAGGCCATGTGCTAAACAGTGAGTATGGTAGTGTACAACCAAAGATTAAGATGTAAGGCTGGTTTATACTACTACAATCGACAGGAAATTCATGGAAATTCCCTATTACTTTTGCTAATTCTGTTAGCATTCCGGTAATAGACGACCAATGTAAAAATAAATATATATATATTTTTTTTTTGGGGGGTGCCTCATTGTGTACTAAGCCAGTAATATCGTAAATCCTTGGATGAGAGAAGGACAGTATGACGATATGAAAATCTGGATACTGCCCAACCATAGTTTCCATATGTTTGTATGCATGTCCGGGAATACTTTTTTTCGACATTTTGTTACGTTTCAGCCTCATTCTAAAATTGATCAAATGTTTTTTTTTTTTACTCGTCTATCTACACACAGTATCCCATAATGACAAAGTAAAAACTGTTTTTTAGGTATTTTATTAAAAATACATAACTGAAATATCACATTAACATACAATACCAGTCAAAACTTTGGACAGACCTACTCATTCAAGGGTTTTTCTTTATTTTTTACTATTTTCTGTATTGCAGAATAATAGTGAAGACATCAAAACTATGAAATAACACACACAGAATCATGTATTAACCAAAAAAGTGATAAACAAATCAAAATAGATTTTAGTTTCTTCAAAGTAGCCACCCTTGCACACTCTTGGCATTCTCTCAACCAGCTTAACCTGGAATGCTTTTCCAACCATCTTGAAGGAGTTCACACATATGCAGAGCACTTGTTGGCTGCTTTTCCTTTAGTCTGCAGTCCAACTCATCCCAAACCATCTAATTTGGGTTGAGGTTGGGTGATTGTGGAGGCCAGATCATCTGATGCAGCACTCATCATGCTCCTTCTTGGTCGAACAACTCTTACACAGCCTGGAGGTGTGTTTTGGGTCATTGTCCTGTTGAAAAACAAATTATAGTCTCACTAAGTGCAAACCAGATTGGATGGTGTATTGCTGCAGAATGCTGTAGTAGCTTGCTGGTTAACTGTGCCTTGAATTCTAAATGAATCACTGACAGTTTCGCCAGCAAAACACCATCACACCACCTCCTGCATGCTTCAAGGTGGGAACTAAACATGCAGAGATCATCCATTCATCTACTCTGCATCTCATAAAGACACGGCAGTTGGATCCCAAAATCTCAAATTTGGACTCATCAGACCAAAGGACAGGTTTTCACCGGTCTAATGTCCATTGCTCGTGTTTCTTGGCCCAAGCAAGTCTCTTCTTCTTATTGGTGTCCTTTTAGTAGTGGTTTATTTGCAGCAATTCGACCATGAAAGCCTGTTCACGCAGTCTCCTCTGAACAGTTGATGTTGAGACTTGTCTGTTACTTGAACTCTGAAGCATTTATTTGGGCTGCAATTTCTGAGGCTGGCTAATGAACTTGTCCTCTGCAGCAGAGGTAACTCTGGGTCTTCCTGGGTCTTCCTTCCTTGAAATGCATTCCAGGTGACTACCTCATGAAGCTGGTTGAGAGAATGCCAAGAGTGCTGTCATCAAGGCGAAGGGCGGCTACTTTGAAAATATTGTAAAAATAAAGGAAAAACCCAGGAATAAGTAGGTGTGTCAACTTTTGACTGGTACTGTAAGTATTCAGACCCTTTACTCATTATTTTGTTGAAGGACTTTGGCAGCGGTTACAGCCTCTGGTCTTCTTGGGTATGACGCTACAAGCTTGGTACACCTGTTTTTGGGAAGTTTCTCCCTTCTCTGTCGATCCTCTCAAGCTCTGTCAGGTTGGATGGGAGCTTCGCTGCACAGCTATTTTCAGGTCTCTCCAGAGATGTTCGATCGGCTTCAAGTCCATGCTCTCGCTCAGCCACTCAAGGACATTCAGAGACTTATCTCGAAGCCACTCCTGCGCTGTCTTGGCTGTGTGCTTAGGCTCGTTGTCCTATTGGAAGGTGAACCTTTGCTCCAGAGTGCTCAGGACTTCATCAAGAATCACTCCGTTCATCTTTCCCTCAATCCGGACTAAATCAAATTTATTTATATAGCCCTTCTTCCATCAGCTGATGCCACAAAGTGCTGTACAGAAACTCAGCCTAAAACCGCAAACGGCAAGCAATGCAGGTGTAGAAGCACGGTGGTTAGGTAGAAGCACGGTGGCTAGGAAAAACTGTGCCAGGTTTCCTCCAGACGTGACGCTTGGCATTCCGGCCAAGTAGTTCACTCCATGTTTCTCATGGTCTGAGAGTCTTTTAGGTTCCTTTTGGCAAACTCCAACTGTGCTGCCATGTGCCTTTTACTGATGAGTGGCTTCCGCCAGGCTAGGAAGAGTCTTGGTGGTTCAAATCTTCTTCCATTTAAGAATGATGAAGGCCACTGTGTTCTTGGGGACTTTCAATGCTGTAGAAATGTTTTGGTACCCTTCCCCAGATATGTACCTTGACACAATCCTGTCTCTGAGCTCTACAGACAATTCCTTCAACCTCTTGGCTTGGTTTTTGCTCTGACATGCACTATCAACTGTGGGACCCTATATAGACAGCTGTGTGCCTTTCCAAATAATGTCCAATCGATTTGAATTTACCACAGGTGGACTCCAAGTTGTGGAAACCCCTCAATGATGATCAATGGAAGCAGGATGCCTCTGACCTCAATTTCAAGTCTCATAGCGAAGGGTCTGAATTCTTATGTACATAAGCTGTTTCTGTTTTTTATTTTTAATACATTAGCAAACATTTCTAAAAACCTGTTCGCGTTGTCATTATGGGGTATTGTGTCAAGATTGAGGAACATTTTTTATTTAATTCATTTCAGAATAAGGCTGTAACGTAACAATGTGGAAAAAGTCCAGGGGTCTGAATACTTTCCTAATGCACTGTATTTGATTCCAATCCAGCCATTACAATGAGCCCATACTCCTATAGCTTCTCCCACCAGACTTTTCTGGTGTATTGGCACTCTGACGGTGTACTTTCCCATGATGAGAGAAACGTCTCTTGAGCAAGGCTTAATCAATCCAATGAGTCAATGCAGTGAATCAGCAGAGCTACAGCCTGGCAGTGAAAAATACCTGGCAAACAGGACCTCTGCTGACTGATAAATGGGTGTGTGTGTGTGCGTTTTAAACAAGACATCATCCACACTGCATGGTTGACACATTAGTCATGTACTATGGAGGCATCAAGGTCTCTCCCTTCCTCTCTCTAACTCCATTTTTTTATTGAGGGGTTGGGTTAAATGCAGAAGACACATTTCAGTTGAATACATTCAGTTGTGCAACTCACTAGATATCCCCTTTCCTTTCGTCTAAATGAAACGTCCCCCACTCATAATTACAGGAAGTCTGTACTAGAGCTGGGCAATATGAACAACAATTCTGGTCATTTATAATGATAAATAGTTTATAACATTTAAATGTTATCACCCTTAAAATTACTACACTGAACAAAAATATAAACAACTATTTCAAGGATTTTACTGAGTTACAGTTCATATAAGAAAATAAATCAAATTAATTCATTAGGCCCTAATCTATGGATTTCACATGACTGGGAAAATGGATGACTGGATCAGAAAACTAGTCTGTGTCTGGGGAGACATATCCTTCACATAGTCTGATTGTGGAATGTTATCCCACACGTCATTGGCTGTGCGAAGTTGCTGGATATTGGCGGTGTTAGGTTCTGAACAGAGAAACTAAAACGGACGACTAGAAAAAGCTCACACCAAGTTTATTCACCCACTGTGTCATACAGCTGCAAATAAATTTTGCCCATGATCAAACAATGATGTTTACTGCCTGTCAGGGCAAGAGTAGTGGTGCAACTATTGTGCTGTTGTCTTCGCAGTCACTTCTCCACGATTGTTCATCAGTGACCTCCTGTTCACCTTATTCAACAGACCTGGGTCATATACTCTGTTCAACTTTTCTCTCACAGTCATTTTCCACACACCTTTACCCTTCTTTGACCCCTGACATATACAGTTGATGTCGGAAGTCTACATGCACCTTAGCCAAATACATTTAAACTCAGTTTTTCACAATTCCAGACAGTTAGGATCACCACTTTATTTTAAGAATGTGAAATGTCAGAATAATAGTCGACAGAATGCTTTAATTTCTTTCATCACATTCCCAGTGGGTCAGAAGTTTACATACACTCAATTAGTATTTGGTAGCATTGTCTTTAAATTGTTTAACTTGGGTCAAACGTTTCGGGTAGCCTTCCACCAGCTTCCCACAATAAGTTGGGTGAATTTTGGCCCATTCCTACTGACAGAGCTGTTGTAACTGAGTCAGGTTTGTAGGCCTCCTTGCTCGCACATGCTTTTTCAGTTCTGCCCGCAAATGTTCTATAGGGCTTTGTGATGGCCACTCACTACCTTGACTTTGTTGTCCTTAAGCCAACTTTAGAAGTATGCTTGGGGTCACAGTCCATTTTGGAAGACCCATTTGTGACCAAGATTTAACTTCCTGACTTGTGTCTTGAGATGGTGCTTCAATATATCCACATAATTGTCCTCCCTCATGATGCCATCTATTTTGTGAAGTGCACCAGTCCCTCCCGCAGCAAAGCACCCCCACAAAATGCCGCCACCCCCGTGCTTCACGGTTGGGATGGTGTTCTTCGGCTTTTTCGTCCAAAAATAACAATGGTCATTAAGGCCATACAGTTCTATTTTTGTTTCATCAGACCAGAGGACATTTCTCCAAAAAGTACGATCGTTGTCCCCATGTGCAGTTGCAAACCATAGTCTGGCTTTTTTATATGGCGGTTCTGGAGCAATGGCTTCTTCCTTGCTGAGCGGCCTTTCAGGTTATGTCGATTATAGGACTCGTTTTACTGTGGATATAGATACTGGAGGAAACAGGTACAAAAGTATCTTCACAAGGTCCTTTGCTGTTGTTCTGGGATTGATTTGCACTTTTCGCACCAAAGTACGTTCATGAGCGGTATGACGGCTGTGTGGTCCCATGGTGTTTATACTTGCATACCTATAGTTTTGTACAGATGAACGTGGTACCTTCAGCCGTTTGGAAATTTCTCCCAAGGATGAACCAGACTTGTGGAGGTCTTCAATTTTTTTCTGATGTCTTGGCTGATTTTTTTTTGATTTTCCCATGATGTCAAGCAAAGAGGCACTGAGTTTGAAGGTAGGCCTTGAAAGACATCCACAGGTAAACATCCAATTGACTCAAATTATGTCAATTAGCCTATCAGAAGCCTCTAAAGACACAACATCATTTTCTGGAATTTTCCAAGCGGTTTAAAGGCACAGTCAATTTGGTGTATGTAAACTTCTGACCCACTGGAATTGTGATACGGTGAAATAATATGTTTGTAAACAATTGTTGGAAAAATTGCTTGTGTCATGCACAAAGTAGATGTCCTAACAGACTTGCCAAAACTATAGTTTGTTAACAATAAATTTGTGGAGTGGTTGAAAAACGAGTTTTAATGACTCCGACCTAAGTGTATGTAAACTTCGACTTCAACTGTGTCTGTCTCTCTGTCTGTCTGTGTGTGTGTGTGTGTGTAACATGGACCCTGGATCATTACTACTCTCCCTTTTGGGATGGATCACACCTCCATTCTGTTCCTTCCCACCTATAGGCAGAAACTTACCACCGGCGCTTCCTGTTTAAGGACCAATCAGAATCTATGCTTCAAGATTGTTTTGATCACGTGGACTGGGAAATGTTCCGGGTTGCCTCTGAGAATTTTATCAACGTATACACTTACTCTGTGACTGGTTCATCAGAAAGTCCATAGAGGATGTTCTTCCCACTTAGACGATCCAAACTTATCCAAACCAAAAACATTGGATCGATGGCAGCATTCGCGCAAAACTTAATGAACTACTCAATTTAACCATGGCAAAGTGACTGGGAACATGGACGTATACAAAAGGACCAGCTACGACCTCCGTAAGGCAATCGAAGGCAAAATGACAGTACAGGTTCCAAGTGGTGTCGCAATTCAATGGCTCAGACACGATGTGGCAGGAATTTGACAATCATGGATTATAAAGGGAAAGCGACACCTCGCTTCTGGATGAGCTAAACACCCTCTTCTTCCACATCGAGGAAAACAACATTGTGCCACCGATGTGGGACCCGACGGTCATGAGGACTCAGTGGTCTCGTTTTCCATGGCCAACGTGAGTAAGTAATTTTAGGTGCGTTATCGCTCGCAAGGCTGCCGACTCAGACAGCATCCAACATTGGTCTGACCCAAGCCACATCCTCGGCTCATGTGCAGACCGGCCTACTGGAGTGTTCATGGACATTATTCAATCTTTCCATATACCAATCTGTTGTCCCCACTTGCTTCAAGATGTCCACCATTGTTCCTGTACCCAAGAAAGTCATTTAGTTCAGTTCCTTCACTATCACCATGTAGCACTCACTTCTGTCATCATAAAGTGCTTGAGGAGGCATTTCACCTCCACCTTATCCGACACCCTAGACCCACTACAATTCATCTCCTCAACAGATCCACAGATGATGCAATCTCCATTATTGTTCTATCCCACCTGGACAAGGGAAATACCCTTGTAATAATAAATAAATGTAATGATATTGTTTATCAACTACACTTCAGCCTTTAACATCATAGTACCCTCCAAGCTCATCACTAAGCTCGGGGCCCTGGGTCTGAACCCCTCCCTGTGCAACTGGGTCCTGAACTTCCTGATGGGCCAACCCCAAGTGGTCAATGTAGGCAACAACACCTCCATCATGCTGATCCTCAACACGGGTTCCCAACAGGGGTGCGTGCTCAGCCCCCTCCTGTACTCCCTGTTCACCCACATCTTTCTCCGCAGTGGAGATGGTCAAAAGCTTCAAGTTCCTCGGCGTGTACATTATTGACAAGCTGAAATGGTCCCTTCACACACAGCGTGGTGAAGTTGGCCCAACAGCACCTCTTCAACCTCAGGAGGTTGCTAAGACCCAAACAAACTTCTAGAGATGCACAATTGAGAGCATCCTGTAGGGCTGTATCACCGCCTGGTGCTGCAATTGCGTTGTCCAAAACCACAGGGCTCTCCGGAGGGTGGCGGGGTCATTCCAACGCATCACTGGGGGCACACTGCCTGCACTTCACGACATCTACAGCGCCCGGTGTCACAGGAAGGTTAAGAAAATCATCAAGGACCTCGGCCACCCGAGCCACGGTCTGTTCGCCCTGCTACCATCTAGAAGGCAGACACAGTACAGGTACTTCTCTTTTTTTATTGATTTGTATTAAAAAAATGTAATTTTACAAAAACAGTTCACATTGTAGCCAATTCAGTTAGAGTAATTCTGTTACTGATTTTGGTTTCAATCACTTAATAATTCATAAATTTGATATCAGTAAAAACACAAACTAATATGTACATCTTACCTTGTTACTTCTGTGAACTTCTCATTATTCTCCCTCATGAGGGAGAGAAATGAGAAAATACTTAAAGATTTGTGGGTATTTGTTAACGGAATTACAACGCACGAGGCAAATCATTTCTCAAACTAAATATGCGTTGCTATTTTATTTGTGTTTCTACCTTACGTCTTTGTCTGCTAGATGTTTTCTAAGACCCCTTTTCCCCGCGATGAGACAAGGACAAGCCCTCCCTAACCTGGACGACGCTAGGCCAATTGTGCGTCGCCCCATGGACCTCCCGGTCGCGGCCAGTTACGACAGAGCCTGGGCGCGAACCCAGAGTCTCTGATGGCACAGCTGGCGCTGCAGTACAGCGCCCTTAACCACTGCGCCACCCGGGAGGCGATTAATCATTATTATTACACTTTCCAGGTTGTTCAAAATGCTTACCATTGTACAGTATGGGGGGCAAACTCACGTCACCCACTAACAATGTGTTGATTTGGTAAGAGCATGGCCTGGGGGATAGAGATGGAGGGGGTTTAAACAGAGATCATAATACCACAACTTCAATGGATCAGCTCATTATCTTAGGTGGTCAACGGGCTTCTCTGAAACCCCATGGGTAACCACATGGATGTGCCTGTGTGTGTTTTGAAAGTGAGAGCGCGAGTAAGCATATGCTGCATTCTCTGTGTGTGTTATTGAGTGTGTGTACATTAGGTCCATCATTATTGGCACACTTATAATAAAGATGAGCAGAAAAGACTGTACTGTATATAATAAGTACAAATACTGAGCTATATGCTTAAAAAAGGGAAATTATTTTATACTAATATAGGAAAAGATACTTTGTTTAATAAGTTTTTAAAAATCTAAAAAAGACTGGTCAAAATTGCCACCCCTGTTTTCACTCTAGCACCTCCCCTTTCGAGTAAATGACACTGAGCCTTTTTCTAAAACATTTTATTAGCTTGGAGAACATGTTGGGAGTGATCTTAGACTGTACCTCCAAACAGAGTCTTTCCAGATCCTTGATATCCTTCCACTTATGGACTGCCCTCTTCAATTCAAACCACAGGTTTTCAATGGGGTTCAAGTCCTGAGACTGAGATGGCCATTGCAAAATTCAGATTTTGTGGCTATGGACTTCATGTTGGTGCTCATGGGTCCTTTTTTACATGAAAATGACCTCCGTGTCGTTATCCTCAGAGGGGAGGAGGGAGTAGTGGTAACGGGCGGCAATCATTTTGACCCTTTTACCCTTGTATTGCTTGTTAAACATTTTTCTCTGAGCAATTTAATCATCATAATATAATTTCTAAATTTTTCTGAGGAGACAATAGTTCAGTATTTGTATTATTTATTTTAGTATTTTTTTGCTCATCTTTGTCCAGTTTGCCAGTAATTATGAGCCTGTTTGTTCACCAGGCTGTGCGCTGTGTTTGAGTGGCAGGTGGTGGGATGGCTGGAATGATCTGTGGGTGTCTGTGGCCTGCAGTGTGAGCTCAGCTCCACGTACTAGCCACAAGGAGACTAGACCTACTGCTGGCACACACACTCGTAGGCATATCTCTACACACAAAGTAGGGAGGTGGGGAGGAAGTAAAAAGGTAAGGGAGGAAGACAGAATGTAAGGAAATAACATTACTTTTGGCAATGCTGCTGGATTAACGTTTTGGCGGAGTGTGTGGGAAGGATTTACCCTCCTGTGTTTTAGGTCATAGGAAAAGGAGGAAATAGGAACAACATATCCCTCACTCCATCAGAGAGATCTGCCGCTCTCCATCCCCCAGCATTCCTCTCTTCCTCCTTTAGCTCTCTTATCTTTCTTTCTCCTCACGTCTTTCTCTTCCCGCGTCTCCTCCTTTTATCTCTTTCTCTTTCTACCTTCATCTCTCTCTCTGCGTCATGTCTCTTTCCTGGATGACTGGCTCTCTCTATCTTAGGGCTGGCACAATGAGTATTAACTGTGTAACCGTTATGGATGAAGATGGTCATGACGGTTTGATTATTTTTTTTGTGGAACTGTTTCTGCTGTAACATGGACTTTCAACAACACCCCCATCAATGCAGCAGCACACAGAAATAGAATGAATAAAACAGGCTTGGCACCTAGGTCGTTATCAATCAAACGTCACAATACGGTGCAGAGCGTTCGATTTGGAGACCCCCAACTCCACTAAAACCATTGACAACTGTGCCATTTTCAAAGGATTGTTATCTCTTTGGTTGTAATATCATCACCTTTTTGAAGAGCGTAGTCAGAGTTACACGTTTTCGATCTAGTCCACATTTACCTCTGTTATACAGAAGTAACTGCATGCTTTTCATGATCAGTAAATATCAATTGATCAGGTATTTTCAGATTTCGGAGGGTAGCCGATCCATTTTGCATGTAGCTAGCTAGCTAAGCAAACGTCTAATTTAGCTTGCTTCATCAGAGATTAGGCTTTTGGAAAAAGCTTGATGTTGTCAGTTGGACTACTGTCATCACCACTATAGGTGGCAAGCAAATATAGCCATCTACCGGTAGTTGACCTTCACAGCCCTAGTCTCGCTCTGTCTTTCTCTTCTTGTCCATCTCTCTTCTGGTCTCTCTTTTTGCCTGAACAGTCTGGAGGGGGGGTTCAGGGAGAGAGTGTGCACGTGAGTTTCATACCACGTACTACTAGCAGCATATTAGCCACATATTGTTATGTGCTAGCTGTTGGTCTGTTTTGTTTTATAAATGTGCAATGAGCATAGAAATACATTTTATATAAGGAATTGGCAACTCCTTCTAGTTCTGAGAAGTATGCTTCTTATACAGGTAGGCAGGCCACTTTAAATTTTGAATATTTCTTATTTAACTTGGCATGTCGTTAAGGACAAATTCTTATTTACAATGACGGCCTACCCCGGCCAAACCCTCCCCTTACCCAGACGACGCTTGGCCAGCTGTGCGCCACCCTACGCGACTCTCGATCACGGCCGGTTGTGATACAGCCCGGGATCAAACCAGGGTCTGTAGTGACAGCTCTAGCACTGTGATGCTGCGCCACTTGGGAGCCCTCTTGACACTTGATTTCAACATCTAAACAAAGTGAGCCGGCTTATGTAGTTCAAACAGTTGGAGACGGACAGAAGGGTATATTCATAACAGTGCAACTGTTATGAATATACCCTTCTGTTAGCAAGCAAATGGATCCAAGTTGGTTAGACTTTAAAGATTAGCTGGCTACTCACTAGCATGTGAGCCTGGTGTGCTTGAGATTGTTTATGAGACCGGTGTTAATTTTCCGTAAAGCCTGCTATAAGAAGTTAGTAATTATTAGTGGATGTGTATCGTTTGTTACATTTGTAACAATGGGTATGTTCATAGACAGACTTGAAAGCAATATCAGTGATTATTGCAAAAAAGGTTAAACTATTTTAATAAAATGATTATTATTATGGTTGGTCTTATGGTTGCGGAATACTTTTATATTAGGCTATGTATAATTTCACAAGCCCTGAATTAATTAGATTATTCCCGACTGTTTGAAATACAGTGTATTGACCTTTTTTTAATGGTGCAACAAAGCTTCTGTCGAGAAAGTAAACATGTAAATATAAATGGAGATATGATCTTTGGTCAGATGGCCCGGCCCTGTGATATCCTGTGGCAGCTATATTCATTTTTGATGCTAATAGGCGCTAGCAGTGTTGCCAACTCAGATCAAACTCGATCCTAGAGATGATGGAATCTCTTTTAACGTGTTTACGTTTCAGTTCTGTTATATTTCATTCAAGAATATTCCTAAATATCTCCAGGCCAAACTAGGGGGTAGCAAAGCAACCTTCTGAGCTAGCCTTTCCCTTCACTTGCAGACTAACTGTTATTAGCTACAGTATTAGGTATCATTAGAGATTAATATCACAGATGGAACAATGAGCCAGATATTTCACCACATGTATAAATGTGACGCATCCGGTTGGCGTTTCCACTCACTACCAAATATGGTGGAGCATTTCGCTACACTCGCATTAACATCTGCTAACCATGTGACAAATAAAATTTGATTTGATTTGAAGAGAGGAAGCCAGATGGATTTTGACCTACATTCTGCAAAAAATGTTCCTCGATTTAAACATTTGATATCAATACAGTTTTCTGTTTCCAAAACTAGAATCTGTAACAGTGGACTACGTTTTGTAGACCCTTTGCCAATGTTTGTAAAAATTGCCTTGTTTAGGAGTGCAAGAGTGAATTGAGTTATTGCACATGTGCAATTCAGAGTAGGCTCTGTGAATTTCCCTAACGGAAATATGCAAATAAATGCTAGAAGCTGCCAATAGGATCTCGCTTGGCTCTGTCCACCTTCTTGCTTGTTCTACCCACTATGATTAATTTGCTTCCATTGAAAATATCACCTCTCTGACCCCTGCGAGTGGAGCAGGGTGAACCTGTAGGTGAGGGGCAGGGATGCAGGGTCTACACAGGAAGAACGTGGAGAGGGATCCACTGCTCATATGGTCTGGCAAGCATGATATGAGCTCAATGATTGTTATTCCTCCAGTGCATCTTTCCCTTTATCTGTGTATCTTCCTCTCTTTCCTCTTTTTCTTTCTCTCTTTACTCCCTTTCTCTCCCCACCACCATATTTCTCTCCTCTTCCTCTGAGGATTTATTCCATCCTTTTTTCTCACTGTGATTTTGTAATATCCGAGCGGCTCGGGTGTCTGCTCTACTGTCATAAACTGTGAGGGAATTGATACTCATATAAATGCCTTTGGTCTAATGAAAGCAGTAGCGGTGCTTCTGTAAAATCAGTGGGCAAGCCAAGCTGGGGGGGGGGGCAAATAAAACAACCTATGTATTGTGATGATTGCTTTCTTTGCTCTATAACCTGTTAGGTCTATATATCACGGTCACAAGGCATATGAACTAAGGCCGAGACAAGAAGACAGTGGCAGAATAAATTCAACCACACCTTCCTTTTTATCACAACACTGGGGAGCAACCTTCACAAAACATTATTGCATGTAACAAAGAGTTACATGACCTACTGGTCAAGCAAGTTAGTGTTTCTGACATTTTTGGACTACTAAACAACTATTGAAGTTGCAAAGAAAACAGGAGCTGCCTCCACTATTCAAGCACCATTTCACCGTTTTCCAACATTATTAAATCATTCATGTTTAGTCTAGGTACAGTGACAACTAAAAGATACTAAAAACAATTTAATCCAAGCAACCTAACCTGAATGTGTCGGTCCCTGGTTCTGATTGTTTGTGTGTGTGCGCGCATTTGAGCGAGTAGAAAAAACGTGTTTACTCACCCTACTTGTAGAGAAATGCTATCCTACCTGGCTAAAATGCTTAATTTCATGGCCAACTTTAGCTAGATAACATTAGCCTTCTTCATATTGAACTTCCATCCTCTCAGGCCAGGAGCACAAAAATGTAGGAATTTATGGTTGGATCAGAATCGCCACAAATCCAAATCCATATCTCCATCCATAGCTAATTTAGGAAAGGGACCATTTTAATTAGCTAGCCACTGAAGGACAACATTACATTGAGATCCATTACGAGTTTGTCAATGGCGTATGCTCTCGAAGTGATTGGAGTGAAGCCAAATCCAAACTGGCTTCCCTTAACACTTTTGTTTGGTGCACCAGGACCATTCACAGTTTAGCTCGACGCTGATTGGCTATTATTTTATAGAAAAAAATGATCACGGGAGACCAAATGCTCGCTTTCTTCCCTTGCATTCAATGCTACGGGCAGCAACAATGTCATACTCTTTTGGACCAGACCGCATCAGATGGCCTACAGAGACAGAGGGGGGCTGTTTCGCCCGCTCGGATGCTTTCTTCATTTCTTGCGAATTGAAGGAAAAGACGAAAGATTTGTATTTAACGAGGCAAGTCAGTTAAGAACAAATTCTTATTTACAATGACGGCCTACCCTGGCTAAGCCCTAACCTGGACGACGCTGGCCAATTGTGCACCACCCTGTGGGACTCCCAATCACGGCCGGTTGTGATACCGCCTGGAATCGAACCAGGTCTGTAGTGACGCCTCTAGCACTGAGATGCAGTGCCATAGACCGCATAATAGTTTTAGTTCAAGGCCGCAATTGGTTGTAGAACGCTCTTTGGTTTCAGTAGCAGCTCTTATGACACTGGCTGTTCAGACCTGGGTCGAAATAGTATTTTGGTTTTCCATACTTAATAAGGTGTGCTTTATTTAGCCTTGCCGCCTGACATAATGGAATCAATAGGATAGTTCCGAAAGTTCAATGAAGTGCACACTGAGTCAATTGATGTTTTGACAGCCTTATCCAAGTGACAAATATGCTGATGTGTATATACAAATAATGCATTAAGAGAATGTGTTGATTGGCTATATCTCTATTCACAGTTTAGCTTTAGCAGCTGTGGGGTTTAAGTAGGACTGTAAACTAAATTATTTGTAATTGACTTCCCATATCTTTTCCTTCGGGCTCTATCTGGCTTTAGTTATAGTTATATTTCATGATTCTCTATATGAGATCGGGAAGGTTTCAGTAAGTCTTATCAAACAGCACGCACACTGAGATCCTCGTCCGTCTGTCTTCTGTTTGATCAGACTTCCTGAGGGCAGCTCGTGTGTGTGTGTTAGACTTAGGCTGCAGAGATGATGAATTATAGAGTATTTGTGCTGTATTACATGGTTCTACACTACACCTCCCTCCCCATTCTCCTTCTCCGATCATTCTATCTCTCTTTCTTTTTTTTCTTCCCAGTCTTACTGGCTGTTATTCTTCCTCTTTTCATCACCTCTTCCACTGTTCAAAAGCTCTGTGTTGTGTACCTAGAGGACACATTTTACAATAGAGCTAGAACTCTTCCTCCGCCCCCTTTCTCTCTCAGTATGTGGTTTTCTCTGCCATGTAAATTCATGACCACATAATGAACCTCCTCAGGGTAAAGGGCCTGCTAATGCTTAGGCTAACTCAGTCTCTCGCTCTCTTTCTCTCAATGATTGTATAGTGTATAGACTACAAAAGATAGTCTTGAGTGTATAGATCTATAGGGCCTTTATGAATGGTGAGAATGCTGCTGTAGATTTGAAACAATTGCATATTAATTGTAAGTGATATGGTGACATTTCACCCGGCATATTAGAAGACAAGGTGAAGAAATTACCTTATTGTTTAAACAGACCGGATCCTCTTTGATCAACAGGAATGGGCTAGCTGATAGGGGCTAGGAGTGGATTAGGAATTGAGCATCCAACAACATGCTTCGAGAAGAGTTGATGAGTTGACTTGATGTTTTGGACAGAACACCATGTATACCACTCTGGAACACTTAATTAGTTTTGAGGAACAAAATGCTTTACCTGTGTGTACAGTACATACATGCAGGTTTTAGGGTTGTCCCATTGGTGTACATCAGGGATGGGCAACTGGTGGCCCGCGGCCCCCCTTTTGAAGGCCCTCGGCATCATTAGTTTTTCGTGTTAGCCCATGTCAGCTAGCATTTTTTTGATAGCTGGTCGCAAAACTAATGTAGCAATCTGAACTTGTTATCATGGTCTAATTACTGCCTGGAAGGCCACAATTGATTTTGTTGGTCAGGCTCACTCAAATATCATATTAAACACGGCAAACGTTTCTCTCCACCCTATGAGAAAATGTGTAGAATTGCAGGAAATAAGCAGTAAAACACAGACCCGCAGGCATCTGCGTCCGCCTCATGATCATTTCAGATTTTTGTGTCCCCCATCAATGTTGCCCATCCCTGTAGATAGTAGAAGGAATTATACTCCACAGGAAAGTATGTTGGTCTCTCTTTACCCCTCTACTACTGAACTCACTCATACATTACACTCTTGTACACTTCTTTCTTCCTCTCCTTCCTGTCTGGTTGAAGTTTGTGTTTTTAATGAGAAACCCGAACCTCCTGAGACCTAATTATTATTTTTTTCACTAATTTATAAATCACCGCACATCTCCCGCTACCCACTCAGCATAGGATAGATAAACTTACTGATGAGGGAGGATTGCCACTCAAAGAAAATATTATAATCCATGTTACAGGGCTCTAGACTAACTTTTTCCACTGGTGGCACTGGGGCTACCAACTTTTTCAGCTTATGGCACCAGCACATGATTTGGTCACACCAATTTAATGACCTGACCGATGTACCTGCATTCAATATAAAACCAGGCTAATAATGACTAGACATCTTTTTAAAATGTGCATGTACTTGCAGGGCTTGACACTCAGGTAAATTTGCCAGTGGCACACCGGGCCAGTGCCAACTGAAAGCTACTGGCCTGAATGAGAAGACTGGCCTGGGAAAGCGGATGATGCACGCAGCATTTAAGGCAAGGCACCACACCCTAATGTTTTTTTTTTGTTTTTTTCCCTTAATCACAATGAACTTTTAGACACCAATATAATACTTTTTTTGTATTACAACTTTTTTGAAATGTTGTTTCAAAATATACAAATTAGGCAATATATCATTAAATATGCACATATTTCATATACCCCAATTCCATTTTTCTTGGCACTGGATGAAGTTAGCCTTTAAACATTTTGGTTTCATTTTGTTAAGACACTCCAGGATCAAACTTGTATAGAGTAGATAGTCCAGTTTGTTCACAATCTTTAAAATACTAAAGACATGTACATAAACTGCATCTGTTTTAGTGCATATTTTCCAAGAAAAAATGTAATCTAGAATAATATTTTCACAAAAAAGAAACAATTCCCTGGTATATACAGTGCCTTGCGAAAATATTCGGCCCTCTTGAACTTTTCAACCTTTTGCCACATTTCAGGCTTCAAACATAAAGATATAAAACTGTATTTTTTTGTGAAGAATCAACAACAAGTGGGACACAATCATGAAGTGGAACGACATTTATTGGATATTTCAAACTTTTTTAACAAATCAAAAACTGAAAAATTGGGCGTGCAAAATTATTCAGCCCCCTTAAGTTAATACTTTGTAGCGCCACCTTTTGCTGCGATTACAGCTGTAAGTCGCTTGGGGTATGTCTCTATCAGTTTTGCACATCGAGAGACTGAAATTTTGTCCCATTCCTCCTTGCAAAACAGCTCGAGCTCAGTGAGGTTGGATGGAGAGCATTTGTGAACAGCAGTTTTCAGTTCTTTCCACAGATTCTCGATTGGATTCAGGTCTGGACTTTGACTTGGCCATTCTAACACCTGGATATGTTTATTTTTGAACCATTCCATTGTATATTTTGCTTTATGTTTTGGATCATTGTCTTGTTGGAAGACAAATCTCCGTCCCAGTCTCAGGTCTTTTGCAGACTCCATCAGGTTTTCTTCCAGAATGGTCCTGTATTTGGCTCCATCCATCTTCCCATCAATTTTAACCATCTTCCCTGTCCCTGCTGAAGAAAAGCAGGCCCAAACCATGATGCTGCCACCACCATGTTTGACAGTGGGCATGGTGTGTTCAGGGTGATGAGCTGTGTTGCTTTTACGCCAAACATAACGTTTTGCATTGTTGTCAAAAAGTTCAATTTTGGTTTCATCTGACCAGAGCACCTTCTTCCACATGTTTGGTGTGTCTCCCAGGTGGCTTGTGGCAAACTTTAAACAACACTTTTTATGGATATCTTTAAGAAATGGCTTTCTTCTTGCCACTCTTCCATAAAGGCCAGATTTGTGCAATATACGACTGATTGTTGTCCTATGGACAGAGTCTCCCACCTCAGCTGTAGATCTCTGCAGTTCATCCAGAGTGATCATGGGCCTCTTGGCTGCATCTCTGATCAGTCTTCTCCTTGTATGAGCTGAAAGTTTAGAGGGACGGCCAGGTCTTGGTAGATTTGCAGTGGCCTGATACTCCTTCCATTTCAATATTATCTCTTGCACAGTGCTCCTTGGGATGTTTAAAGCTTGGGAAATATTTTTGTATCCAAATCCGGCTTTAAACTTCTCCACAACAGTATCTCGGACCTGCCTGGTGTGTTCCTTGTTCTTCATGATGCTCTCTGCGCTTTTAACAGACCTCTGAGACTATCACAGTGCAGGTGCATTTATACGGAGACTTGATTACACACAGGTGGATTGTATTTATCATCATTAGTCATTTAGGTCAACATTGGATCATTCAGAGATCCTCACTGAACTTCTGGAGAGAGTTTGCTGCACTGAAAGTAAAGGGGCTGAATAATTTTGCACGCCCAATTTTTCAGTTTTTGATTTGTTAAAAAAGTTAAATATCCAATAAATGTCGTTCCACTTCATGATTTTGTCCCACTTGTTGTTGATTCTTCACAAAAAAATACAGTTTTATATCTTTATGTTTGAAGCCTGAAATGTGGCAAAAGGTCGCAAAGTTCAAGGGGGCCGAATACTTTCGCAAGGCACTGTAAGTCTGGAGGATATACAGTGGGGCAAAAAGTCAGCCACCAATTGTGCAAGTTCTCCTACTTAAAAAAGATGAGAGATGCCTGTAATTTTCATCGTAGGTACACTTCAACTATGACAGACAAAATGGGAAAAAAAATCTAGAAAATCACATTGTAGGATTTTTTATGAATTTATTTGCAAATTATGGTGAAAAATAAAATAAGTATTTGGTCAATAACAAAAGTTTATCGCAATACTTTGTTATATACACTTTTGGCAATGACAGAGGTCAAATGTTTTCTGTAAGTCTTCGCAAGGTTTTCACACACTGTTGCTGGTATTTTGGCCCATTACTCCATGCAGATCTCCTCTAGAGCAGTGATGTTTTGAGGCTGTTGCTGGGCAACACGGACTTTCAACTCCCTCCAAAGATTTTCTATGGGGTTGAGATCTGGAGACTGACTAGGCCACTCCAGGACCTTGAAATGCTTCTTACGAAGCCACTCCTTCATTGCCCGGGCGGTGTATTTGGGATCATTGTCATGCTGATAGACCCAGCCACGTTTCATCTTCAATGCCCTTGCTGATGGAAGGAGGTTTTCACTCAAAATCTCACGATACATGGCCCCATTCATTCTTTCCTTTACACGGATCAGTCGTCCTGGTCCCTTTGCAGAAAAACAGCTTCAAAGCATGACGTTTCCACCCCCATGCTTCACAGTAGGTATAGTGTACTTTGGATGCAACTCAGCATTCTTTGTCCTCCAAACACGACGAGCTGAGTTTTTACCAAAAAGTTATATTTTGGTTTCATCTGACCATATGACGTTCTCCCAATCTTCTTCTGGATCATCCAAATGCTCTCTAGCAAACTTCAGACGAGCCTGGACATGTACTGGCTTAAGCAGGGGGACACGTCTGGCACTGCAGGATTTGAGTCCCTGGCAACGTAGTGTGTTACTGATGGTAGGCTTTGTTACTTTGGTCCCAGCTCTCTGCAGGTCATTCACTAGGTCCCCCCGTGTGGTTCTGGGACTTTTGCTCACCGTTCTTGTGATCATTTTGACCCCACGGGGTGAGATCTTGCGTGGAGCCTCAGATCGAGGGAGATTATCAGTGTTCTTGTATGTCTTCCATTTCCTAATAATTACTCCCACAGTTGATTTCTTCAAACCAAGCTGCTTACCTATTGCAGATTCAGTCTTCCCAGCCTGGTACAGGTCTACAATTTTGTTTCTGGTGTCCTTGGACAGCTCTTTGGTCTTGGCTGTAGTGGAGTTTGGAGTGTGACTGTTTGAGGTTGTGGACAGGTGTCTTTTTATATTGATATCAAGTTCAAACAGGTGCCATTAATACAGGTAACGAGTGGAGGACAGAGGAGCCTCTTAAAGAAGGTCTGTGAGAGCCAGAAATCTTGCTTGTTTGTAGGTGACCAAATACCTATATTCCACCATAATTTGCAAATAAATTCATTAAAAATCCTACAATGTGATTTTCTGGATTTTTTTTCTCATTTTGTTTGTCATAGTTGAAGTGAAAATTACAGGCTTCTCATCTTTTTACGTGGGAGAACTTGCACAATTGGTGGCTGACTAAATACTTTTTTTGCCCCACTGTGGGCTTTTAAATGATGTATGATTTACATGTAGTGAGCTTTGAAATTATGGATTTATGTCCATTTGAATGTGGTCAAAATTCAGTTTTTGCCCCTTATTTGTACTACTATTAAGAGGACAATATACCCCAAAATCTCAATAGATAAATTGATGAAAAAATGTCATTTCAGCCTGTGGTGCCTCACCTTAAATGTTATTTTTCATTTGCGGGCTGTGTAAGTAGCATATAGCCTACCGTTAATTCACAAATGCATTTGAACTTGACTATCTTATTTACATTGATTGTTTCGGGGGGGGGAGATGTTTGCGGATTCTCAAAAAGGGTGTTATTGTTAGCAATTTTTAACATTCACTCTACAATTGTAGGGATCTAAAAGTCAGTTTTATATTTTGGTGAATTCAGTTTTTCTGTTTTTTTTTTCAGGGTTTCACTCTCAAAATCACCCTTTTAATTTAATTAAATTGCGTGCCTAGCAAGAGACTGTGTTTGGCTAGCCCTGTACTGTACAATGTGCTGTGTAAACTACATGTGATGGCAGAGTTTTGCAAGACAAATACCCTCGCGATTGATGCAAATCATCATGATATTCTGCCAGGTAGGCTTACTTTGCACTCAACAGTTTAATTGGTTTAAAGGTTTTTTTGGAAAGCCTGATGACTTTATTGAAAAATAAGCGTCGCACTGCCAAGTCTAAGGGTCGCAAAAATGAGTGTTTTGGTTGCAGTTTTGAGCCCCGAGTTAAACTTTTTGAAATGTTTTCTGCATACAACATTTGGGACCCACTTCAAACAAATTACAACCTTTTTTATGAGGCTTGTATTGATGTTTATATACAGAAATAATTTATAGGCTAATACAGTATATCATGCATATATACTGAACAAAAAGATAAACACAACATCTTAAGTGTTGGTCCCGTGCCTCATGAGCTGAAATAAAAATGCACAAAAAGTTTATTTCGCTCAAATTTTGTTGGCATATTTGTTTATATCCCCGTTAGTGATCTTTTCTCCTTTGCCAAGATAATCCATCCACCTGACAGGTGTGGCATATCAAGAAGCTGATTAAACAGTATGATCATTACACAGGTGCATCTTGTGCTAGGGACAATAAAAGGCCAGTGTAAAATGTGCAGTTTTGTCACACAACACAATGCCACAGATGTCTCAAGTTTTGAGGGAGCGTGCAATTGGCATGCTGACTGCAGGAATGTCCAACAGAGCTGTTGCCAGGGAATTTATAGTTAAATTCTCGACCATAAGCCGCCTCCAACATAATTTTAGAGAATTTGGCAGTATGTCCAACCGGCCTCACATCTGCAGACCAGTTCAGGACCTCCCCATGCAGCTTCATCACCTGCGGGATCGTCTGAGACCAGCCACCCAGACAGCTGATGAAACCGAGGAGTATTTCTGTCTGTAATAAAGCCCTTTGTGGGGGAAAAACTCATTCTGATTGGATGGGCCTGGCTCCCCAGTGGGTGGGCATATGCCCTCCAAGGACCACCATGGCTGCACCCCTGTCCAGTCATGTGCAATCCATAGATCAAAGCCTAATTCATTTATTTCAATTTGCTAATTTACTTATATGAACTGTAACTCAGTAAAATCTTTGAAATTGTTGCATTTTGCGTTTTTAGATTTTTGTTCAGTATACATTGTATTGAGTGTGAATGTTTAAGCCATCGGTCTCCAACAGGTAGATTAATTCTGTCTTCCTTTGCAAATTGTCATAAACAACCTTCCCGGCAACAATCCAATCAAAACCACATTGACATTCCTCCTTTTTCATCCCCTCTTCCATTGTTCAAAAGCTCTCTGTATCTAGAGGGCACATTGTACAATATAACTAGCACAGCTCTCTCTCGCTGTGTGTGGTTTTCTCTGCCATGTAAAACCACGACCACGTAATGAACCTCCTAGGGGTAACGGCCTGCTAACGCTTAACTCAGTCTCCTCGTTGTCCTTTTCCTCCTGCTCTTCCCCCACTTTCTCCTCCAACTCCTCTCTCTCCTCCTTTACCAATCAGTCCTACTCTTCTCCACCACAAGATGACAAAGACCACTCATTCTCTCCCTGCCTCCTGTCTCCGTCTCTTACTCACTCTCTACATTTCTATGCATCACGGTTTCCCTCTCTCCCCTTCACTTCCTCTCTGTCTCTGTCATCTGCTTCATACATTTTTATTTCTCTCTTTTCCATCTTTACGGTATACAATTATATCATTCACTTTGTCTCTCTATTTCCCTTGCCCTCCTGTCTTTCAATCTGTGGTACACATTTGTGTTGTTTGACTGAAGTTACTGATTCACAGATCCTGATTGCTGCCATGTGAAATGCTCCCCCTTCAACACACACACACAAACACACAGGGATTTGTTCATGTTTATCACTCCCACACATCGGGCCCCAGTGGAGCACACAGGATGACTTTGCCATGAGGAACCTTTTTGTTTTTGTCTGGCTGGTGAGTCTCAATGAAGGCTGCTTCTCACTGTTGTTACTGCCCCGGAGGTCAGATGGCACATTTACACAGGTTGGCCTCTAACCTGAAAGGTCTAAGCTGCACCACAGAGACTCACAGCACTCACAGCTCTTGTGGGCAGGGTTGTAAACCCTCAGAGAGTGGGAGGGAAGACACACATTCCCACTCAAAATCAAAACGTATGCAAATGAAATTTTATCACATATACTGCCCCAAGCTTGTGATAAGATGCCGTTTCCGCTCTTTGAGTAGTTTTTGATTTGGATGTGTTTCTTCTCTCCCTCTGTGTTATATCCTTTCCCTTGGATTTCATATTCCAGGGTGTGCATGTACCTTTTCCTCTCTCTGTCCTCCCTTGGGCCACAACCCAGCCTGACCCCCTTTCCTGACTCTGTTTAGCCCAGTGGTTTATCTTGGCTTCCCAGTGTGGGACGTCTGGAGGTCAGGACAACCACAGGGACTCCCCTGAGACCGCTCCTCCTCGGCTCGGAGCCCCCCACCCATCTTTAGAGATTTGTTCCAACAATACAGGCAATACAGGGTTGCTAGAACCGTGTCATTGAGGTGTCAGGCAAGTTAATTTAATCTTGCTGTGTGTGTGTGTGTGTGTGTGTGTGTTGTCCTACCTAATTTGTACCTTTTTTATTTCCCAGGGTTCCGTTCTATCCTAGAAGACACATGGACTAAAAGAAATAGGGGCACCAGGCGAGGTAAGTCTTGGAAAAGACAATAAGAAACACACACACCAATACAAAAACCTTTTGAAAAGACGGGATGTATCCTTTTAACCAAAATCAAAACCCTCAGGTCCACTTTAGGTTAAGACTGTCACCTTTGACCTCTCACCCCTGCAGGCCCTCTGGCTGTCCTCTCAGCTGAGACCTGACTGCTGATTGGAGCCGGCCTGGTGTTCGTATAGGTGTGTTTGTGTGTGAGGAGATGAAGTCCAGTATGCGTCAGTGGCGGAGGCTGGTGTTTGTGGGGATGTTGGCATGGGCCCTCCTCTTCCTGGTTCTGCTATCCTACTTCCTAGATGCCCGCGTGGACAACGAGGCCCTGACCTCCGCCGGCTCCTCGCTCTCCCAGCATCCCGACACGCGGCGCTTGTCCTCCATCCAAGCCGCCTCCCACCAGCAGCACCACTCCGTCATGGGCTCCCGACCCGAACCCGCCTACACCACCTTTACCACCATCTACCCAGACCCTAACTCTAACCATTACCCAGACTCCGAAGCAGAGCCTAGCCCCACTTCCACCACCTCAGAGCCTGGCCTGGAGCTGAGCCAGAGCTCAGACAGCGGTCCCTACGGGACCAGCCAGGAGGGGGTGGGGGGCAGCCGACAGCAGCAGGACTACCTGGACCCCCAGACCCTGGCTGCATGGTCCTCTTTTGGCACGGAGAACGTGGGTTCCCACTCTGACCAGGCGGTGACCCGCAGCCGTGAGAGAACCGCCTGGACCCCCTCTGATGCTGAGTGGGGGCCCAACCGAACCAAGCGCAGATCCTCACGTGAGGATGAAGAGGGGGAGGAGGAGGGGGTTCAGACGAATAACAGCCACAGGAGGAGGACCACAGTGTGGGGGCGTAGGGGGAAGAGAGATGGGTGGGGAAAAGAGGAGGATTTAGAGGAGTACTACTTCTCCAAGTCGGCCTCGGTGGTGCAGCGACTTTGGCGGGGAAGTGTTTCCTCTGGAATGCTGTCCCCGCGGCTGCAGCGCGCTATGCGTGACTACCTGAGTGCCAACAAACACCACGTGACCTATGAAGGACGCAGATGGGCTGCCCAGAGCTCCAGGGGACTGCTGTGTGAGCTGAAGGATCAGGCCAGGCTGAGAACACTGGACGGGTCCGAGCAGCCCTTCTCCTCGCTGGGCTGGGCCCATCTGGTGCCACGCCTGGCCCTGGAGCAGCTCTACAGACAGGGGGGCCAGAGGGGCTTCAGGAGCTGTGCTGTGGTGACCTCTGCTGGGGCTATTCTGCACTCAGGCCTGGGGAAGGAGATCGGTGAGTGAAGGCTAGAGGGGTAGAGAGGGGAGTGGACAGGGGAGGGAGAGGGAAGGAAGAAAAGGAGATGGAGGGAGGGAGGTATGCAGGTTAAATGGGATGAAGGGATTGAAGGAGAGCTGGGATACGATGGCTGAAACTTGACGCTTTTATTGGTACAGTAAATTGAAAAAAAACAACTTTGTTTTCTGTTTTACCTAATGCCCTGATAAATAGGACCCTGGTTTTGCCTATATGTGACTGTGTGTCAGTCAGAGTGTGAAATACAGCATTGATCCTGAGCAGATTTCTCCGTGACAACCCAGTCTGTTTATGTGAGGGGAGAATGTGTCTCTTTACGAAGTGACATCCACAGTATTGATTGGGAAGTAAATTTGTCGTGTAACGCTATCGACTTCCCAATTCGCCCCACAGCCTAGTGTTAGCTTACTGTAGCACAGTGACGTGACATTTGGTCTTGGGCTCTAAACTGTCTCACAGACCAAGTAGGAAACATCTATCACCCAGTAGTAACAATTTCTATGATTGGTTGAAAGGGAATTGGCATGTCATATTTCCCGAAGGGTCTTGAGCAGTTAATTTGGAGATCTTCTATATACTGTATCTCTAGAATACTTTGGTTGACTGCATTGCAGCTTGTCTTTGTGTGTGTGTTTTCTGTTCTCTGCGTTGGCGGCTCTATGTGGGCATGGGGAGAGTGTGAACTCGGGGACAGATGGCTCACTTGTTTAATTGTATAGATTAGCAGGAAATCAAACCATATTGATCTCACTTAGATACTCCTCATCTGTCCAATGCTGAGGTGTTTCTGGAAATACCTTCCTGTCTTCCCATCCTTTCCTTCATGTCAAAGTGTGTGTACAAGCATGTGAATGTATGTTTGACATTAGTCAATAAGATGAGAGGTTTGTGAATCTGTCGTTGGACATCTGTACCAGGCTAATGTTTCGCTGCCACCGTGTGGTGAATTGGCTGAATAACATCCTCAACGGCCTTCTATGGTTTAGTCCTCTCATCGTCTCACTGCTCTCTCCCGCCATATCTCTCCACATCCACCCCCCCTATCCATACACTCTCCTTCTGAATTCCAAATAGACCCCCACCCCTCAGCTATACCTTAGCTTAGGCCTTTGTGTAGATCAGAAAGGTGTCTCCAAGATGGTATCTGATAGGTGTATCCAAATGGTGAAAATTACACCTTTTCCTAACCAGAGCACAAGATGGCGTTATTACCACATGGGCATTTCCACGGTAACCGCATGATGCTGAGATTTCGATTTTCACTTGAAAATGTATGCCAGACAAAAACCATTGATTGCAAAGTTAAACAAATGGTACAACTCTATGCACCATTTAACGGTTTCTACTGACATTTTAACAGAAAGACATTTACTTGAACAGAGTAGATGTAAAGTTGGGTTACAGAATGACAGTAAAACTCTGTTTAAATATCTACTCTGAAATTAAGATTCAAAGATGTCTGCTGGAAGAAAAAGTATATTTTGGTCATTGAACTACAGTAAGTGAAGTGGATTAACACCCAGTAACAGAATGCTGGTATCAGAATGACATCACGGGTCCCTGATTCTCTTCATGGTGGTAGGTCCTGAATAAGTACACACTAATATCCTCCTTTTCATGTTTGGGTGTTTATTCTACACACTGGCTATTATTCTAATGAGCTCGCCCCAAACAAGACCACATTTGGTTGGTCCGGACCTGACCAAATCTGTACCAATCATAGACTTATGTTTCACAAGTTTGGACATCTTAGTAGAGCACAGCACAGTAAATTATACTGTAATCTACTGTACTAAACTCTACTGTATTATACTGTACAAACTTGTGACACAGACGTCTATGACTTTATCTGGAAAAGGACGAAGCATGTAACAATTTTTTATATTTTTTATTGCTTCATATTTTAGGGCATTATTAAATCAGTTGTGTTTTTCCTTATTCTGTTTATTTTTCCTTTCCTATTTTTCCAGTTTTCTCCGCTTTGGGTGTAATGCCCTTTAATTCAAGTAAGCACCAGCAAAATACTTATTTAAGTTTTCTGAACAAATCATCGCTGGTTTGATGCTAATAATCATGATATCTTTCTGCCAGGTTGGCATAGGCAACTTTGTAGTTAACATTTAATTGAAAAGGTTTTTGAGAAAGCGTTTCCATCTACCAGAAGATGGTTATTAGCATAATCGCTAACCACTAGACAAAGTGGTAGAGACACACACACAGACCGGGTATTCCCGTGTCTCCTTATAAAGTTAAAGGAAAATACGAATCACTGATGCATTTTGTTTATGTCTTTATAATAATATTGAGCAAAATTAATACATTTTCTAATAAGTTCAATAGATTTAGTAGATTTCCTACTATGTTCAATACATTTTTGAAAATTATTGAATTCCGTTTTAATGTCTGGATTCCGTCCACATTCCCCGCATCATGGATTTTATAGGGCCCTAATATTTGGACTGCTGAAATGTTAACTACTTTTCCACATCCATGGACTTCCTGTGTTGGTCAGTGCTCAGTGGGTGAGGAGGTTGGTGACAGTAAATGCAAACATTGTTAGATTTTGTGGTAATTCTGTCAATGATTTGGCAAAACCTAAATATAAATATTGAAATTAGTTGGTATTTTTAAGACTTTTTCAGCTAAACATTTTCTAAAACCCCTTTTCCATCTGTTTGACCTGAAATCAAAGCATTTGGTTATTACTCATTTTTAGGGTGGAAAATGGTTGAAAAAATAAATATATAGAAATATGCCTTAAGTTCTCAAAAATATAGGCTCAGCTTTCTTTTCTTTTTTTAAATTTAATTTGTATTCAGTTTTTTTATTTATTATTTTTTTAAAGTCTAGATACAAACTTATACATACAAATAACAACTTACAGACACACAAACAGACTCCATCTCATCTGACCAGACCCGTATGTTCATACCCCATCCCTAGTGCCTGCGTTATTGTTTGCCACTTGGCCTTAAATTGAACCAATTAGTTTTTCTCGGTCACCCGTGCCATGTCAATAATAAAATATACATGTTTCCATTGTGAAAATTGATTTCTAAGTTTTTAGTATACATTTTTTTCTTGATGAGGGATGAGAAGAGAATTGTCCAGCCCATTGGGTATCTCACTACACACCCCCATATGTCTTGAAATGTGCAGAAAGACGGATGAAAATAACATTTACATTGTAATAGTTCTGATAGCCAACTTTCTAGCTCCGCACATAAGCATGGATTATTGAGTCAGTATTAGTTTTTAAGACACGACTCTGCTGTAGAATTTGTGAATTTTGCCTTTTATATAATACATTCTATACATTAGTTTAGACTGGATTAAGTTTATTCTGAAAAGCTATCCTAGGATTGTTCCCTAAGGTTGTGTTTTTAGTCAGTGATATTGGTTCTTGTAGAATACAGTGCCTTGCAAAAGTATTCACCCCCCTTGGCATTTTTCCTATTTTGTTGCATTATAACCTGTCATTTAAATTGATTTTTATTTGGATTTCATGTAATGGACATATACACAATAGTCCAAATTGGTGAAGTGAAATGAAAATATGACTTGTTTCAAAAGAATTTAAAACGGAAAAGTGGTGCGTGCCCCTTTTGCTATGAAGCCCTTCAATAAGATCGGGTGCAACCAATTTACCTTCAGAAGTCACATAATTAGTTAAATAGATTGCACACAGGTGGACTTTAAGTGGCACATGATCTGTGTGTATATATACACCTGTTCTGAAAGCCCCCAGAGTCTGCAACACCACTAAACAAGGGGCACCACCAAACAAGCGGCACTATGAAGACCAAGGAGCTCTCCAAACAGGTCCGGGACAAAGTTGTGGAGAAGTTCAGATCAGGGTTGGGTTATAAAAAAATATCAGAAATGTTTAACATCCCACGGAGCACCATTTTAAATCCATTATTAAACAATTTTAAGAATATGGCACCACAACTAACCTGCCAAGAGAGGGCTGCCCACCAAAACTCACGGACCAGGCAAGGAGGGCATTAATCAGAGAGGCAACAACGAGACTAAAGATAACCCTGATGGAGCTGCAAAGCTCCCCACGGAGATTGAAGTATCTGTCCATAGGACCACTTTTTAAGCCTTACATTCCACAGAGCTTGGCTTTACGGAAGAGTGGCCAGAAAAAATAAGCAAACATGTTTAGTGTTCGCCAAAAGGCATGTGGGAGACTCCTCAAACATATGGAAGAAGGTACTCTGGTCAGATGAGACTAAAATTTAGCTTTTTGGCCATCAAGGAAAACCCTATGTCGGGCAAACCCAACACATCTCACTGAGAACACCATCCCCACAGTGAAGCATGGTGGTGGCAGCATCATGCTGTGGAGATGTTTTTCATCAGCAGGGGCTGAGAAACTGGTCAGAATTGAAGGAATGATGGATAGCGCTAAACACAGGGACATTCTTGAGGGAAACCTGTTTGTCTTCCAGAGATTTGAGACTGAGGAGGGGGATTCACCTTCCAGCAGCATAATGACCATAAGCATACTGCTAAAGCAACACTCGAGTGGTTTAAGGGGAAACATTTAAATGTCTTGGAATGGCCTGGTCAAAGCCCAGACCTCAATCCAATTGAGAATCTGTGGGATGACTTAATGATTGCTGTATACCAGTGGAACCCATCCAACTTGAAGGAGCTGGAACAGTTTTGCCTTGAATAATGGGCAAAAATCCCAGTGGCTAGATGTGCCAAGCCTATAGAGACATACCCCCAAGAGACTTGCAGCTGTAATTGCTACAAAAGGTGACTCTACAAAGTATTGACTTTGGGAGGGTGAATAGTTATGCTTTTACTTAGTAAAGATTTGTTTGTATTATTGTATTATTCCTGTTTGTTTCAGAATTAAAAATATATTGCATCCTCAAAGTGGTAGGCATGTTGTGTAACTCAAATGAGACAACCCCCCCCCCCCCCCCAAAAAAAAAATATTTTAATTCCAGGTTGTAAGGCAACAAAATAGGAAAAATGCCAAGAGGGTGAATACTTTCGCAAGCCACTGTACATTTAACTTTCTTCCATATTGTTAGCTTTCATTTGACACCAAATGTAATGTGTCCCTATGAACTTCACATTAGTGCTCATGGGGCCTTTTCATGGAAATGCCCATATTGCTTGTACTTGACTGTTAATTTTGACCTGGGAAATGAGATGGGGATGGGGGGGCTGCCTGTGGATCCAGTAATAGTACTTCAACAATATTGGTGATCTGAGGAATAAATGGTCCTGCACATGAGCCATACTAGCTAGTGGCAAGAGGACGAAAACCTACCATTTCAATGTCAGTGAGAACTCGGTGTGTTGATCTATTGAATGCCAATACACAAACTGATGGTTGACTGGTGTCATTGATGACGTGTCGGGTAGCTTAGCTGTGGAAGTGTCAGATCAACCATAGAGGATCATACATCCGTGTGTCTTGTAGCCCTGCTGAAGTCTAAATGACTGATCGACCAGTGGAGAGGGAATGATTTTTAAGTGTCAGCTTAACCATGACCATCTTAAAATGGTTTTATTTTTTATTTAACCTTTTATTTAACTAGGCAAGTCAGTTAAGAACACATTCTTATTTACAATGACGGCCAACCAAAAGGAAAAAGGCCTCCTGCGGGAACAGGTGCTGGGAGTAAAATTAAAATATAGGACAAAACACGCATCACAACAAGAGACAACACTACACAAAGAGACCTAAGACAACAACATTGCATGATAGCAACACATGACAGCAACATTGTAGCAACACAACATGGTACAAACATTATTGGGCACAGACAACAGCACAAAGGGCAAGAAGGTAGAGACAACAATACATCACGCAAAGCAGCCACAATTGTCAGTAAGAGTGTCCATGATTGAGACCATTAATCATAAGATTGTGTGTGAGACCATGTACACCTGAGTGTACAAAACATCAGGAACATGTTCTTTCCATGACAAACTGACCAGGTGAATCCAGGTGAAAGCATGGATCCCTTTTTGACTTGTTAAATCCACTTCAATCAGTGTATTTAGAGGGGAGGAGACAGGTTAAAGTGATTTTTAAGCCTTGAGACATGGATTGTGTATGTGGGCCATTCAGAGGGTGAATGGACAAGACAAAGATTTAGGTGCCTTTGAACGGGGTATGGTAGTAGGTGCCAGTCACACCGGTTTGAGTGTGTCAAGAACTCCAACACTGCTGGGTTTTTCACACTCAACAGTTTCCTGTGTGTATCAAGAATGGTCCACCAGCCAAAAGACACCCAGCCAACTTGACAGAACGGCGGGAGGCATTGGAGTCAACATCCCTGTTGGACATCCCTGTTGGACATCCCTGTTGGACATCCCTGTTGGACATCCCTGTTGGAAATCCCTGTAGGACATCCCTGTTGGACATCCCTGTTGGACATCCCTGTTGGACATCCCTGTTGGATGCTTTCGGCACCGTGTAGACTCCATGCCTTGACGATTTGAGGCTGTTCTGAGGGCAAAATAGGTGCAACTTAATATTAAGGTGTTCCTAATGTTTTGTACACTCAGTGTATGTGTACACTTTGTGTGTGAAGGCCAGCAGAAGGACACACTGCCTGTGTCTTATGTCAGTTTGAAGGCTTCCTGGTGATGTTTGATAATGATCATAGAACAAAATGTATTTATTTTTTTATTTAACCAGGCAAGTCAGTTCAGAACAAATTCTTATTTTCAATGACGGCCTAGGAACAGTGGGTTAACTGCCTGTTCAGGGGCAGAACGACAGATTTGTACCTTGTCAGCTCGGGGATTTGAACTTGCAACCTTCCGGTTACTAGCCCAATGCTCTAACCACTAGGCTACCCTGCCGCCCCGAGTAGAGCAGGTGCCTGTGAAACTCCCTTCAGTTACACACGTTGACCACTAGAGAATACTCTCTCTCTATGAGTAGTGATAATTTCATGTACTATTGCATCAAAGCGCAGAGCTGAATCCTGCACTAGGTTGCTCATTTACCAGATTGTCCATGTCAAATGGCCATTCACGGTGATTGGTCATCCAGGTCATGTGTTTGGACTATGGCTGAACGAGGGCAGTCAGGGTGAAGTGGAAAAGGTCAAGGAGACTTAAAAGTGAAGAACTTCACTACCAGACTCTCAGGGTATCACTAGAGGTTAAGAAGAGGCAGGTAGGCAGACTCGGTGGCTGGACCAAGTGAACACTGCCCAAAAGACAGACTATTGGATGTCATCTAGGGACTTGTTGTTTATGAGATTGATTTTCTGTTTCTGAGGTGGCCTTTTGATATTTGGCTGACAACTTGATTGTCTTAGCTAAGTAACAGCTGATTGACGTAGAGTGACATTTACATTTTTTCATCGAATGACACTTTGACTGACTATTTCTGACGTGTTTTCTTTCTGTCCCGCCCCCCAGATTCCCATGATGCAGTTCTGCGGTTCAACGCTGCGCCTACAGAGGGCTACGTGAGAGATGTGGGGAACAAGACCACCATTCGCATCATCAACTCACAGGTGTGTGTCATAAGGCTAACTCTCTCCAGTCCTCTGTCACAAGCTAAGAGTCACTACAACAAGCTTCACGACTCCGCATCAATATGTGCCTGCAATCAAGTGCCATGGCCGAGTAAGTGATTCAGCATTTTGAATAGACCATCACTCATTCAAACAAACAACATGCATCCAAACACATGAGCCTGATTTGCATATAAATAAGAATGTGATTCATTCAAAGCGCGTGTGTGTGTGTGTGTGTGTGTGTGTACCAGCTGTCCTCCAGTACTAGGTAGACAGTGAGTGATTATCCTTACCCATTTTGCGTAAGTGGGTCTTCACCACAGCTCCAGTTCAGTCATCTTCTCCCAGTGAAGAAGTCATCTTCTCCCACTCAGCACAGAGAACAACATGCAGTAAAGACACACGCACACTAGCGCATTCTACTACTGTCACACTAACAGTCAAAGCAACCGCAGAGCTCATTCTACTGTGGTCCTACAGCTCCCATGGGGAGAGAGCGAGTATGTTTGTTTTCATGCGTGTGGGCACCGCAGTGCTGCATCTAGTTTCATGTGTAACCTTTGACCCCTCCACTTTACAGATCCTGGCCAATCCCAAGAACCACTTCAACACCAGCTCCCTGTATAAGAAGGTGACTCTGGTGGCCTGGGACCCTGCTCCGTACGCTGTCAATTTGCACAAGGTGTGTGGGAGTGTGTGAATTTTAGATTCTCCTTGACTGTCTAGTTTTTATTTTGGTGATAGTTCTAAAATAACAATCTTATTTAAATATATATTGCTCCATAGTTTTTTTTACATACTTTATATCTTGTTTTAGTCGTTTAAGTTTACACTGAAAAGGTTTTACCATGTGCCGCTGCACATATAGAGGAAACACTGCACTCTACTCAAACCTTGCCCACTCTCTTTGAGAGGTCCAGTAATGGCACCTAAATGGGGATATTTAAAGAGTTGCTCACCAGAGCCCATGGCTCCTGTTGAATTGGTGGAAGATGGGCTATGGTTGCCATGGTTATGCTAGCAATGCTAATGAGGACCTGCGTAGTGGAAGGCCCCGTGTGGAAAAGTTAGCCTCGCTTGTCTGTTTAACTCACGGCCCTCAGGGACAGGGTGCTACATCATATACACCAACACACTGACGGCATCAACGCAGATTTATTACATACCAGCTTTATATACCCTGCACTCCTCCTTTCTTCTCTATCCAGTCCTCTGACACTCTCTCCTTCATCACCTCCACTTCTTATCCATTCTGTTTTACTTCTTATCCTCTTTTTCTCCTGCTTCTTATTCATCTCTTCCTTTATCTTCACTTACATATTTTTCTCCTCTTTTTCCCTCTGGCCTTCCTCCCTGTTCTCTCCTCTTCCCTCTGGCCTTCCTCCTGTTCTCTCCTCTTCCTCCCTCTTCCCTCTGGCCTTCCTCCCTGTTCTCTCCTCTTCTTCCCTCTGGCCCTCTTCCCTCTGGCCTTCCTCCCTGTTCTCTCTTCTTCCCTCTGGCCTTCCTCCCTGTTCTCTCCTCTTCTTCCCTCTTGTCTTCCTACCTGTTCTCTCCACTTCCTTTATTTATATTTTGTGTCCTTAATCTCACCTGGGTTCCACTTTATCACCGTCCTCTCTCTTTTGCTTGCGCGCGCCCTCTCTCCCTCACTCTCTCTCTCGCAGGCGTGCTCTCTCGCGCTCTCTCTTTCTCGCGCTCACTCTCTCTCTCGCAGGCGTGCGCTCTCTCTTTCTCGCGCTCACCCTCTCTCTCTCTGAGTAGAGGTGCATGCTCAGTAACAAGTCCAGGGGAAAAAGACGAAGCTGTGATTACCACTGTGATAGGAGAATATGATGCAATGTAGTTGGTCCAGGAACAGGTTGCAAAATGTCTTAATATATTCTAGGAATAACTACAGGAATCAACTTCCTTCAATCTGTCTCTTTGTTTAACTGTTTTTCTGTGGTATGCCAGTCTAGAGTAGACTATAACTATTACCCCTCCCCCTCTATCGCTCTCTCTCTTAAACCCCCTCTATCGCTCTCTCTCTTAAACCCCCTTTCTCTCGCTTGCCCCCTTCTCTCTCTCTGTCTCTGACAGTGGTATGCCAGTCTAGAGTAGACTATAACTATTACCCCTCCCCCTCTATCGCTCTCTCTCTTAAACCCCCTTTCTCTCACTTGCCCCCTTCTCTCTCTCTCTCTCTCTCTCTCTCTGTCTCTGACAGTGGTATGCCAGTCCAGACTATAACCTGTTCAGTCCATACGTGGAGCACCGGAGGCTCCACCCCACCCAGCCCTTCTACGTCCTCCACCCCAAATATGTGTGGCAGCTCTGGGATGTCATCCAGGGCAACACCCAGGAGACCATCCAGCCCAACCCACCCTCCTCAGGGTTCATAGGTGAGACTGTGTATACCCACATATGCATACATGTGTATACACACACGTACAAGCGCACACACACACGCATTTACTCAAGTGTTTTGTAAAGCAGGCTCTGTGGTTATGTTAAGATCAGAGAGTCTGATATGCAGCCAGTCGACCCCTACATGTTGTGTACTACAGTGCTTGGGCTCAGCATCTGCTTGGCGTCATGTTATTGTATTATTATAATATAACAGCACTACAGGACCTATAGCAACACTCACTGGGCTATTAAAACCTAGCCTAGGTCATCAACAGAACAGTGTCATTCTTATTATAACCCACCTCTTCTTCAGGTCACCTTCAACGCCGGGTTGCCGTTGGCATCCTCCCCTTCTCTAGACCTCTTCCTGGGTCATGCATCACGTAGTACAAGGCTGTGTTGCGGTAGGATTTGGGGTGTTTAGGTATTTGTTGAGTTAGACCCCCATATGTCCAGTTTGGGGAGAACGATGTCTCACAGATATTTTATTGAAGGAATATGCTTGTCCCTAATAATAAAGTGTGGTGGTGTATTGCAGTGCGATATTACAAATTGTTTGCGTAATTATAATATTATAAGTACATTTCAATTGCTCAGTAGACCGGTGAAATTAAAAATCACACAAGAAACACACAGACATGTCAGACTGAATTCAGCGCTTTCTTTGTACAGGTTCTGATGAAGGGGGAGAGGTCAGGGGGGAATAAGTTTGGGAGGGGAGTGGTAGGTACCCCAAACATCACACATGAGTTCAAAGCCACTTCTCCCCAAACAAAATGCTGGCAGGTCTGGCAAAAGTCCCATTCTCAATCTGTGAGATCCATGTAGTTCCACAATAGAAAAGTCCAAGATCAGAGCTTCAGTCCGAGATCAGAGCTTCAGTCCGAGATCAGAGCTTCAGTCCGAGATCAGAGCTTCAGTCCGAGATCAGTCACCAGTGTACCAGTGTACCAGTGTCCTTCAGAGCTGTACTGCTCAGTATTTGTTCTCTTGATGAACTTTTATAGTCTTTATCAGCTCGTTACTGGACATCCCATAGCTTATTGCACCAGTCAGTGGATGCACCTCACATCGCACCCTATTACCCTTCTTTCCCGTGCCCTATGTAGTGCACTACGTTGGGGAATAGGGTGCGATTTGAGATACAGCCACAGACCTTCTAATCTGTCTTCACAGTCAGGACAACACAGAGGCTGGGAGTAGCGTAACCACTGGCTGGGGGGGTGTGTGTGTGTGTGTGTGTGTGTGTGTGTGTTGAGGGGGTGAAATGTGACAGAGATACTCCTTTTCACTTGGGCAGTCGAAGTGTTTAGAAAAGAAGCAAGTGTATCGAGCAATGTTTTTTACACCTACACAGAGACAAGCCAGAGAGAACAGGCCGAGTGAGATCAAATAGTACACATAGTTCATAACCACACACACCTTCTCTCCCCTTTTGAATGCAGCACACATGCTCACTCTACAGCCCCCCCCTCCTCATGTATACATATACAGACATTTTCTTTCTCTTGCACACACAGCATGTACAATTTCACTCCTACATAAAGATAAACACAGCAGTCGGTAAACAAATGGAAGGGGCTGGAGTAGACGAGCGCATGGGCCTTGGAGCTTATTGGTCGGCACAGTACAGTAGCTAGCTAGCTGAGCCATGCATCAACATCCACCAGGCCTTCCCGGCGTGCCCGCTCATGAGAGAGTGACCTCGGGTGGGTTGGTGTGCTCGGTGCTGCAGCCATGGTTCTGGATACCCGTGGAGATCCGAGCGGTGCACGCCACCGTGTTGCTGTACACGCGGCGGCTAAGCTGGATGGCGGTGGTCTTGGAGGGCATGGAGGATTGGCCGTTCTCCGCGGAGGGCCGTTCACACCGGATCAGGATGAGGAAACACCTGTAGAACTGAGGGGAGGGAGGAGGAGGGAGAGATTACATGGGAGAAACATGGCAGGGCAGAAATTGAAGAATGGGGTGAGGAATGGAAGAGGTGGAGGAAAAGTCTAATTATTGCTTGGTGGTAGCAAAAAACCTGCATGTGGAAGGTGTTGCTACAGCAAAGACGAGCGAAAACATCATTATCCATGTCCTCTTTTTGCTAATTGGTCGCATGCGCAAACTAGCATTCATAAATGTATTTATCTGCCGGTATTGTTCCATGTTACCATGGTAACTGATGATTCTATAGGCTCTAGCCTGCTATCTCTGGGTTGTATGAACAGGGTCATTCAGGAGTGCTAATATGACGTCAATTCCATTCTTGGTCAATAACGTTTTAACACTTCAACTGCACTTATTATTTGGTGGCCATCTCGCTTGATTGTCTATAACAATAACTACACGCACACTCGTGTTCAGTCTCCTTTGAGAGGTTGGACAAATGTTTCCGTTCCCTGAGTTTGACCTGTCACATTTCTCTCTGATGTCACAAAGGTAAACAGGAAGTGAGGTGGTAGAGAGGGAATGGCCCTGTAAGGACTTCACGCTACTCTGCTGATGAACTGGTTTTGCCATGTTTAGTGTGACCTCACAGGTCATTAAACATGCTTCATACAGTAGTACATCACACTAACACAGCTGCCCCCAGAGCCATGCACATTGTCAACTCAGCTCTCTCTTCCTGGATTCCTATTTCTCATGGTTGACTGACCCTCTGAGAGATAACATAGTGTACATCAGGGAGTACCCGTACACTGTTTAGATGATCCTGTAGTTCCTTTAGCAATGTTTACTCTAAACTTTGATGAAGACCCTTTTGTGGTTGAAACATTTCCAAATAACTGTACATTATTTTGGAGGGGCGGTAGAGTGGGAAAAGAAGCTGCTACTTGCTCTGTCTGTTTATACCCTCTCTGTGCTGTGCCAGCCAGGACTAAACAGATGTTTTTGCAGGGTGTGTGTGTGTGTGTGTGTGTGTGTGTGAACAAGAATGGATTTGGGGGTGAATTTAGGGTGTTTATGTGTGAGAGGCACATGGTTAGTCTCTGTATGTTGTAGGTGTGTTTGGATGTGTATTTATGTAAACATTGTGTACTGGGTGGTTCATAATTGGTTGGTATCCTAACTGAATGTATGTTCTGTTTTACTATAGTTAAGAGAAACAATAGTGCAACAGAGCTTGGATACCAGGCAACTTCATAATCGCATAATTCAATGTAAGGATTGTGTGTTTTGCAGAATGTGTGAGTGTATGTATATACTAGACCAGTGGTTCTCAATTTTTGTCACGGGAGGTTTTGAATATATATATACAGTGCCTTGCGAAAGTATTCGGCCCCCTTGAACTTTGCGACCTTTTGCCACATTTCAGGCTTCAAACATAAAGATATAAAACTGTATTTTTTTTGTGAAGAATCAACAACAAGTGGGACACAATCATGAAGTGGAACGACATTTATTGGATATTTCAAACTTTTTTAACAAATCAAAAACTGAAAAATTGGGCGTGCAAAATTATTCAGCCCCCTTAAGTTAATACTTTGTAGCGCCACCTTTTGCTGCGATTACAGCTGTAAGTCGCTTGGGGTATGTCTCTATCAGTTTTGCACATCGAGAGACTGACATTTTTTCCCATTCCTCCTTGCAAAACAGCTCGAGCTCAGTGAGGTTGGATGGAGAGCATTTGTGAACAGCAGTTTTCAGTTCTTTCCACAGATTCTCGATTGGATTCAGGTCTGGACTTTGACTTGGCCATTCTAACACCTGGATATGTTTATTTTTGAACCATTCCATTGTAGATTTTGCTTTATGTTTTGGATCATTGTCTTGTTGGAAGACAAATCTCCGTCCCAGTCTCAGGTCTTTTGCAGACTCCATCAGGTTTTCTTCCAGAATGGTCCTGTATTTGGCTCCATCCATCTTCCCATCAATTTTAACCATCTTCCCTGTCCCTGCTGAAGAAAAGCAGGCCCAAACCATGATGCTGCCACCACCATGTTTGACAGTGGGCATGGTGTGTTCAGGGTGATGAGCTGTGTTGCTTTTACGCCAAACATAACGTTTTGCATTGTTGCCAAAAGGTTCAATTTTTGTTTCATCTGACCAGAGCACCTTCTTCCACATGTTTGGTGTGTCTCCCAGGTGGCTTGTGGCAAACTTTAAACAACACTTTTTATGGATATCTTTAAGAAATGGCTTTCTTCTTGCCACTCTTCCATAAAGGCCAGATTTGTGCAATATACGACTGATTGTTGTCCTATGGACAGAGTCTCCCACCTCAGCTGTAGATCTCTGCAGTTCATCCAGAGTGATCATGGGCCTCTTGGCTGCATCTCTGATCAGTCTTCTCTTTGTATGAGCTGAAAGTTTAGAGGGACGGCCAGGTCTTGGTAGATTTGCAGTGGTCTGACACTCCTTCCATTTCAATATTATCGCTTGCACAGTGCTCCTTGGGATGTTTAAAGCTTGGGAAATCTTTTTGTATCCAAATCCGGCTTTAAACTTCTTCACAACAGTATCTCGGACCTGCCTGGTGTGTTCCTTGTTCTTCATGATGCTCTCTGCGCTTTTAACGGACCTCTGAGACTATCACAGGGCAGGTGCATTTATACGGAGACTTGATTACACACAGGTGGATTGTATTTATCATCATTAGTCATTTAGGTCAACATTGGATCATTCAGAGATCCTCACTGAACTTCTGGAGAGAGTTTGCTGCACTGAAAGTAAAGGGGCTGAATAATTGTGCACGCCCAATTTTTCAGTTTTTGATTTGTTAAAAAAGTTTGAAATATCCAATAAATGTCGTTCCACTTCATGATTGTGTCCCACTTGTTGTTGATTCTTCACAAAAAAATACAGTTTTATATCTTTATGTTTGAAGCCTGAAATGTGGCAAAAGGTCGCAAAGTTGAAGGGGGCCGAATACTTTCGCAAGGCACTGTATATGAGTGTACAAAACATTAAGAACACGTTCCTAATATTTAGTTGCACCCCTTTTTCTCTCAGAACAGCCTCAAATCGTCAGGCATGGACTTTACAAGGTGTTGAAAGCGATGCTGGCCCATGTTGACTCCAATGCTTCCCACCGTTGTGTCAAGTTGGCTGGGTGTCCTTTGGGTGGTGGACCATTCTTGATACACATGGGAAACTGTTGTGTGAAAACCCAGCAATGTTGCAGTTCATGACACACTCAACCCGGTGCGAATGGCACCTACTACCATACCCCGTTCAAAGGCACTTAAATATTTTGTCTTTCCCAAACACCCTCTGAACGACACACACAGACAATCCATGTCTCAACTGTCTCAAGCATTAAAAATCACTTTTTAACTTGTCTCCTCCCCTTCATCTACACTTTGAAGTGGATTTAACAAGTGACATCAATAAGGGATCATAGCCTTCACCTGGTCAGTCTGTCATGGAAAGAACAGGTGTTCATAATGTTGTGTACACTCAGTGTAGATCTTATTTTAATATGAGAAACAGTGTCTGAATGTAAACAACTAACCGGGAGAGAGTGTGTAGGAATAATAAGGAAAAGAAATGCCACAGTATCTTGCATCATGTGTAGTTCTGTTTCTTTAACTTGATTACTGACATGCAAAACATTGTGGGACTATTATCAACAATGGATAAATGAAACACCTAAAGATGATTTTTTGATGGTTGTGGAATTGTCCTTTTAATCACAGTATTTTCAATATCGAGCTATTAGCAGCGCTATTTGGTAGATTTTGTAGTCTCAAACAAGCGAGCTTGCCAACATTCTTCATCAGGAATATGAGCAATATGGAATTATTGAAAATGGGAAAAGGTGGGAATGTTGTTCCCTTATTTAATATAATTGCTACATTTCCTGTCAATAGAGAATTCAAAATAGTTTTCAGATTGCATTTCAGCCCCCCAAAAAATGCGATGCGAATATTGGGTTGCAACTGAAACAACCCGCTTCAATTTGGGTCCCGAGGAAAAACTAGTTGAGAACCACTACGCTAGACTATCTAACCCCTTTTTCTCTACCTTGTCGTTGTAATGACAGGCATCCTTCTGATGATGGCGCTGTGCGAAGAGGTCCACGTGTACGAGTACATCCCCTCGCTGCGACAGACAGACCTGTGCCACTACCACGAGGGCTACTACGACGCAGCCTGCACCCTGGGGGCGTACCACCCACTGCTTTACGAGAAGAGCCTGGTGCAGCGCATCAACACAGGCCCCGAGCGAGACCTGAAGAGGAAGGGGCGCGTCACCCTCCCTGGCTTCAGCACCGTCAACTGTGACCTCTGAACTATCAACTTATGAACTCTGACCCTTAAAAGAAGCCACATGTGGAACCACCACAACCCCACAGGACAAGGGGGAAATGGTGCAATAATAACCCTCTGACCTCTGGGTTAACCCGGAGGGAACCACATAGAACAGTGGAGAACCCAAGCCATAGCCCCTCTGTGTGGGATGGGATCAAACCGGAGGGTGAAGGTCTAGTGTAACTACATTTATGTCAGGAATTTTGAACAGAACCCAGACGGGGTGAAACCCAGCCTTCCTTAGAGGATAATGGACCCAAGACGGCCTGAAGTGACTGTATCTCACGATCTCTGCCATTGCTGAGCCGGAAGAGAGGAGAGCTGTATAGTGTAGCAATAGATTAGTGTTATTAGATTTTTTTTTATATATACAGTACCAGTCAAAAGTTGGACTCAACCCCTGTAATGAGTAGTTTTCTTTATTTTTACTATTGTCCACATTGTATAATAATAGTGAAGACATCAAAACTATGAAATAACACACGGAATCATGTAGTAACCAAAAAAGTGTAAATTTTATATTTGAGATTCTTAAAAGTAGCCACCCTTTGCCTTGATGACAGCTTTGCACACTCTTGTCATTCTCTCAACCAGCATCATGAGGTAGTCACCTGGAATGCATTTCAATTAACAGGAGTGCCTTGTTAAAAGTTAATTAGTGGAATTTCTTTCCTCCTTAATGTGTTGTGAAAAGGTAGGGGTGGTATACAGAAGATAGCCCTATTTGGTCCATATTATGGCAAGAACAGCTCAAATAAGCAAGGAGAAACGACAGTCCATCATTACTTTAAGACATGAAGGTCAGTCAATCCGTAAAATTTCAAGAACTTTGAAAGTTTCTTCAAGTGCAGTCGCAAAAACCATTAAGAGCTATGATGAAACTGCCTCTCATGAGGACCACCACAGGAAAGGAAGACCCAGAGTTACATCTGCTGCAGAGGATAAGTTCATTAGAGTTACCTGCCTCAGAAATTGGAGCTTCAGAGTTCAAGTAACAGACACATCTCCACATCAAATGTTCAGAGGAGACTGTGTGAATCAGGTCTTCATGGATGAAGAAACCACTACTAAAGGACACCAATAAGAAGAGACTTGCTTGGGCCAAGAAACACGACCAATGGACATTAGACTGGTGGAAATCTGTCATTTGGTCTGAGGAGTCCAAATTTGAGATTTTTGGTTCCAACCACTGTCTTTGTGAGACAGTAGGTTAGGTAAACTGATGATCTCCGCATGTGTGGGTCCCACCGTGAAGCATGGAGGAGGAGGTGTGATGGTGTGGGGGTGCTTTGCTGGTGACACTGTCTGTGATTTATTTAGAATTCTAGGCACACTTAACCAGCATGGCTACCACAGCATTCTGCAGCAATACACCATCCCATCTGACTTGCGCTTAGTGGGACTAATCATTTGTTTTTCAACAGGACAATGACCCAACTCACCTCCAGGCTGTGTCAGGACTATTTGACCAAGGGGAGTGATGGAGTGCTGCATCAGATGACCTGGCCTCCACAATCACCTGACCTCAACCCAATTGAGATGGTTTGGGATGAATTGGACCGCAGAGTGAAGAAAAAGCAGCCAACAAGAGCTCAGCATATATGGGAATTCCTTCAAGACTACTACTACTTCCAGGTGACTACCCCATGAAGCTGGTTGAGAGAATACCGACAGTGTGCAAAGCTGACATTAAGACAAAGGGTGGCTACTTTGACTCTCAAATATAAAATATATTTTGATTTGTTTAACACTTTTTTTGGTTACTACATGATTCCATATGTGTTATTTTGTAGTTTTGATGTTTTCACTATTATTCTACAATGTAGAAAATAGTAAAGACATAAAGAAAAACCCTTGAAGGAGTAGGTGTGTCCAAACATTTTACTGGTACTGTATAACTTAACGTGTTTTGCTGTTGTGAAGTGTTGTTTTTCTAGAGTTCTGGTTGCTCTTCTTCCTTAAAATGACTTAAAGGACAGTCCACAGTTTAATGGTGGATGTTTTTTTTTTTTAATGGCTCTCATGGGGTGGTAAATTAATCTTTGAGAAAATGAGCAATGGTCTGCACTGAATGTCTGAAAACACGTCCATACCAAACACACACTTCTGAACATGTACAAACTCGGCACACACCCCTGACAACCCGTAACAAAAACGTGAACTTTAATTCAAAATGTACCTCAGTACCACTTCAATGACAATACACATGCTCATACATACAGGTACATGTATCTCAATACAGACATGCTGGAACTACACCAAACACTCACCACCTCAGTATTACCTAATCAAGATGGTACATTGTGTTTAAAAAAAATCTACAACAGTCACACATTTTTCTGTGTTCAACATTCCTTAAATGTCCTCTAGTCTTATTTCAAAGTCTTATTTGATGGTGTTGTTGTCATCGGGGTTTTGATTGCTGTTGATGCTGCTGCTGTGCTTTATGCCCAATCACGCTTTGCTCTTCTTTTCTCATCTCCCAAGCTGTACCGGACCACTTGCCAACTCATAAAGAGGTTGTCATACTCCCACTTAGGTCTTTAAGACTGGCTGGCTGGTTGCCACTTCAAGGGCATGCACAGTTCTGTGTCTGGCAGATAGTTAGGTACCAAACCCAGGAAAACCCTTTGGTTGCCCGTTCTTTGGCCTAATCCAGTACAATGATGTCCTTTTTAAGATTTGTGAACACCAAAGGATGCAGGGCTAGGCTAGCGGATAGGAGTTAGGGGGTAAGAGAGGACTCGCAAAGCATTCTTTCAACAGCTGTAACCCTGTGCCTAGTAGCCAACCGGACACTGGGTTGCCTTTCAAAACACCCAAAGACTGATCTTACACATACTGTATGCTATCCATGTAACTGCAGTGTCATTGCTGTGGTTTTTATTGCTGATTTAATTGTTTTAATAGTTAAGATTTACAGAAAGTTGTTAGTCACCTGATAGTGTTGCTCAAACCGTCCAGTGTTCTGTTAGTGGCGGGCTGGGGTAGGAGAGGTCACTAGTCAAACTCCCTTACTTTCCAGTGTCCACCCCATGCCAAAAGGGAATTGAACCAACACCCTCTCTCTGACGTCTCTTTAAAAGCAGCTGTAATTACTACGATGATTGACCTGCCTCTTTAAATGAATGTAATCGCACCACACCTCCCACTGTCAAAGCCAAACCTCTCCCTGGGACAGTTATATCTACGAGCACACTACAGATGTAGGATCTTAATTTGATCCAGTTTGCTACAGCAGGAAAATAATCCTGCACAATGGGAAATGTGAATTTATTATGTGGATTATAATAAATTGACTTTTTGTAGGGGTTGACATGTCAAAGTGAAAACTACAAACTTCAGAAGCTTTTTTTAAACCTCAAATACGCTACGAGTTTTAAATGTCCTGCATTTCAAGACCAGTTCTCCTTCAACAGGGTGATCAAATTAAGATCCTACATATGTGCCATAGATGGTCAAGGGATTCAGTCCGCAGGGTTCGGTAGCTGGACTGCCTCCCAGGCACGTCATGCTAATATGGTTTGAGGCCTTCAACAGAGCATGGTCTAGTAACTGAAGCCTACCATTCCCTATGTCTTTACCGTTCTCATTTTGACTGAATCCTCCAATATCTTTCTGAAAGTACTCTTTTGCCTGGGCTTGCAGCAGGCTGCCACGGTGCGCTGCCAGAGACCTTTTCTTATTATGGCAGGGATTTGAAGCAGTAACATCTCCAGACTCATTCTTTGTCTGGCTTTAATGTCTTCCTTGTTTACACTGACTCTGTGCCAGACCTGCCTGCAGTGCGTTTCAGCTAGCTGTCGTGTGTGTGTGTAGGAGAGGAGGATAACTCAGATCCTATAGATCATCCTATATTGCTCTATATTCTATGGGATCACTATCTGGCCATGCTAGAATGGACAGCGGGGGCTGTTCTTTCCAACCACAAATCCGCTTACAACTACTAAGCTTCACCTTTATCCCAAGCTGAGTCTCCTATAAGACCAAACAGATCATGCACTTGTTGTCAATCAGATATGCCATTACGGCCACTGTAGTCCTTTCTGTAATGGCCAGATGGTGACCATTCCCTGGGTAGGGACAACTGGGAGGGGTTGACATTGGCAGCCATAGTGACATAATTCAAAGAAGAGATTTGTGTGTGTTTTGTTTGTTTAGTTTTGCGTTGTGATATTCAGGAAAGTGTTGCTGTGCCCTTGCTCCAGGAACAGTGCTTAACCAGGGTTGAGGAAACAAATCGATCCGGTCGTAAACATGGCAGTCAAACGCTGCTTGGAATATAGAGGCGTCTGCTGAAGAGATTGTTGTTGTAATCAAGTGAAGAGAGACTGAACAGGAATACCATTTAGAGTTGGAGGCGTTTTAAATATGATTGAGCTACCTAGGATCAATGACAGTGTTAATAACAGTGCAAACCCTTCCCAACCGGTGTGACAGACCATTAGCTTGGGGAGCCAACGCAGGTCTTTTAGGTTTTAGGCAAGGTTACTCGGCACACAGGCATGGTTCGGAAGAACTGTTGCACCGGCACGCCAGGCAAGCAAAATATTTTGAGCCACATCTGCTATCTCATTAACACATGGCTTGAAGGAGCCAGACACACCGCTGCGTCAAATGATTTCCCACCTCTCACTGAGAGATCTAACACAGGGAAACAGAGGGGGGGCTTTGATGAAACTGTCTGGAATGGTCTCGACTCACACCACTATCATAAGTATCGTCTCTGATTCATGCCCATGCATCATTATTGAAGTGTTCAAATCATTCAATGTAATTGTTACGTTTGTGATTAACACATTGACAGTGTTAAAAAAAAAAAAAAAAAAAGATACAATAACTTTGTTTCTATTCCAATGCACAGAGCAGTCAAATCTATCCGGAGCAAGGATAAGAGTCTTAAACTGTCCATGTATGTGTACTTGTCTGGATCCCAATTAGCGTTTGCAGAAGCAGCAGCTACTCTTCCTGGGGTCCACAAAACATGACAAGTAACAAAACACTAATAGACCAGGACAGTCACACATTTTAAATACAACGATGATAGACAAACAGTACAACAAAAAATAATACAAACAATACAACTAAAACGTTGTCTGTACTGTGCTTTACTCTGTACTTTCCTGTACAAAAAAACAGCATCCAAGATACAAGATTTTTCTACCTGCGTTGTGCAAGTGTATATTGTGTGCGTAGGGAAATTGTATCCAGCTGGAAACGAGAGCAGCAATTATTAGTTCCGTAGAAGCACTTCTTGATCAAATGCAATGCCTTTGGCAACAGCATTGAAATCTTGATACTGTGCCAAATGTAATTTGTGGGTGGATATGTTTCTTATAGCAGGTATTTTTAAGGTGCTATATGTTCCCTTCAGGGGGGTGTTATAGGATAAAGATGACCAACGTATCTGTATGGACCATAGAGAATGATAGAGGACGCTTCTTTGTATCTATCTCATTATGGTGTCTGAGCACACGGGCGGCATCATTGAGGCCATATCCATTTGAGTTGGTATGCAAACTGCCACCTAAAGTGTGTTGTTTGAACAGATATAAAGCCAAGGTTGCCGATTTTACATCCACCTGCATTTATGGAATGTTTGCTCACAAGTATAATTCATTGGCTGATTGCCTCCTGATGACCTGGATGGAAGTATGTGATCCTCCTTAACCACCTAGTTAACTACTTCAAAACGAGGGCATTTTTCAATGGTGTTGCCCATGCTAAAATAGGCTTTTGGGAACTAGAGTCCTCTTATCATTCTCTGTGGTAAGGATGGACACGCCAGGTGCATTGTGTTCAACACAGAGAAAGTAGTTTTGGAGATCACTGCTTAACTTGATCCCTCCTCCAGTCGCTCTGTACTCTCTTCTTCTGTCACAATTGTTTTTTTAGAACTATGTTTTTCCTTTTGATTTGTCATTGCAGGTTTCTTTATTAAATTTGAATAGGTATTTAAGTTGACTGTTTGTACACAATGAAATTGTTAATTTATTGTTCTATTTTTACCATGTAAATAAAAGCATTGTACGTGTGTACAAAAGATCTCTCCAGAGTAATCAATACTTAGGTCGGGATTCAATCTGTGGGGTGCTGTCGGCAATGCACCATTTATTGGTAATTTCCGATTGAACCGACATGTGCAGCGATAAGAATGCAATTGGGAACATTTGCCTTTCAAAGTCATATTGTTGACATCTCAACCTCAGATTACTAACAAGAAACCCACACTACCACGCACCCCCAACACAAAAATACTACCCCCCCCCGACTAACCTGTTTGTTCATGAGGATGTAGATGAGAGGGTTGATGACAGTGCTGCTCTTGGCCAGGAGTGAGGGCACCACCGCAGCCACGGGGGTGATGATGCCGGGCCGGCCAAACGTCGCCATCATGGCCACCACGCCGTACGGCATCCAGCACAAGATGTAGCACACCACTGTAGTCAGCACCATGAACAGAATGTGGTACTCTCTCCGCCGTGCCGCTGTCCTACGTATCTTACCCACCTAGAGACAGGTGAGATGACAGGAGAGAGTGAGGGGAGGTGACAGTGTTTCGTCACCCCGGGGAGAGAATATAATAGTCCTTTTGTCCAAACAGAAATGCACCTGTTTGCTGCATTTATATTCTCAAACCCCTGGACATCACACACACACTCTGGATGTTTGATGAATGCTTATATTCGAGAACGAATAGTCTCTCACTCACATCCCTGCAGTGTAGGTTCATTGTTCTGCCTGAGGGCTTCTCTCCAAACCCACAGAGAGCCAGTGGTAATCAGTCCATCCATTTTGGGCCATTTCAGCCATGAGACAACTGACGCACCATTCATCTCCCCCACCCGCCCTATCGGGGGACAGCGGAGAAGGAGTCCATACTCCTCCCTCCATTCTAGAGGACTAAGGCACTGACCCTCTCTCTCCATCCTGTTGCGCCAACACTTGAACTCTGTGTGTTAACCTTTCGAGCTAATGCCTAAGGCATTTTGGTCTCCCAGGCAAGGTTTAATTATCACATGTATCTGTGCCTTGAGTTGCATGCCATTTTTGCAGATTCATCTGCTGAATTTGAATTTCTCGTTGCCCTGACCTGGACCTTCTAGCACGCTTAAATGGAAGTGCGCTATCGGGACCACTCACTAATCCTACTTGTCTGAATTGCTGAATTACTGTGGGGATCTGAGGGGTTGGGCGCTGGGGTTGTCTTCATAAGTCTGTCCCAATTCGGTCGTAAAAACTTGCCTGGCTACCGGTCCACATCGCTCAGGTCAAATACCACACCCACTAACGTTTCTTCTCCACGATGAGTCTGGATTTCCTCTCCTCCCGGAGAGTGAACACATTCTGACATTCTAAATGGTCCCAGAAACCGATGGGTTGGGCCAATGCGAATCATGAGTCACGTCATTTTGACGTAAGCACAAACAACTTAAAAGATGACAGGTTCAAACTAATGTATGGAGCGATCGACAGGGCAGCATAATTAAATGTATGATGAGTTGTCAGGCAACGTAATTTCAGCTCTAATAGCAAAAGAGTGGCGGGCTGTATTCATTGTTGATTGGTCAGTTATTGACACCGTGCACTGCAACTGACTCTGGCGCTTCATGGGGATGCTGCAAGACACATTTAGTGAAAGCTGCTTACCCTTATCAGGGGAGTCCGAACAGAAGAAAGGGATTATTTAGATTTGGGATTAGAGAGGCGTCAGTAGCTAACACACACAACAAAATAACCCCATAATCTGTATGTGTAAGTGTGCATATACAGTGGGGGAAAAAAGTTTAAGTTCTCCCACTTAAAAATATGAGAGGCCTGTAATTTATCATAGGTACACTTTAACTATGACAGGCAAAATGAGAAAAAAAAATCCAGAAAATCACATTGTAGGATTTTTTATGAATTTATTTGCAAATTATGGTGGAAAATAAGTATTTGGTCAATAACAAAAGTTTATCTCAATACTTTGTATTGTTTGTTGGCAATGATAGAGGTCAAACGTTTTCTGTAAGTCTTCAAGGTTTTCACACACTGTTGCTGGTATTTTGTCCCATTCCTCCATGCAGATTTCCTCTAGAGCAGTGATGTTTTGGGGCTGATGCTGGGCAAAACGGACTTTCAACTCCCCCCAAAGATTTTCTATGGGGTTGAGATCTGGAGACTGGCTAGGCCACTCCAGGACCTTGAAATGCTTCTTACGAAGCCACTCCTTCGTTGCCCGGGCGGTGTGTTTGGGATCATTGTCATGCTGAAAGACCCAGCCACGTTTCATCTTCAATGCCCTTGCTGATGGAAGGAGGTTTTCACTCAAAATCTCACGATACATGGCCCCATTCATTCTTTCCTTTACACGGATCAGTCGTCCTGGTCCCTTTGCAGAAAAACAGCCCCAAAGCATGATGTTTCCACCCCCATGCTTCACAGTAGGTATGGTGTTCTTTGGATGCAACTCAGCATTCTTTGTCTTCCAAACACAACGAGTTGAGGTTTTACCAAAAAGTTATATTTTGGTTTCATCTGACCATATGACATTCTCCCAATCTTCTTCTGGATCATCCAAATGCTCTCTAGCAAACTTCAGACGGGCCTGGACATGTACTGGCTTAAGCAGGGGGACACGTCTGGCACTGCAGGATTTGAGTCCCTGGCGGCGTAGTGTGTTACTGATGGTAGGCTTTGTTACTTTGGTCCCAGCTCTCTGCAGGTCATTCACTAGGCCCCCCCGTGTGGTTCTGGGATTTTTGTTCACCGTTCTTGTGATCATTTTGACCCCACGGGGTGAGATCTTGCGTGGAGCCCCAGATCGAGGGAGATTATCAGTGTTCTTGTATGTCTTCCATTTCCTAATAATTGCTCCCACAGTTGATTTCTTCAAACCAAGCTGCTTACCTATTGCAGATTCAGTCTTCCCAGCCTGGTGCAGGTCTACAATTTTGTTTCTGGTGTCCTTGACAGCTTTTTGGTCTTGGCCGTAGTGGAGTTTGGAGTGTGACTGTTTGAGGTTGTGGACAGGTCTTTTATACTGATAACAAGTTCAAACAGGTGCCATTAATACAGGTAACGAGTGGAGGACAGAGGAGCATCTTAAAGAAGAAGTTACAGGTCTGTGAGCGCCAGAAATCTTGCTTGTTTGTAGGTGACCAAATACTTATTTTCCACCATAATTTGCAAATAAATTCACTAAATTACAGGCCTCATCTTTTTAAGTGGGAGAACTTGCACAATTGGTGGCAGACTAAATACTTTTTTGCCCCACTGTATAGTGTGCATATATGCATATACATGCTCACATGTTTCTCAGGACATTCCCCTGCACTCACTCGGAGTGTTTTAGGGCTTTGTGAAAGCTGCTGAATGTTTCACTCCGAGTCCAGGACTCGGAGTGAAATCCCACGAAACAGATTTGCATTGGGTAATCCAGCAAGCACTCAGCTAACACACTCATTCATTCCCTCCTGGTCCTGATTCTATCTAAAGGGGAATAAAGTGTGATGGGTCATAGACAGATGTTTCGGCTTAAATCATATCAAAGTGTAACCCATACAGTGAAACGCTGACTTACAAGCTCTTCCTCAACAAGGCAGAGTTCAATTATAACAAAAGCACATAAAAGAGAGACAAATTAGAAGGGGGGGGGCTCACTCCCTGATGAAGTGAGCTTTATGCAACATCTTTTTGAGTGCGGACCCATAACACTTTATTGCTTATCTGGATTCATGTTTTATGCACCAACCAGACTTTTGGGGGGGTGCAATGGTCCTCTTTTGATTTATACATCTGAGGGGTGAACACTTTTTGGAGTAGACACTTAGGGTGAAGAGACATTTAACTACCTCAAAGTAGTGGACTGAGAAAGGTCCTAAACAAACCATCACACGTCGCTTACACACCGTAGCAGCTTCACTTGAAAATGTGTTTTGGCAGCATGAAACCCCTCAGGTTTGTTCTTGGAGGGTCGTGAACTCAAGACAAACTGCTATTTTGATTGTAAATATATAAACACAAAGAAATGGTGGATAAAATGACAAGGTTGAAACCACCTCGTCCAGACTCACTGGGTTTTCTAGAGGGCTGATCTTGGAGTTAATTCACCACCCCAAACAACATGCATGTGCAGATGCATGGAGTACATCTTGATTAAAACACAATAAGGGTTTTGATCAGAGTGCTGATATTGATCTCTAGTCTAGGGAGCCAGATTCAATTCAATTTGAAGGTCTCCCCAACATGTACACACACACACACTCCCCTCTACCCAACCCTACCGCCCCCACCACTCCCCTCTACCGCCCCCACCACTCCCCTCTACCACCCACACCTGTTTGACGGCCCACAGCAGCCGACAGTAGCAGTAGACCATGATGACGATGGGCAGACCCAGGCAGAAGATGAACAGACAGATGATGTAGGCATGGGACTGAGCCGTCCTCAGGGTCCATGACACAGAGCAGCTGGTGCCGGCGCCCTCCAGGTCGTAGCTACTCCAGCCCAGCAGGGGGGGCACCGTCCAGAATATGGAGTAGAGCCAAGAGCCCCCCACAGCCAGCAGGGGCTTGCGGTAGTCAGGACCACGCTTGTTGTACAGGGTCAGGGTGCTGTAGCGGTCGTAGGACAGGACCACCAGGGAGATCAACGACACAATACCTGGGGAGGGGCAGGCATATTATTACAATTACAACATCTAACCTTTCTGTTATTTGCATGCCATGTGGAAATGTTTCAGTCTATCATTATGTGAAACGCTTCGTTGATGACGTCATAAATGATGCTAAGGAGAGTTTACTGTATGATGATGTCAAGACACTGGCATTTAAAATCCAAAAGCCATTTAAAATCCTAAATTTACTTACACGTGATAGAATGCTACATTGTACCGTGGTGTAAGGTACTTAAGTAGTACTTTAAAGTATTTTTACTTAAGTAATTTTTGGGGATATCTGTACTTTACTTTACTACTTCAATTTTTGACTACTTTCACTTTGTTTACTCCATACATTTTCCCTGACACCCAAAGGTACTTATATTTTGAATGCTTAGCAGGACTGGAAAATTGTCCAAATCACACACTTATCAAGAGAACACACATGCTTTTTTGTAAATTATGTCTGTCACGGTTGATGAAAGGAGAGGACCAAGGTGCAGCGTGGTGAGCGTACATGATCAAAATGACGCCGAACAAAAACAATAAACACTACAAAACCAAACCGTGACGCTCAAAGGCTAAGCGCCCTAAACAAAGTCACCCTCCCACAAACACAGGTGGGGAAAAAAGGGCACCTAAGTATGGTTCCCAATCAGAGACAACGATGGACAGCTGTCCCTGATTGAGAACCATATCCGGCCAAACACCAAAGAAATAGAAAACATAAAACACAAAACATAGAATGCCCACCCCAACTCACGCCCTGACCAAACCAAAACAGAGACATAAAAAGGATCTCTAAGGTCAGGGCGTGACAGTCTGAGAGTTGGAGTGTGCCTCTGGCTATCTGTAAATAAAAATAAAAAACATAAATTGTGCTGTCTGGTTTGCTTAATATGCTTAGGTATATTTTTAGAATTACATTTACTTTTGACGCTTAAGTATATTTAAAACCAAATACTTTTAAACTTTTACTCGAGTAGTATTTTACTGGGTAACTTTTACTTGAATCACTTTCTACGAAGGTATCTTTACTTTTACTCAAGTATGAAAATGGGGTACTTTTTCAACCACTCGCACTGTAGCTGGTCCCATCACATGACCTGGAAGGCTACATGTTAGCCCTAACCTCAGCAGCTGACAGTGATTATTTCCCGTAACAAATTCCTCATCAGCCTATCAAAGATCTTAGGCAGTATATCCACCAACCAATGGTATTTCTTAAAATAGGTCAACCCTGGCCGCCAGAGGGATAATTTAAACCTACAAATATGAGGTTAACTTTTGTTCTGTTGGTCTGAAACTAAATGTTGTGTGTCAATATTGCATTGATACGTCCTTGACTAGGCTACTAGTACTAGTATTAGACAAAAAAATGGCATATAAGACCAAATCCCACATTTTGCTTATCTGTTTCACACACGTCCATGTGCTTTTATGTAAAAAAATATAAATTATGTCCTTACAACATGTAAGTCATAAAAAAAAGAACCTTATGGACTTGTCAAATAGCAGTGATGTACCATTATTGCCAAATAGCATTGCTTCTGGGAGGCACACATTGCTAAAGCGGATGACTTTGACATTGATAGTGTGCTTAAACCATGGGTTCGAACCCCCTCGTGGCAAGCTTCTTTGTTGAGGAAAAAACTGTTCACTGCCAGTCCTTAATGGTCTCTCGAGGGCTCCCGAATGGTGCTGTGGTCTAAGGAACTGCATCTCAGTGCAAGAGGTGTCACTACAGTCCCTGTTTCAAATCCAGGCTGTATCTGAACCGCTCATAGGAACTCAGCTCGTCCTCTCCTCTCTCCCAGACTGCCGTAGCCCACTCCAAAGCGGTCTGGTCAGCAGGGAAATTACTGTGGCAACCTTAGACCTCTCGTGGTGGGGGCTCCCGTCTGATGGGCGAAATAGAGGGAGTACTGGAGTAGGAAGCCACGGCATTACGATGGAGTACCGTCACACTTCTCCGGAAGGGACAGTCAGGCATCACTGACCTGGGCGGAATGCTGGGCAGGCTGGAGATTGGCTCACTGTGATAAGCCGTGGTAGGAGGCCCTCTGATAGTGGTATGAAGAACTTCTCTGGTGGTGTCGAGACGGTGGAGAATGGGGAGGACCTCCTCCATAGCCATACCCAGTTGCGCCTGGCAGGGTCAATACTGGAGCCCCTCCTGTTCAGCCTGTACATTAATGATCTGCCTTGTCTGTACTGGGTCTGAAGTTCAAATGTATGCAGATGATACAGTGATATATGTGCATGCAAAGAGCAAACAACAAGCTGCACAAGAACTCACTACTGTAATGGTCCAGGTTACAAAGTGGCTCAGTGACTCGTGTTTGCATCTCAATGTGAAAAAAACTGTTTGCATGTTCTTCACAAAGAGGGCAACAGATGCTACTGAGCCAGATGTCTATGTGTCATGGGAGAAGCTCCAGGTGGTATCTGATTTTAAGTACCTTGGCATCATACTTGATTCCAACCTCTCTTTTAAAAAGCATGTGAAAAAGGTAATTCAAATAACCAAATTCAACCTAGCTAATTTCCGATTTATACGAAATTGTTTGACAACAGAAGTAGCAAAACTGTACTTCAAATCTATGATACTCCCCCACTTAACATACTGCTTGACTAGATGGGCCCAAGCTTGCTGTACAACATTACAACCTATTCAGTCTGTCTACAAACAGGCTCTCAAAGTGCTTGATAGGAAGCCCAATAGCCATCATCACTGTTACATCCTCAGAAAGCATGAGCTCCTGAGTTGGGAAAATCTTGTGCAATACACCGATGCATGTCTTGTATTCAAGATCCTAAATGGCCTGGCTCCCCCTCCACTCAGTAATTTTGTTAAACAGAAAACCCAAACATATGGCAGCAGATCCACAAGGTCCGCCATGAGAGGTGACTGTATAGTTCCCGTAATTAAGGAAAAGCACCTTTAGTAAATCCGCTTTCTCTGTGAGAGCTTCCCATGTCTGGAATACACTGCCATCAGACACACATAACTGCACCACATCACATTTTCACAAAATGCATGATGACATGGCTAAAGGTCAATCAGATTTGTGAACATAATCCCTAGCTGTGTATTGCCACTTTCCATGTTGTCTGTAGCTTGTGAGGTGTGGAAACACTTTGTTGAATTTATGAATTTTGTCTTGCTGCTGTTTGTTCTATGTTGTTCTGTCTGTATGCTACGTCTTGCTTGTCCTATGTTGCTCTGCGTGTGCTCACTGCTCAATGATTGTCTATATTGTAATTGTTTTCAATAACCTGCCCAGGGACTGCGGATTAAAATTAGCGGCTGGATAAAACCGGAACTTTTACTGAAACGTTGATTAATGTGCACTGTCCCTGAAAAAATTAAATAAACTCAACTCATAAACAAAACAAGAGAAGCGTACAGAACATGAATCAAAACAATACTACCTAATGACTGATGGCTACTGAGGGCTAAATAAAGGGAGAGTAATCAAGGTGTGCGTCATGCTCGCTTCGAGGCAAGCAACACTGAAGCATGCATGAGAGCACCAGCTGTTCTGGACGACTGTGTGTTAACGCTCTTGGTAGCAGATGTGAGCAAGACCTTTAAACAAGTCAACGTTCACAAAGCCTCGGGGCCAGATGTTTTCCCAGCACTCAAAGCACCAACTGGCAAGTGTCTTCACTGACATTTTCAACCTCTCCCTGACCGAGTCTGTAATACCTACATGTTTCAAGCAGACCACCATAGTCGCTGTGCCCAAGGAAGAGAAGGTAACCTGCCTAAATGATTACCGCCCTATAGCACTTACGTTGGTAGCCATGAAGTGCTTTGAAAGGCTGGTAATCTCACATCAACAACATCATCTCAGATACCCTAGACCCACTCCAATTCGCATAACGCCCCAACAGATCCACAGCTAACGCAATCTCAATCGCACTCCACACTGTCCTTTCTCACCTGGACAAAAGGAACACCTATGTGAGAATGCTGTTCATTGACTTCTGCTCAGTGTTCAACATCATAGTGCCCACGAAGCTCATCACTAAGCTAAGGACCCTGGGACTAAACACCTCCCTCAGCAACTGGATCCTGGACTTCCTGACGGGCCGCCCCCAGGTGGTAAGGGTAGGCAACAACACGTCTGCCACGCTGATCCTCAACACAGGGGCCCCTCAGGAGTGTGTACTTAGCCCCCACCTATACTCCCTGTTCACCTACGACTGCATGGCCTAACACAACTCTAACACCATCATTAAGTTTGCTGATGACACAACAGTGGTAGGCCTGATCAACGATGAGACAGCCTATAGGGAGGAGGTCAGAGACCTGGCAGTGTGGTGCCAGGACAACAATCTCTTCCTCAATGTGAGCAAGACAAAGGAGCTGACCATGTACTACAGGAAAAGGCAGGCCGAACAGGCCCCCATTAACATCGACGGGGCAGTAGTGGAGCGGGTCGAGAGTTTCAAGTTCCTTGGTGTCCACATCACCAACAAACTATCATGGTCCAAACACACCAAGACAGTCGTTAAGAGGGCACGACAACACCTTTTCCCCTCAAGAGACTGAAAAGATTTGACATGGGTCCCCAGATCCTCAAAAAGTTATACAGCTGCACCATCGAGAGCATCACCGCCTGGTATGGCAACTGCTCGGGCACCTGACCGCAAGGCGTTACAGAGGGTAGTGCGTACGGCCCAGTACATCACTGGGGCCAAGCTTCCTGCCATCCAGGACCTATATACTAGGCGGTGTCAGAGGAAAGCCCAACAAATTGTCAGAGACACCCGTCACCCAAGTCATGGCAAGCGGTACCGGAGCACCAAGTCTAGGACCAAAGGGCTCCTTAACAGCTTCTACCCCTAAATCATAAGACTGCTGAAAAATTTATCAAATGGCCACCGGACTATTTACATTGATACCCCTCCATTTGTTTCGTACACTGATGCTACTCTCTGTTTATTATCTATGCATAGTCACTTCACCCCTACCTATATGTACAAATTACCTCGACTAACCTGTATCCCTGCACATTGACTCGGTACCGGTACCCCTTTGTATATACCCTCGTTACTTTAAAAAAAAAACTATTTCTTGAACTGCACTTTTGGTTAAGGGCTTGTATAGTAAACATTTCACTGTAAGTTCTGCACTTGTATTCGGCGCATGTGACAAATAATGTTGGATTTGATTTGATGGTTGCCAGGGCTGGTGGTGAGTCGACCGGTGACGTCGTGCAGGGGGGCGGGAGTAGGCATGACAACGTAGACATTCAGAGGTACCAGAAATGTTCCACTATGTTCTAGCAAACTCAAAAATCAAGAAAATAACATAAAACACAGCATCACTTAATGCACCTGACATGATATATTCTGTAGTCAGACCATTCTAGTTCTAGTGAAGAAGGAACAATGCTTTTTGCTGACATTATGCATGAATGAAAATAGGCCTGGCCGTGCCTCGGGCTACCGCACACACAGAGACAGAACCGGCACACATCAAAGGTGACAGGCTCGTGGTACTGAAAGGACATACATGTGCACTCCATGGTGATGAAGGAGAGACCGTTTTGGTCAAACGCATAGACATGGCTGATAGACAGCCGACAGCAGTCACACACAGCATGAAATATTGTTAAAGAATAAGCAGCTCATTCACTCCAGCAGGCCCTATGTAATCATACCAATACAAAAGCATAACCATTTCATTTACAATATGAAATTAACAAAGCAGCTTTTACTTCCCATTGCAAATACACAGTTTATTAGGTACACCACCCCGTTCACGAAAATTGATCACTCCTACAGACAGTAAGTCACGTGGCCGTGGCTTGCTCTATAAAGCAGGCAGACAGACATCGAGGCATTCAGTTACTGTTTGATTGAAAGTTAGAATAGGCAAAACAAGTGACCTAACCAACTTTGAGTGTGGTATGATCGTTGGTGCCGGATCCAGTATTTCAGAAAGGTCCGACCTCCTGGGCTTTTCACGCACAACAGTTTCTAAGGTTTCCCAAGACAAACAAAAAACATCCAGCGGCAGTCCTGGGGGCGAAAACAGTTAGTTGATGAGAGAAGTCGAAGGAGAATGGCAAGAATTCGTGCAAGCTAATAGGCGGGCCACAAACAGACAAATAATGGCGCAGTACAACAGTGGTGTGCAGAACGGCACCTCGGAACTCACAACTCGTCGATCATTGTCACGGATGGGCTACTGCAGCAGACGACCACATGGGGTTCCACTTCTATCAGCTAAAAACAAGAAGAAGCGGCTCCAGTGGGCACGCCATCGCTAACACTGGACAACTGAGGAGTGGAAAAACATTGCCTGGAACATGAAGGTGAGTTCAGTCTACTTGAATGGCCTGGTCAGTCCCCAGACCTCAACCCAATAGAGCATCTTTGGGATGAAATGGAACGGGCTGTTCCCAGCATGAATGTACCGCCGTCCAATCTGCAGCAACTTCATGATGCCATTGCGTTAGCATGGATCAACATCCCTGTGGACCGTTTCCGACACCTTGTAGAATTTCCAGAAGAATTCTGGTTGTTCTGGAGGGAAAGGGGGTTCTGACCCGGGACTAGATGGTTTTACCTAATAAACTGGCCGGTGAATGTATAAGGCTTCATCAACTCTGGGAACCTACACAAACGGTCCGATTGAGTAATCCAAACCATCTGAGACAGAATTCAGAGGACTTTGCAATGAACACACAACACTGACTTTACTTCACTACATTCCTAAAGAAAATAATGTACTTTTTACTCCGTACATTTTCCATGACACCCAAAAGTACATTTTGAATGCTTAGCAGGACAGGAGAATTGTCAAATTCTCACATTTAGCAAGAGAACATCCCTGGTCATCCCTACTGCCTCTGATCTGGAGGATTCATTCAACACACATGCTTTGTTTGTAAATGATGTTGTAATCGGCCTGTGTGTAGCTGGTGTGGAGGAGTCAGGCGCAGGACAGCAGATATGAGTAATTAACGTTCTTTACTCAAGAATACAAATATATACAACACAATAAACTAGCCCACAATAACAGACTGTATACATACAAACAATCACTCACAAAACCATGGGGGAACAGAGGGTTAAATTATGAACAAGTAATTGGGGGATTGAAACCAGGTGTGTAAAACAAAGACAAAACAAATGGAAAATGAAAAGTGGATCGCCGATGGCTAGAAGGCCGGTGATGTCGACCGCCGACGCCGCCCGAACAAGGAGAGGGACCGACTTTGGTAGAAGTCGTGACAGATGTCTGAGTGTCAGAGCATGCCCCTGGCTATCCGTGAATAAAAAAACAAGAAAATGGTGCTGTCTGGTTTGCTTAATATAAGGAATTTAATATGCTTTATACTTTTACTTTTGATACTTAAGTACATTTAAGCAATTACATTTACTTTTGATACTTTAAAATATTTAAAACCAAATACTTTTATACTTTTACTCAAGTAATATTTTACTGGGTGACTTTCAATTTTATTTGAGTCATTTTCTATTAACATATCTTTACTTTTTTTCAAGTATGATAAGTGGGTACTTTTTCCACCACTGCACACAGTCCTCCATCTAAAAAAACATCTGAATTTTAAGTGAAAGCTTCCCGTAATCTATTTTGACAGATGTGATGTTGAGACTTCAGACTCATCCCAGGAGGTGTTATAGTTCGCTAGGTAGTCTGCTAAAAGCTCATTATAACTCTGAACACAGACGAGCCGCTTAGAACCGCTGGGACGCCTGGTAAAACAAAGAGACATGAAGAGACAGAGTGGTAGCAGGAGTAGTGGCTCTACATCCTGATGAGCAGATTTAGCCTCATGTATTCCAGGCAGTCTCTCCTCTTTATTACTCATGTCCTATATGCTAAACTCTTAAAAGTAAAGGTGCCTGGAAGAACCTTGTGTGTTGCCACACTGGCAGAACCTTTCCAGTTCAAAAAGAAACCCCTCTGAAAATGGTATTTGAGGAATCCCTGTGTAAAGGTTAATTTCGGAACCTTTTTTGTGATTGGAGGGGCTCAATATATTGTCAAGACGGCAGCCTATCAGATTGGAGGTGTGGCTTATTAGAGACATGGTTTACAGATAGTTATTTTTGGCCAACTGTTAGTGTAAATGTAACTCCTGTTCATCATGTTAAGTTTGTTCACTTCACATATAACCTACATAATAATAATAATAATACTGCTGATTACATAGATAGTACATACATAGTAATAAAGTGGTAACTAAACCAACTTTGGGATTTACATAGGCTCTTGAGGAACTTATACAACTCAGTCAGCCTCATTGAAGTTACAAAGCTGTCAGTGTTCAACTTAAAAAGGATATGGCAGACATACGCCCCCTTTGGAGAGATTGGGTACCCCTAGTAAACTGGAAAAAAAATCTGTCAAAAATTGCTAATATATGCAAATAAAAATTATTATTGGATAGAAAACACTCTAAAGATTCTAAAACCGTTGGAATTATGTCTGTAAGTATAGCAGAACTCACAGGGCAGGCATTCTTCCAAACTAGTTTTTGTGGCGATGAAAGTTGGAGCAACTTTGACGTCATGGCCCCCACCCTTCCCAACCAGTTATGATTCTGGGGACACTTTCTATCTCTTCCGCTAGATGTCCTCTTTCAGTAGAGCTTTGAATCGTTCAAATCGCGCGAGAATTGACCCTATGGGAGTGAAATTAGTGCGTGCCACGAGAGAATAGGCTGTGCGTATGGGCGCGAATTGGTCCCAGCCATTCCTTTGTTCCAGCACTCAGGAGAAGGGCAGACGATGGCCGATTGAATTGAAGTTTGTTTTGCGTGTCTAAAACATCATAAAGCTTGCTTCTGCACTTAGTTTGACCTGTTTAGTCGACATATAATATGTAATTTTGAAGTTTTGATGCGCAACTTTTCCGGACCAGAGGACGTTTTGGGTGCATTTCAGCTGATGTTATTAGCAGTAGCTAATACAAAGACGCAAGACTTGAAACCAAACGATGTATTGGGTAAGTATGAAGCCTTCCAGAACATTCTGAACGAAGACCATCGAAGGTAAGGGAATATTTATGCTTAAATCTGTGTTTCTGTTGACTCCAACATTACGTAGAAATGTAGCTTGGAACTGAGCGCTGTCTCAGCATATGGAATAGTGTGCGATTTCTGTAACGTTAAAAATAAATCTAACACAGCGGTTGCATAAAGAAGCAGTGTATCTTTCTAACTATATGTAGAACATGTATATTTAGTCAAAGTTTATGATGTCTATTTCCGTTATCTTGCCGCGCTACATAGATTTCCTGCGGGCATTTTTGAGTAATTTCTGAACGTGAACTCACTGTAAATGGACATTTATGGATATAAATGGCATATTATTGAAAAAAAAAAATATGTACTGTGTAACATGTCATATTACTGTCATCTGATGAAGATTTTCAAAAGGTTAGTGAGCGATTTATTTTTTAATCCTGCGTTTGTTGATTGCATGTTTTGGCTATTCAAATGAGCTGTGTCTGGTGGTGGTTTTACATATATATGTGCTATGTTTTTGCCGTAAAACATTTTAGAAATCTGACTTGCTGGCTAGATGAACAAGGTGTTTATCTTTCATTTGAGCTATTGGACTTGTTAATGTGTGGAGGTTAAATATTTTTAAGAATATTTTTGCGTTCCATGCGCCACCGTTTCAGCTGAACGTGGGAGGGTTGATTCCCAATTGGGAACCAGTATCGTAGACAGGTTAACATGTAATGACAATACAACAGAACAGATGAAAATGGCGCCGATTAGATAGGGCAGCTGTGCTTCTAGCTCGTAGGCAACTTTGCAGTATTTCGTTTTTTATGTGTTACTTCTCACATTGTTAGCCCAGATTTTTTTTGGTGATATTACATATCACAAATGATTGTAACATACTGTTTCACGGAAATATGGCTCTCTCGGGATATACTGTCTGAGTCCGTACAGCCAGTCGGGTTCTCAGTTCATCTCACAGACAGGAAAAAATATCTCTCCGGGAAGAAGGGCAGTGGTGTATATTTCATGATTAACTACTCATGGTGTGATTGTGATAACATACATGAACTCATGTCCTTTGTTCACCCGGCCGAGAATACCTCACAATCAAATGCCAAATGACCTCCCAAGAGAATTATCTTTGGTTATAGTCACAGCCGTGTATATTCCCCCTCAAGCCGATACCACGACAACCCTCAAAGAACTTCACTGGACTTTTTGCAAACTGGAAACCACATATCCTGAGGCCACATTTATTGTAGCTGGTGATTTTAACAAAGGACATTTGAGGAAAACGCAACCAAAGTTCTATCAACTGTTCTATCTATTGATTGTAGTACTCAACCCTACTACTCCAACTTCCGGGATGACGACAAGGCCCTCCCCCACCCTCCCTTCTGCAAATATGATCACGACCCCATTTTGCTCCTCCTTTCCTATAGGCAGAAACTCAAACAGGAGGTACCCATGCTAAGGACTATTCAACGCTGGTCTGACCAATCGGAATCCATGCTTCAAGATTGTTTTGATCACACGGACCGGGATATGTTCCGGGTAGCCTCTGACAATAACATTGACGAATACACTGATACCGTGACTGAATTTATCAGGAAGATGTTGTACCCACTGTGACTATTAAAACCTACACTAACCAGCAACCGTGGATAGATGGCAGCATTCGCGCCAAACTGAAAGTGCGAACTACCGCATTTAACCATGGCAAGGTGAATGGGAATATGCCCGAATACAAACAGTGTAGTTATTCCCTCCGTAAGGCAATCAAACAGTCAAAACATCAGGATAGAGACAAAGTGGAGTCGCAATTCAATGGCTCAAACACAAGACGTGTGTGGCAGGGTCTATAGACAATCACGGACTACAATGGGAAAACCAGCCACCAGCCAAAACACCGACATCTTGCTAAACTGCTTCAGTGCCACTGACGTTGCCCACTACCAAAGACTGTGGGCTCTCCCTCTATGTGGCCGTCGTGAGTAAGACAGTTAGGCATGTTAACCCTCACAAGGCTGCGGGCCAGACGGCATCCATAGCCGTGTCCTCAGAGCATGCGCAGACCAGCTGGCTGGAATATTTACGGATATATTCAATCTCTCCCTACCCCAGTCTGCTGTCCCCACATGCTTCAAGATGTCTACCATTGTTCCTGTACCCAAGAAAGCAAAGGCTACTGAACTAAATTACTATTTATCCGTAGCACTCACCTCTGTCATCATGAAGTGCCTTGATAGACTGATCAAGGATCATATCACTTCTACTTTACCTGACACCCTAGACCCACTTCAATTTGTTTACCGCCCCAATAGATCCACAGACGATGCAATCGCCATCGCAGTGCACACTGCCCTTTCCCATCTGGACAAGAGGAATACCTATATAAGAATGCTGTTCATTGACTACAGCTCAGAATTCAATACCATAGTACCCTCCAAGCTCATCATTAAGCTCGAGGCCCTGGGACTGAACCCTGCTTCCTGGGTATTTGGCTTCCTGATGGGCCATTCCCAGGTGGTGAAGGTAAGAAACAACACCTCCACTTCACTGATACTCAACACCGGGGCCCCATAGGTGTAAGTACTCAGCCTTCTCCTGTACTCCCTGTTCCCATGACTGCGTGGCCACGCACGCCTCCAGCTCAATCATCAAGTTTGCAGACGACACAACAGTAGTAGGCCTGATTACCAACAATGATGAGACAGCCTAAAGGGAGGAGGTGAGGGCCATGGGAGTGTGGTGCCAGGAAAATAACCTCTCACTCAACATCAACAAAATAAAGGAGCTGATCGTGGACTTCAGGAAACAGCCGAGGGAGCACCACTCTATCCACAGTGACGGGACCGCAGTGGAGAAGGTGGAAAGCTTCAAGTTCCTCGACATACACATCACTGACAAACTGAAATGGTCCACCCACACAGACAGTGTGGTGAAGAAGACTCAATAGCGCCTCTTCAACCGCAGGAGGCTGAAGAAATTTGGCTTGGCACCTAAAACCCTCATAAACATTTACAGAGGCACAACTGTCGGGCTGTATCACCGCCTGGTACGGCAACTGTAACGCACCATAAATACAAGTAGTGATGAAGTCAATCTCACCTCCACTTTGAGCCAGGATTAATTGACATGCATATTATTAATGTTAGCTCTCTAAGTACATCCAAGGGCCAGCTGTGCTGCCAGGTTCTGAGCCAATTGCAATTTTTTAAGTCCCTTTTTGTGGCACCAGACCACACGACTGAACAGTAGTCCAGGTACGACGAAACTAGGGCCTGTAGGACCTGCCTTGTTGATAGTGTTGTTAAGAGGGTAGAGCAGAGCTTTATTCTGGACAGACTTTTCCCGATCTTAGCTACTGTTGTATCAATATGTTTGGACCAAGACAGTTTATAATCCAGGGTTACTCCAAGCAGTTTCATCACCTCAACTTGCTCAATTTCCACATTATTTATTACAAGATTTAGTTGAGGTTTAAGATTTAGTGAATGATGTGTCCCAAATACAATGCTTTTAGTTTTAGAAATATTTCAGACTAACTTATTCCTTGCCACCCACTCTGAAACTAACCGCGGCTCTTTTTTAAGTGTTGCAGTCATTTCAGTCGCTGTAGTAACTGACGTGTATAGTGTTGAGTCATCCGAATACATAGACATACTGGCTTTACTCACAGCCAGTGGCATGTTGTTAGTAAAGACCAGGGCCCAGACAGCTGCCCTGGCGAATTTCTGATTCTACCTGGATTACGTTGGAGAGGCTTCCATTAAAGAACATCCTCTGTGTTCTGTTAGACAGGTAACTCTTTATCCACTATATACCAGGGGGTGTAAACCCGTAACACATACGTTTTTCCAGCAGAAGACTATGATCGACAATGTCAAAAGCCGCACTGAAGTCTAAAACACTTCCCACAATCTTTTTATCATAAATTTCTCTCAACCAATCATCAGTCATTTGTGTAAGTGCTGTGCTTGTTGAATTTCCTTCCCTATAAATGTGTTGAAAGTCTATTTGTTTACTGTAAAATAGCACCGTATCTGGTCAAACACAGATTTTTACAACATTTTACTAAGGGTTGGTAACAGTCTGATTGGTCGGCTATTTGAGCCAGTAAAGGGGGCTTTACTATTCTTAGGTAGCAGAATTACTTTTGCTTCCCTCCAGGCCTGGGGGCACACTATTTATAGTCGGCTTAAATTGAAAATATGGCAAATAGGAGTGGCAATATCGTCTGCTATTATCATCAGTAATTCTCCATCCAAGTTGTCAGATCCCGGGGGCTTGTCATTGCTGATAGACAACAATATTTTTTCACCTCTTCCATACTCACTTTACGGAATTCAAAATTACAATGCTTGTATTTCAACATTTTGTCAGATATGCTTGGATGTGTAGAGTCAGCATTTGTTGCTGGCATGTCATCCCTAAGTTTGATAACCTTGCCAATGAAAAAATCATTAAAGTAGTTGGCAATAGCAGTCGGTTTTGTGATGAATGAGCCATCTGATTCAATGAATGATGGAGCTGAGTTAGCCTTTTTTTTCCCAAAATGTCATTTAAGGTGCCGATGGATGCATCATCGTCATCATCATCATCATCATTACCACAATGCCTACATTCTAAAAGGGGGCCTCAGACAGGCACATTCTTACATTCTATGAGTGAGTAGAATGTAATAATGGCACCGGAGGGGATGTCTGCCGTTTTACGGGCTCCTAACCAACTGTGCTATTTTGTTTGTTTTTTCACATTGTTTGTAACTCATTTTGTACATAATGTTGCTGCTACCGTCTCTTATGACCGAAACGAGCTTCTGGACATCAGAACAGCGATTACTCACCTCGAACTGGACAAAGATTTTTCTTTAATGAGTCTGACGCGAAGGATATACTGCTTTCCAAGAAAAGGCACAAATCCCCGTCATCCACGTGAAGAAAAGAAACGTAGAAAAAGGGGGAGGGAGGGGTGCCTTGTGAGTATTCGTAGGCGAGTGAGTAAACCTCCACCACCATCCGTACTATTGACCAACGTGCAATTATTGTAAAATAAACTGGACAATCTATGATTAAGACTATCCTACCAAGGGAACATTAAAAACTGTAATATCTTATGTTTTACCGAGACGTGGCTGAACGACGACATGGACAATATAGACCCCACGCATTGACTCAGTACCAGTACCTCTTTTATACAGGTTTGTTATTGTTATGTCATTTTCTTATGTTACTTTTTTTTTAAAGTTTTACTTTAGTTTTCTTAACTCTATTTCTTGAACTGCATTGTTGGTTAAGGGCTTGTAAGCAATTTCACAGTAAGGTCTACTACACCTGTTGTTTTCGGCGCATGTGACAAATAACATTTGATTTGATTTGAGTAGAGATTTTTGCCAAAACAATCCAGTTTTCATCCTGCTTATCCTGCTCCCTTTATCCTTGAATGCAGGATGTTGCATGATAACCATGTTCAGAAAAAGGGCTGTTGGGGGTGGTGGAGGATCGGCTAAGGTTTCAAAACCTAAGAAGTGGTTATATATGATTAGAAAATGAATGAATAAAAGTAAACAAATAAAGATAAAATATTTCCATACGATATGATGCAGGAAACCGCAGAGAATGTGAGTCTCTATAAAAGATGAATCATTAGTCTGTGTGTAATACTGCGTAATACTACTACATAAAACTACATAATATGGTGTCACACTGCAGGAAAGTACGTAATACTAATAAATACTTCACAAAACTGCATGCAGCATTGCATATAAATACAGAGCACTCTGTCATACTGTGTAACACTGCACTACCTAGGCAGCACTACATTGGCTTCAGACCAGCAGATCAGTCGTGGTACATATGAAACGACAGCTTCTCTCTCTAAATAGTAATGATGTGTGACACTGCACTTCAAGTTTTATTGGTGTTAGTTTAAGTTGATTTGTGTTTATTTGTCCTTATCAATGATAATTTCTCCTTACTGCATAACTCTGTTTTATAAGGACTGACGTAACTCACATGGCACAAGACAGAGTTCTTTGTTCTCTGTTTAGACGCTTTCAGAGTTTTAGTGCAGCAAATCCTCCAGCACTGTCGTGTTTGTTGGGTTACCAGTGGTCCAAAGGTTGCTTAATTAACTTTCTTGGCATGTAAACAGTGCACAGGTGTTCTCCTGTCTTTTGTATGCTTTGTAATTACCCTGCACCTGAAATGAGGTAAATATACCCTGAAAAAAACAACCAGGATGTATCTCATCCACTCTTTGATGGGGAGGGCTCCCACGTCTCTTCTGCCTGGCCTGCGCTGATTACTCACAATGCACTTTGATGTAGATCAGGCAATAATGTAATTTTTCGGCAGTGCCGGATCTCCTGCTGTGCGAATTTGATTGAATTCCGGCAAAATGGAATCCAAAAAAGCTGTATTTCCGCAACAGTTGGGTGAAGGAGGTTTAGTGTCAATATCTAAGGCCATAAAATGTCATTATAGAGACTTATCTATGCCTCTGCAGCTGAGATCCCTCCGTATTGCAATAATCTGGTTGTAGCAAACAGAGATTATCACTGCAGTGTCTGGCTGTGTGTGTGTGTGTGTGTGTGTGTGTGTGTGTGTGTGTGTGTGTGTGTGTGTGTGTGTGTGTGTGTGTGTGTGACGTGTAGAATGGACAGGGAATAAATTGTACAGTTGTAAAGAGCAGAGTGTGAGGGAGTGGAGAGTATGGAGTGATGAAGTGAGACATTTTCTAATTGGTGGGAAAAAAAGACAGTCAGAGACCGACAGTTCATGAGTTATAAATAGATAAACTCAGCAAAAAAAGAAAACGTCCCTTTTTCAGGACCCTGTCTTTCAAAGATGATTTGTAGAAATCCAAATAACTTCACAGACCTTTATTGTAAAGGGTTTAAACACTGTTTCCCATGCTTGTTCAATGAACCATAAACAATTAATGAACATGCACCTGTGGAGGGAGAGAAAAGAGAAGGGGAGAGAAAAGAGGGGGAGAGAAGAGAGGGGGAGAGGAGAGAGGGGGAGAGAAAAGAGAGGGGGAGAGAAAAGAGAGAAGAGAGGGGGAGAGAAAAGAGGGGGAGAGAAAAGAGAGGGGGAGAGAAAAGAGAGAAAAGAGGGGGAGAGAAAAGAGATGGGGAGAGAAAGGAGAGGGAGAGAGAAAAGAGAGGGGGAGAGAAAAGAGGGGGAGAGAAAAGAGAGGGGGAGAGAAAAGAGAGAAGAGAGGGGGAGAGAAAAGAGGGGGAGAGAAAAGAGAGGGGGAGAGAAAAGAGAGAAAAGAGGGGGAGAGAAAAGAGAGTGGGAGAGAAAAGAGAGAAGAGAGAGGGAGAGAAAAGAGGGGGAGAGAAAAGAGAGGGAGAGAGAAAAGAGAGGGGGAGAGAAAAGAGAGGGGGAGAGATGAGAGGGAGAGAACAGAGGATAGTGTGACCCAGTCAAGCTTCCTGCCATCCAGGACCTCTACACCAGGCGGTGTCCGAGGAAGGCCCTAAAAATTGTCAAAGATTCCAGCCACCCTAGTCATAGCCTGTTCTCTCTGCTACCTCACGGCAAGCGGCAACCGACAAATCTAGCGCCAAATCTAGGTCCAAGAGGCTTCTAAACAGCTTCTATCCCCAAGCCATAAGACTCCTGAACATCTAATCAAATGGCTACCCAGACTATTTGCATTACCCCCCCCTTACACCACTGCTACTCTCTGTTGTCATCTATGCATAGTTACTTTAATAACTCTACCTACGCGTACATATTATCTGAACTAACCGTTGCCCCTGCACATTGACTCTGTATGGGTATCTCCCTGTGTATAGTCTCGTTATTGTTATTTTACTGCTGCTCTTTAAATACTTGTTCCTTTTATTTCTTATTCTTACTCATCTTTTTTTAACTGCATTGTTGGTTAGGGGCTCGTAAGTAAGCACTGTTTCACTGTTGTATTCGGCGCATGTGACGAATAACGTTTGATTTGATTTGAATTTGACTATAGATCATGTTCCGTGGCATGCTAAGAGTTTGAGCCGCTACTTTAACCAGTTCCCCCTGTGAGAATCCGTCAAACACAGACAGACATGTTACAGTAGTGAGAGTCGACAAGTCGAAAAAGCAGCCAGACCCAAAGATATGTTCACTGTGTTTAGAGAACTTCCAATCAGTCACCGTGGAAGTGAGAATAATGAGAAAGATGGATATAACAGAGAATATTCCTTATATAATGGTATTCTGGCAGAATGAGATATTCCCTGCCTGTTTGAGTTAGATAACGTGTATGTGTGTGTGTATGTGTAGTAGATATGCAAATCAATTTCATTGCAGCACAGATCATTTGCTGCTACACTGCCTTGAACAATTTTTCAATCTCACTTATGTACTTCTCTCTCCAATTTTGTGTTAAGGAATATCAGACACATATTTTTGGAACATTAGCGCAGAAGGAAGTCGAGGCCACAGAAACATGAAAAAATTCATCTGAGGCAGCAGGTATACACACTGGCCTGTGGAGAGCAGAGCAAGAACAAAGTACATGTGTATAATTATGTAAACAACTGCCTCCTAGAGAACTACATTCAACATGAGGAATTCAATGTATTTGCCCTACAGAAATGCCTTTCTACTTTAATTAGAATTTACTCTTCCACATAGTACCTCTCCCACTCCAATACAGTGCATTGAAATTGCTATTTTCTATGCTATGCTCCCAAACATAATTTTTCTCATTCAGACTTGTTCACTTCACAGCCATTTGTCACCTCCTACCAATGATCTCTTATTCAATGGCTGACTGGATAATAGTGTTCACATGTTTTGTACCTCCAAGTTGTCAAGGCTGGAGAGAAGGGAGCAAGGGCAGGAATGAAGGAAGAAAAAGCAGGAAGCAAGGAATCAAGTGTAGGAAATAAGAGAGTAAGGGAAGGAGTAAAGGAAGCAAGGGTAGGAATTAAGGTGAGAAAGGGCAACAATGAATGGAGCAAGGGAAGGACTGAAAGGATCAATGGAAGCACTGAAAGGAGCAAGGGAAGGTATGAAGGGAGCAAGGGAAGGACTGAAAGGAGCAAGGGAAGGTATGAAGGGAGCAAGGGAAGGACTGAAAGGAACAAGGGAAGGTATGAAGGGAGCAAGGACAGGAGAGAACTGGGAGTCCTCTGTTTGGAACCCAACCCAGCCCTTTGCCAGCAGAGAAAGAGACTGCAGTCTGATTGTTAGCTAATCAATATTCATAAAGCACTGCTGTCATGTTCGTTGGACTAAATGTCGGACCAAGGCGCAGCGGATGTTGAGTTCCACATTATTTATTAGAAAGTGAAACAAAGCAGACAAAAACAAATAAACAATAAACTAACAACGAACCGTGACTACAGAGATGCTACGTGCACTAACTCAAAACAATATCCCATAAAACACAGGTGGGAAAAACAGCTACTTAAATATGATCCCCAATTAGAGACAACGATTACCAGCTGCCTCTAATTGGGAATCATAAACAATCACCAACATAGAAAAACAAACATAGAACCCCAAATAGAAATAATAAACTAGACTAACCACCCAGTCACGCCTTGACCTACTCTACCATAGAAAATAAGGACTCTCTATGGTCAGGACGTGACAACTGCACACAGGAGGCTCCTCATAATCTACTGAAAGTGTTAAATTTAACACTGGTACAGTGCCTATACGGGTCCATACTTTTCAGTGTTAAATTAATACACTGCTTAGTGTAAATCCTTTAGTGCTGAGCTATTAGTGCTTATTGAGGTCTGTTCGGTTTCGGTTCGATGATTTTTTTAAATCACGTTTTTTATTTATTTTGGTTTTCGATCATTTTTTTATACATTAAATGTTTTTTTTTTTAAATAGAAATTCCAAAGCCCAAAATAATGAGAATTCAATTGCCAAAACATTCAACATATTCCATAGTCTCTGTCAGGTCCACATTGGTTACACATCAGTAGAAAAATAGGAAATTACTATGATATAATACAATATTTCAGTTGTCTATATTACTTACTTTTTTTGATGACATATTATTTGTCATTCCTAATTCCTTTTTTAAGTCATCATCTCATCTTTGCTCGGGCAGAAGCAGTCTGCCAGCCAGACCTAACGTAATCCATGTGTTCCTAATACTGTACTGTCTTTAGTCAACCTATTTAGCTAGCCTGCCTAAGTAGCCTATGCTGCACAGCTGTCTGACAAAATAATTTTAGCAGTTCTTCAAAGTAGATGAGGTATACTTTCATGAACTGTCTCTGTCCCTTGTTGTTGTGTTGTGTAGCTTCCTCTCTCATGCGGTCTTTGCGGTATGTCTGTATCTAACCTAACATAGCTGACGTAAAACTGTATCTGTCCAGAGATCTGTATATAATAATATGACATTGATTTTGTCTGATAAACCTGAGTCAATGGAAACCTGCCTTCTGACTGTCCATTAAAGCTGATATAGCGGATATAAATCTGTGTAAATCTGTTAAAAAACGTTTTACTTTTTTAAATGTACATTCCCTTCAATATATTACAGGGAAGGTCCGTAAAAAGAAGGGAGAAAAAAAAGTTATAACAGATATATGTGACCGACTGGCTCAAATCGGTCTCATGTAGCAAAATTTAAAATAGTGTTTTTTACATTGAATAAAAGTAGAGACACAGAGCTACAAAATGTTATATCATACACTGCATTTTTGAGGAACAATGGGAAAGTAATTCTGCTTTGAAAGTTGATAAACTTGTAAACTCACTTTTGAGAAAATGGCCTTTGAATGTTTTGGTACCTACTGGAGAGCTCTCCTTTGTCTTGGCCCATTCAGCATTGTTCACACCCTCTTAAGCCAGCCCCACCCATCTCTTTAAGGATTCACATGTGAGGTCATGTGTTAAACAGTGAGTGTAGTAAAGATTAAGACTAAAAGTGGTAAAAGTAGTAGCCTAGAATAAGGAAAAATTCCAGGTAAACTGAAAGTGTCCAGATAAAAATATTTTTATAAATATTAGAATATTAAATATTAGATGGGTGTAAGGAGAGAGTCATTTGAATAGAGGCACTGCAGATAGTGCTGATGACTGGTCCGTCCGAACCACACATGAACAAGGGAATCTATATTCGGAGAGCCTGTTTCTGTCCTACCTTTGACTTTGGTGCAAGGCATGTGATGTCCATAACCTCTTCGTCGCAACACTCCCTGATCTTCTCAAAATAATATGTTTATACAGATATAAGTTCCATAAAATAATGGATATTGTACCAATACATTTTTGCCGGAACGTTTCCCTTTTGTTTTCTTTTTACAGTGCAGGTGTGTGTGTGCACGCACATGTGTTTATGCCAGAAACCGACTAGGTCTCAGTCACAGGTCAGAATTAGACATTCATCCATGTTTCTCAAATGTCAAGTCTCGAAGTTGTTCCAAACGTCAAAGTGTTTATGGTTAAGTTTATGTATTAATTCCACATTTTTTTTACTACCAATTTGCATGTTCGAATACAGCGAAAGAAAGTTGTTTTTGAGATTTTTGTTTTAAGCCTATCCCAAACCTTAACCATTCAGAGTTAATAACTAAATGGAAACACTTTGATATTGAGGAACATCTAATTCCGATATGAACCTGTGAGTTGGTTTCTAGCAGCAGCTTGCTTACACACACAACTTTCTATCGCTGGACTTGAACATGCAACCTTCAGCACCAGAGACAAATGCCAATGCCTATCTGCCAACCCCAACACCCTAACAAAACCCAAACCTATTTGAAGGTAACAGTGCTCACTGTTGCCCCTAATGGCCGGTTTCCAAGTCACCTCCCGACATCCTCAGACATGGATTGAATTCGAATACTGACTTGTATCATACATGGGTGACCTGGTTGCCAGAAACAGCATGAGCCGTCAGTCACAATGTCTGGGCCAATCAGATCTCAGAAATCACCCTTACACTGGCTTAGACACAACACAACACAATATCCTCTCAACCATCCTTGACCACTAACACCCCCTCCTCCTCTTTAGAGTTACTCTACAATAACTCTAAAGTCTTAAGTGCTTGTCAGAGCTCTAACTATAGTCCACAAGGAACTTTTGTGTTGTTGTGATCGCTGGGACAATAGGCCTACTGAGGACAGTAACCTTTACTCTGCTGAATGAGAATAATAAAAATATATATATTAAAATGTTTGTTAATATGTATATATAAATCCAATCAATTAGGCCTCTTCTTCTTCTTATCTTTAGTGTAAAGCCTTTGCCTTCTATGTTCGTATTACACATGGTATACAGTGCGTTATGCCATTGTATGCTATGGCTTTGTGTTCACTACACAGTACTGCTCTGCGTTAGTGCGTTTCAAACCACTACACCCACGTCTCACCGTCAGAAACAACTTGTATCTTAGTGGGGTACCGTTACTATTACACACATTACGCATATTGACATCGATGCAGAGCCAAACTCTCCCGAAATAAAACTCGAAATGCTCCGTTGAGACATTGTGACAAGTTAGGGACAAATTTAGGAAACAACATTTTGGTTAGCTATTAATTTATGTGAAAATAACTTATTTGAAGGCAATTAGAATAATTTTCTTAAAACTTAATTCGAGGATGAGCAGCTGCTACCCAGTGATTTAGTTGCCGGAGATATTCAAATTCTTACAGCGCGGTCAGTCAAATAAACTATGAATAGGGTAGGCTACACCATCCATGAAAGTTGTTTTACGACTATGAAATTACACTTGAACGATTTAACGAAGATACAAGTTTAAAGTTCCATTCATTGGATAAATCTACAATATACAGCAGCCCTACCGTATCACTCACAGCGCATGCAATGAGCCTTTATAGGCGAGAAGGCATCCGACCGACTCACCGAAGCAGGAGTTGATGAAACCGTACCACAAGCAGCCGTGGCGGCCCAGGAGCCACTTTCCCTTGATACTGGAGGTAAAACTCAGCGTGGTCCCGAACATGCACACCAGCATGTCGCTCACGCTGATGTTGAGCAGGAGCATGTTGACCGGGGTACGCAGCTTTTTGAACTTGCAGAAGAGGAGCAGTACCACGAAGTTGTTGAGGAAGCCGAAGGTCATGATCAAGCCCAGAAACACGGAGAGCACGATGAAGCCAGTCCTGGAGAGGGTCTCTTTCGGAGTGTCGCTCCATTCCCTGTCCAGTAAGCTGAACGGGTCGTCGCTCACGTTGTAGCTATAGTTGAGGTCAGCCAGATCATAAATCATCCTGGTTGCTGTTCACGAAGGCTAGTTTCATATTACTCTGGCTGGGGGGAAATTTGGCTAAATTGCGGCAGGCAGTGCGCACGGAGCTCACGCCATCATTACCTGGCCATGTCCCTCCCTATCTCGCCACCAGCGTCAGCGCTCCACAGGAATGTCCAGGCCTCCATTAAGGCCTACAAGTACAGCTGGTTGCTTAATCTACGCCGTTAATCACTGTGCAATATCACTCTTATTTTCCATTTGTTGAATATTCTTTTACGGTAAAAAAAAATATATTTCCAGTACTAGTGTAGTTTTGAGCAGCTTTTAGCATCAGTTGCGTTAAAAAGAGTAAACCTATTTTATATAACGTTGTTACAAGTGCAAACTCACAAAATACGTGATGATATTCTGTCCCACACGTCTAGTGAAGGTTGGAGGATATGATATATCAACTGCGTGGCAATGTCGCAAGGCAATCCCAGCGTGCGCAGCGAGGCTGGTCCAGGGTGTCCATCGCGGTTACGCGCAGTCTTTGGAGTTCATTCACAAGTCTCGAATGGTGCTTAACGTGTCGTGCACACTTTACCCACTTGCTAGGACATTTAAAAAATACATTATTATTGATTATTGCTCATCATATTATTGCATACCCACATACACTAAGAGTGCAATCGTGTATATATTATCTATTTTGCCTAGAGTATTATGTTTTGTTCAAGAGAGTATATAATGGAATTGTTTTGCTTCAATGGTCAGGCGACTCTAAAATGTGCCTGCCTTTGTGATCTAAATCCAAGCGTCAGTTATTGTGTACGGTGCTCCTTTGCTACTGTTGAATTTAATGATCAGTCACTGCGCGCGAGCCTGGGAGTCCTCTGTTCCTTGGGCTAGTTCGGTGCAGCTTATTATAGCCAGATCTGTGTGTGTGTGTGTGTGTGTGTGTGTGTGTGTGTGTGTGTGTGTGTGAGAGAGAGAGAGAGACTGAGAGAGAGTGGTTAGTTCAAGAAACAAACCCAGTTTGCGCACTCTCATTTGCTATATTTGTAAGTCTGAGCGTGGCTTTTACATTTTGAATTCTGTGTTCGGATGCACTTCCGGACATGCAACGAATTTATTTATTTTAATAAAAACCCTCCATTCCATTATTCCTTTGTTTTTCATTGTGTTACATTCTACAGTAGGTTTTTAATAAAATTATTGTAATTCTGAAGGAAAGGGAATGTTCCTCATTAACATAATGAAGGGGTACACGCAATGCCGTCAGGGGTAGCCAAATAAAAATGTGATTGACATTAAAAATATATATATATTTGTAAACATTGTTTTTCTTCACATTTTCAAACAGGCCATTTATATTTTCCTACTGGGTATTACATTTGGTGTCAAATACAGGTAGCCTAGTCAAATAAATAACTAATCATATTAAGAGAGTTTGAGAGTGGATTCTCGGCCCTCATTAGCATGAAAACTAAATACAGGCACAGACTGTGTGTAGAAAATTATTTAAGACTGAGACTTTCTCCAACACAACCCAACATTGCAGAGTTATGTGCATCCTTTCAAGCACACCCTTCTCATTAACCTGTGGTGAGTTATTCTACATTTTCGACGAAAAAACATGGTTTTATATGTAAGATGTTTAAATAAAGAGCCAAATGATTTATTATTATTGTGCCCTTGTCCTATAAGAGCTCTTTGTCACTTCCTACGTGCCGGGTTGTGACATAAACTCACTCTTATGTTTAATACATATGTTTAATATTTATTTAAATGTTTACTTATGTTTAATAAGTATCGTATAGTGTGTGTGTGGCAAGCTTACAATGATGGCAGAAAACAACATTTGAGAGTGCGCTGACCCTGGTGCTAGAGGGGGTACGCAGCTGGAGGTTGAATGTTTGAAGGGGTACGGGACTATAAAACGATTGGAAACCGCTGTTCTATGGAAAGGGGATATCTAGTCTGTTGTACAACTGAATGCATTCAACTGAAAAGTGTCTTCCTCATTTAACCCAACCCCTGAATCAGAGAGGTGTGGGGGGCTGCCTTAATCAACACCCGGGGAACTGCCTTTCTCAGAATGACAGATTTCTACCTTGTCGGCTTGGGGATTCGATCCAGCAACCTTTCGGTTACTGGCCCAACACTCCTACCCGCCAGACTACCTGCCGCCCTCAAACTGGTTTGACACTGGCTTGATATCCTCATGGTTCTATTCAAAGTCATGTTCTCAGAAGGTTAATAAAACCCCCCAGGAAAACTTTCAGGGAACCATAGTAAAACGTTCTCAGAACCTCCCTGCAATCAAAAACATTTATGTTCCCAGAACAGGCAACATTTTCACTTCCATTCTCAGAATGTTTAAAAAACGTTAAGTTTTACTGGTCAGGAAACCATTCGTTCCATTCGTTCCCAAAACCAATGGAAAAACAAAAACTAACGTTCCCACAACTTCCAAAGAACCAAATGTGTTAGCTTGGTATGTTAGCTGGGTATGTTCTGAGGACACATTTTGGCTTGGAAGCCTTCAGGCCATCTTGCTGGTTTCACAGTTCTCAGTGTGTGAGCTCTCAGATGTGAGAAGACAGGGAGCTGGTCTTGCCAGAGGCTTTGGTGCCAGTGTTGATGCTGCTATGCTGTGAATTCCATTCCCAGCTGTAAGCTTTAGAGAGAGAGAGGGGTGGCTTTGAGAACAAGGAGGAATTACGCTCAATACATCATTGTGCTCCAGTATGCATCAAAAAGGCAAGTAGAGGTCAAGAGGGATTTCAAATAAGAAATAAATGTGCACACTGCTCTTGCTCGTATCGTTTAAAAAAAAAGCTTACATGTCAGCCAATCGGAAGGCCTTTGACAAAGGCACTAATGAAAGCTACGAGGCCGACACGTAAGCTTTAATTAAAGAAGTGATACAAGCAAGAGGGAGAGAGAGGAGACATTGTACCGTATCATTGGCCCAATATCAAATCAACCCTTTGCCCCCCCCCCCCCCCCCCCACAAGGCACATCTTGACTCACACTCCAGGATATGAAAGGCCTGGATAGGTAACGACTCAATCTAGCCCTGTGGCAGGCTGAGTGGAGTCTCCACTATGTTTCTTACCTCTGTCTATCCTGTTCTGCCAGGTCTTACCTGCAAGGTAAGTATAGGAAAAACTTAGAGGTATAGGGGTTCAGGCTTAGTTTGACTACAATTCAATCAAACCTGTAATGTTTATGCGGAATTGCAATGTGTTCAACGCTCAGTCATGGTGTTCGGCCAAGGTCTGGAACCATTCCATAAGACCATGAAGCTTCTCCTCGTGCCAGCCGATGGTGGCTCCTTGGGAGGAGATGTCGTTGCGGGGCTGGTCCGAGTCTGCTGGGTCAGTCATGGCCAGTTCGTACTATCACGTTTTAGGGAAGACCCAGATGCAGACAGTGTCAAAGTAACAAAAGTTCATTACTAGAACAGGTGCAACAGGTCAAGGGCAGGCAGAGGTCAGTAATCCCGATCAGAGTCAAACGGTACAGAACGGCAGGCAGTCTTAGGGTAAGGGTAGGCAGAATGGTCAAAACCGGGCAAACTAGAAAACAGGAACTATAGAAAAAGACAGGGGCAAAGGGAAAAACGTTGGTAGGCTTGACGGACAAAACAAACTGGCAACAGACAAACAGAGAACACAGGTATTAATACACCGGGGATAATTGGGAAGTTGGGCGACACCTGGAGGGGGGTGGAGACTAGCACAAAGACAGGTGAAACAGATCAGGGTGTGACAGTGTCCTGAAACAACACACACTTCTTACTCTGAAAACTGGAAACATCTATCTGTGACCAGAGGCTACCTGGTAGTAGTGGATTTTTATCATTTTATTTGACTTTGGGGAAAAGAGCTATTTCGTAAATACAACAATGCAGGATCGATTTACCACATCAATGTTCGCACAACAGTTACATGACACATTTGTTACAGTAAACCACTCAACCTACACACATTACACACTGACCCAAACCGCTTACATCTCAATGTACCCACACACAAATGCATGTTCATCTAAACCAAACACCTGCCTGTGTTTGTCTAGCTGGGTTTGTGTCTGTCTATCTGTCTGACCATGTGTATTCATGTGTTTGTCCATGAGTGTGTACTGTATCTACAGTGCAAGCACCAGAATGTCCGTTTCAGTAGAGCAGGTCCCACGTGGATTATAATCTTAATAATCATAATACAGAATAACCATTGCTGACAGGGACACACAGCAGGGATCAGAGCCGTGGCACTGTGGCAGTTTACCCTATGACAACCACATCGTCCCACAGGGCCAGACCACTCCCTGACACACACATTTAAATACTGTTCAATTCAATCAACTTTATTTGTTCCAAATTCAATTTGGCTGAACATGGCTGTAAAGAAATAACAGAAATAAGAAACAACAGAAATAACAACAGCTGACAAAATAAGAAATACATAATCAACATAATAAAAGACGACTCGTACAAAAACGAATCAACACTCCCTCAACCTAATATCGTACTCTAAGGTACCCTTTCTCCACCAATCACACCGCTCTGCATGCGTTTAGAAATACAACAAAAATGTAATGTCTACAAATGGAAATACACTATATATCCAAAGTATGTGAACAACCCTTCAAATTAGTGGATTCGGCTTTTTCAGCCATACCTGTTGCTGACAGGTATATCAAATCGAGCACACAGCCATGCAATCTCCATAGACAAACATTGGCAGTAGAATGACCACATTGAAGAGCTCAGTGACTTTGAACGTGGCACCGTCATAGGATGCCACCTTTCCAACAAGGCAGTTTGTCAAATTTCTGCTAGAACCGCCCCAGTCAACTGTAAGTGCTGTTATTGTAAAGTGGATACCTCTAGAAGCAACAATGACTAAGCCGCGAAGTGGTAGGCCAAACAAGCTCACAGAACGGGACCGCTGAGTGCTGAAGCGTGTAAAAATAGTCTGTCCTCGGTTGCAACACTCACTTCTGAGTTCCAAATTGCTTCTGGAAGCAACGTTAGCACAATAACTGTTCGTCAGGAGCTTCAGGAACTGGGTTTCCATGGCCGAGCAGCCGCACACAGCCTATGATCACCATGCACAATGCCAAGTGTCGGCTAGAGTGGTGTAAAGCTCGCCTCCATTGGACTCTGGAGCAGTGGAAACTCGTTCTCTTGCATGATGAATCACACCTCACTATCTGGTAGTCCGACGGACAAATTTGGGTTTGGTGGATGCCAGGAGAACACTACCTGCTCCAATGCATAGTGTGAACTTTAAAGTATGGCGGAGAAGGAATAATGGTCTGTGGCTGTTTTCATGGTTCGGGCTAGGCCCCTTAGTTCCAGTGAAGGGAAATCTTAATGCTACAGCATACAATAACATTCTAGACGATTCTGTGCTTCCAACTTTGTGGCAACCGTTTGGGGAAGGCCCTTTCCTGTTTCATCATGACAATGCCCCTGTGCACAAAGCGAGGTCCTGTCAGGAGAATTTTTAATCCCAATGATAATAACTGACAATCAATAGCTCTGACCAGTCCCCGAGATCTGTAAGACCATGGGTTTAATAATAATTAGTCAAAGACTCAGCTTATGCAAAAGGTTAGTACAGTTTATTCAGAGAACGTTCTGAAGTCCATTATACAAAGACATCCATTTTATAGCGGCACACATACATCCACACAAACAGTAGATATCATACGCACATACTTCCACACAAACAGTAGATATCATACGCACATACTTCCACACAAACAGTAGATATCATACGCACATACTTCCACACAAACAGTAGATATCATACGCACATACTTCCACACAAACAGTAGATATCATACGCACATACTTCCACACAAACAGTAGATATCCTACGCACATACTTCCACAAACAGTAGATATCCTACGCACATACATCCACACAAACAGTAGATATCCTACGCACATACATCCACACAAACAGTAGATATCCTACGCACATACTTCCACACAAATAGTAGGTGAGTTTTATCTCTATAGTTCTCACCACTGTGGATCACTGCCTAGCCGACACTTCCATTCCCCCGAGATTAGGGAAACCTTGAGAAATACTCCCTATGCTATCATAGGTTCCCCAGAGGCCTAGCCAGGTCGGTCCAAACACAGTTTTAATTGTTCTTCGGTATTTTCCTAGGCACCCACATCCAAGTTCAAATCCTAAGCTACGCCTTGCTCAGACAGTCTGTGTTTTTCCACTATACAGATACATTGTTTAACCTAATTCCGACTAAAACTACACACATCATCAGATTATAATTTTATGATTCTAATCAATTTCATACCGTTATAAGACTTCAGAGTGGAATTATTTTATCATTATCTTTCAACCTATACATTATTTTATCAGGTCAATATAGAAATTGTTTGTTGAGATTGGTGTGGAAGAACTTGACTGGACTGCACAGAGCCCTGACCTCAACCCCATTGAATACCTTTGGGATTAATTGGAATGCCGAATGCGAGCCAGGCCTAATCGGCCAACCTCACTAATGCTCTTGTGGCTGAATGGAAGCAAGTCCCCGCAACAATGTTCCAACATCTAGTGGGAAGCCTTCCCAGAAGAGTGGAGGCTGTTATAGCAACAAAGGGGGGACCAACTCCATTTTAATGGCCATGATTTTGGAATAAGATGTTCAACGAACGTTTAGCTTAAAATGTTGATAAACTATTATGCTATTTCTTCACATTATAAGCGCAGCAATGCGCACATGGCGGACAAGGCTATGAGCGCTAATGTTCCATTAGCAGGAAAACAACATTCTCAAAAGTGACCACAAATGCGATTATGCATGTAATGCTTTTATTATAAAGGTGCATTTCTATGGTGAAAATTAACTTCCCCAAACTGGACTCGCTGCTTATGTATTCCAGTTAGCCTCTACACCCCTTGTAAAGCAGATTAATGTGCTTTATTTTATTTGGCCAGTTGTGAAACAAACCTTATCAAAACATACAGGCCCATGGGCTAGGATACATGAGGTTTGCAACTATGATTAAAAACAGGGGCAGTGGGAAAAAATACATGTCATCTATGCACTTAAATAGCGAATGGAGATTGGAACTTTTCACGTGGCTCATTTTCATGCCAGCCAAGTAGGCTATCCTCATGTTGTAAAGAGAAGCAATGTGCTTCATATTAGGAAAGTTGATAAATAAATATAGTAGGCCTAGCCTATATAAAGCTTAGAAGATCCTCCTCTTTTTAATAGAGGCCATCATTGTTTTCTCATGCAATTGCATAGCCTATAGAAATGTTGCTGCAACATGAGCTCATGGGCTCTCATTAAGTGTTTGATTAGATTTTTGATCACATTTGCATTGATGTCAGAGTGATTAGAGGGACGATAGAGTGCAACGTACCAGGCAGTTAGAAAGTTTGGTAGGATATTAATGACCCTCAGCAGCATCGGAGATGCTCAGAGAAGACTAATTACCGTGACTAAACAGTCACGTAGAATTTGACTGCTGTCATGGCTCGTGACTGCAGGTGTGGCGGTAATACTGTCACCGTAACAGCCCTAGTGGCCACATATTTTTGGTCATGTAGTGTATCTTAATGCCTTCCGCATTAGAATATCTGTGAGTAATGTTTTGTCCAGTTTTCACAACCATTTTCTTCAAAGCTCAGCTGCTTGCTTGTTAGTGCTCATTAGGCCTGCTCCTTTAAAATGAATTTGAATTGGACATTGCATTACAATGAGTTACAATGCGGCAATGGGGAATTGACAGTGTGGGATGTAAGCCCAAAGCCTGTGGTGTGCTGTTGTGATTGAGATGATTTTGAATGGGTTGTTCCACGTGGGAGTTGTAATGTTATAAAAGTAGCTCAGTGTTCGCATCTGTATTGTACAATATAAAACTTATCATGAAGTCGCCTTCATGTGCTCATATAATGACAGGACAGTGTCATGATCCATCACATTAGATCATTTTATGACACCCAGATGCAGGACACCTTTATGGGCATCATAAACTGATCTCAGTCTGTACTAATATTCTATTTCTATGATAACACCTGACTGAACATCTCACACCATGTCATGACTGGCTTATCTGCCAGGTAACTTTAGACAGGCTAATTATCAAACCAAATCAAAGTTTAGTGGTCATGTACACAATTTAGCATATGTTATAGCGGGTGCAGCAAACTGCTTGTCTTACTAGTTCTGAACAATTATGCAAAAATGTCAAACAAGTACACAAATAATAAACAAAAACAAGAAACAAGAAATCACGAATTCCAGACCTAATCCAAAAAATATAAACGCAACGTGCAACAATTTCAATGATTTTACTGACTTAAATTTCATATAAGGAAATAAATAAATTTAAATCAATTTATTAGGCCCTAATCTATGGATTTTACATGGGTCATAGGCCCACCCATTTGGCAGCCAGGCCCAGCCAATCAGAATGAGTGTTTCCCCACAAAAGGGCTTTATTACAGACAGAAACACTCCTCAGTTTCATCAGCTGTCTGTGTTCCGTGTGGCTGGTCTCAAGTGTATATATCATCCCACAGGTGAAGAAGCCGGATGTGGAGGTCCTGGGCTAGCATGGTTACACGTGGTCTGCGGTTGTGAGGCCGGTTGGACGTACTGCCAAATTCTCTAAAACGACGTTGGAGGCGGCTTATGGTAGAGAACTGAACATTAAATTCTCTGGCAACACCTCTGGTGGACATTCCTGCAGTCAGCATGCCAATTGCATACTCCCTCAAAACTTGAGACATCTGTGGCATTGTGTTATCTGACAAAACTGCACATTTTAGTGGCCTTTAATTGGCCCCACCACAAGGTGTACCTGTGTAATGATCCTGCTGTTTAATCAGCTTCTTGATATGCCACACCTAAAGAAAAGAAATGTGTGCATTTTTTGTTGTTGTTGAGAAATAAGCGTTTTGAGCATATGGAAGAATTCTGGTACCAACACTTTACATGTTGCGTTTATATTTTTGTTCAGTATAAATACCTGCAGTCAACTTGTGCAATATGTTAGGAGATCACGCAGATTGCGTTCTTCATTTCACCTTGTAACATTATGTTACATTATGAAGTTTATCGTAGTTCCCCAGAACAGTTGAGTAAGTTATGTGTTTTTTTTGTAAATAGCACAATGGGAGAAAGTGGGAGCTGGTGAGTCCAGGTGAGTATTTGGTTTAACTTGCTAGTTAGCTCAGTGGCTGAATTAATAAGGAGACGGTGCATCATATAGTTTTAGCATTCTGCAGTGTTTGAAAAGTCAAAGAACTTTGGATGAGTTATCTGTACAGCTGGCACTGCTATCTTGGTTTCCTTGGGTTTTTTCTCCTCTCCATTCTCTGACCCTCAGTCTGCTCCTCCCCCCTCTTTGAGGAGCAGAGCAGGCAGGCCTGTTGCCCTAGTGACTCCAGATTCCACGCAGACAGAGCAGGCAGGCCCGTTGCCCTAGCGACTGCAGACTCCACACAGATGCAGCATGTACGCATCTTTGTCTCTTACTACAGGATGCGATGGCTGTTCAACAGTCTGATGGCCTGGAGATAATGTTGGCTCACCCCTCATTTTTCTGCTCTCTGTCACCTCTGGCCGCATGGCAAATGGCCAGTAAGGGTCAGTACGCCCTTCTCCCTCCGAGGGGCCAAAATGTATCTCTCTCGACAGTATCCAGAGGACTGACTATTGAATGTGTGATAGAACAATGCTATATTATCCATGTTAGGTATCTATCTGTAACTTGTCCTCTGAGTAGAACTCTGATGCCATCTATATGGATGTATGATCTCTGTGGTAACGTGTATCTGTACAGGGTGAACTTGAAACAACTCATTGCAAAGGGGTTTTATTGTCCTCTCATGAATTCTGTCTTATTTACATTGGTCTCATCCCTCAGACAAGCCTGTAGATGCTGTGACACCCCATGGAGATTGGGCCTGGGTGATTAGGTTACTTGGTATCGTTTGATTGGTCAATGTTGGTTGGTTTTACACATTCAGATGTTAGAAATTAAATGAAAGTCTGTTGTTCTCTCTATTATGCTATTTCCTGTCCATTGGACACATTTTGTATGATATTTTCTAATTTCCTTGGCTTCCAGGCCTCCGGCCTAGTTGGCATCTCTTTGTCCATGCTTTGTCTTCTAAGTTAACCTTAGGATCTACAGTATATGCCTAGAATTATGCTTTGTTGATATCAGTATTGCCTTATAACTTAAGCTTTATGCCTTGTATGTGAATCCCTTCATTTGACAAGTTATTAAATAATACTTGCTTTGATATTCACTTCTCATGACCATTCCTTGATCTTAGCCAGCTAAATGCATAATACCTGATTGCACATGGTTTTACTATAATGTTAAATGGAGTCAGATATACTTTTAATAGACTTTGTCCCTTAATTGATTAGTCTGGATGAACTGCCCTAACAATTCCATTGTTAGGTGGGAGACTCTGTCCATAGGACAACAATCAGTTGTATATTGCACAAATCTGGCCTTTATGGAAGAGTGGCAAGAAGAAAGCCATTTCTTAAAGATATCCATAAAAAGTGTTGTTTAAAGTTTGCCACAAGCCACCTGGGAGACACACCAAACATGTGGAAGAAGGTGCTCTGGTCAGATGAAACCAAAATTGAACTTTTTGGCAACAATGCAAAACATTATGTTTGGCGTAAAAGCAACACAGCTGAACACACCATCCCCACTGTCAAACATGGTGGTGGCAGCATCATGGTTTGGGCCTGATTTTCTTCAGCAGGGACAGGGAAGATGGTTAAAATTGATGGGAAGATGGATGGAGCCAAATACAGGACCATTCTGGAAGAAAACCTGATGGAGTCTGCAAAAGACCTGAGACTGGGACGGAGATTTGTCTTCCAACAAGACAATGATCCAAAACATAAAGCAAAATCTACAATGGAATGGTTCAAAAATAAACATATCCAGGTGTTAGAATGGCCAAGTCAAAGTCCAGACCTGAATCCAATCGAGAATCTGTGGAAAGAACTGAAAACTGCTGTTCACAAATGCTCTCCATCCAACCTCACTGAGCTCGAGCTGTTTTGCAAGGAGGAATGGGACAAAATTCAGTCTCTCGATGTGCAAAACTGATAGAGACATACCCCAAGCGACTTACAGCTGTAATCGCAGCAAAAGGTGGCGCTACAAAGTATTAACTTAAGGGGGCTGAATAATTTTGCACGCCCAATTTTTCAGTTTTTGATTTGTTAAAAAAGTTTGAAATATCCAATAAATGTCGTTCCACTTCATGATTGTGTCCCACTTATTGTTGATTCTTCACAAAAAAATACAGTTTTATATCTTTATGTTTGAAGCCTGAAATGTGGCAAAAGGTCGCAAAGTTCAAGGGGGTCCGAATACTTTCGCAAGGCACTGTATGTCCAACAAGCTCTCTCTCTCTCTCTCTCTCTCTCTCTCTTTCTGTCTCTCTCTGTCTCTCTCTCTGTCTCTCTCAGTCTGTCTTTGTCTCTCTCTCTCTCTCTCTGTTGCTTTCATTCTTTCTCCCTCTCTCTCTCTTTCTCTCTCTCTCTGTTGCTTTCATTCTCCATCTCTCTTTCTCTCTCGCTTTCATTCTTTCTCGCTCTCCCTCCGTCTCTCTATCCCTCCCTCTCTCTCTTGCTCTCTCTATTTATGTCCAACAATCTTTCTCTCTCGATTTCATTCTCTCTCTTGCTCTCTATTTATGTCTAACAATCTTTCTCTCTCTCTCACTCTCTCTCCCTCCTTCATTCCCCCTCTCTCTCGCTTTCATTCTTTCGCTCTCTCTCGCTTTCATTCTTTCGCTCTCTCTCTCCCTCCCCCCCCCCTCTCTATTTGTCCAACAATCTCTTTCTCTCTTTCATTCTTTACCGCTCTCTCGGGCTCTCTCTTGCTCTCTATCCCCCCCCCCCTCTCGCACTGCTCTCTGTGTCTCTTTATCTCTCCCCATTAGCTCAGAGAAAGTGAGAGGTGATAGACATACATATTATTGATGTCCTCATAGTGTGTGTTTTGAGTTGCTTGTAAACGGTGTGTGAACCAACCAGCTGTGGCTGTTCATTCGTTTATCCTCAGTGGATTGAGTCTCTTTCTTCCCATGGAAACCTCATCAGCCTGCCCTCATTATCATCTACAGTAACAGGGCATACTGCATTGGGGTACTTGCTTTGTGAGTGCACCAATCTTCAGAAGTCACTACAGAGTGATAATTATAACAATTGAAATGCTAATCCTTTGCACACGAACGCTCACTCATTCGGGAACAATTGCAATCAATATATATATTTACGCTCAGTGTGTCATCTTGATCGCTGGTGAAAAGTTAGTTTCTTTTGTAGAATTGTCTCTCTCCTTCTCTCTCTCTCGGTTGTGGTTAGAGGGGCTGGTTCAGTGACATTTATTCGTTCCGTTATAGAATGGATGTTTCGGCGGTTGTTGTTCTTCGCTTTCAATGATACCGAATTCCTAGCTGCAGACTAGTAATTAATATCAAAGACTTGTTCTTATTCTGTCGGTATCAATAGTCTAAGAGTTTAACCACGTGGTATGGTTAAAAAATTCAGCAATGGTCTACAACCTTTGTACTCTCCTAATGGAGAAAAACATGGTCTGGTGATAATTTCTCAAAGTTGGGTTTTATTCGGAATGGCAGAAAAGGGCTGTCCCAGGATGTCTGACCCGAACTGGGCTCAGGGGCGGTCCTCTGATTTAGTTCAACTCCAATCCCCTTTTTGAGTTTTCCATCATTAAACAGTCCAAAATCACATTACACAATTTAACAGTATCATACTCACTCATTCATCTTATACAACAATTAGATGTAAACCTCATTTCTGAGGCTATATAAACAGTGTTATGGTAATGTGGCCACACCGTCTCCCATGAGCTTCCCCAAGTTGTGACAAACGGACAAGTTCGTAGCTGGATTCTTCACCCATCTTTTATACTTTCTCTGGAACATGAAATTTGTTCGTACCTCAAGTGCTTTGAGGTGGAAGGAATTGCTTTGTTCTCTATGAAAATGTACTCTCTCTATACTGTGTGTCCATGAGGAGATCCTCAGGAATTTACTACATCTGACCACAGCAGCCTAGTTGAAAGGGGGAGGCAGGGCTTGCTATACCCAAAGAGGCCAACATCATGACAATAGCTTGGGTTATTGAGACTATAATAGTTATTCTGTGATGATGAATGCTACAGTAATTGTACTAGTTCATGTGATCAGCTTTCAGATCTTATGAAGAGATGGTATTAGCGCAATGACAGCAATGACTATGAAGCTGTTTCAGTATGCCACCATCTTCTAAAATAATGGTGTGTTATGGAAACATTGCACACCCAGAGCAGAATCCTAACTTGAATTTTCATACAAATCTCCCATTGACATCAATGCAAGACTTACAATAATATGATCCAGCAAAGACTTACACAACAGCCCCATGAAACGTCCGACCAAATTTACAATCAATCACTTGATCTTTGGCCTAATGGTGGCGGTCACGCCACACAACGGGGCTATTCCGGAACATAGCATGGGAACAGATCACGGAGTGAAGTATAGAATAGATTAGTTCTCATCCACTGACGCGCACAGATGGTTAATTGACAATTGAAGGGTGATCCCATAAACAGACACACAAAACTGAATGGCAGATCTGTTTTTTAGGATTACAGAAAGAGAAACACAGAGAGAGAGAGATGAAAGAGTAAAAGAAACAGGAGTGAGAAACAGAAAAAGACACTAGTGGGGAAATAGAGCAAGAGAAAGAGAGAGAGAGAGTGATGGAAAATGAGTAATAGAGACAGCTATTTACAGTTGTGTGATCTGATCAATCTTTTAAATTTCTCCTCCATCTCCCAGTAGTTTTTATCTCATGCTCTTTGGTCCTCAGGTCTGAAAGTTACCCAATATAGATTTTGGCCCTGGAGAGGGATTGTCTCTGTTTCTCTTTGCGCCCCTCTTTCCTCAGAGAAGGAAAGAAGCTACACTTCTGGAGTGTGGTGATACCTTAAAGGGATACAGTTCGAACAACGCGACTCTAACCAGAGCATAACGGACCTATTATTTTTATCCCCGGATTCCCACCGCAAACGGAACATTTTCATCTGGATCTTCACAACTAGCTAACTAGCTAACCGCAACCCCGGATGACTACTCCTGGGTAGTGTTTCCAGCCACTTAGCTTGAAGCTAGCCCGGCCAGAGCTCCTGTGCTACCACCGAAGCATACTCCTGGGCTACATCCGGACCCACGACCGATCTATCGATGTCACCGCATGAAGAGGCATAAACAGCCTTAACCCCATCGCGACGTCCCCCAAAGGCTAACTTTCTAGCCCTTGCTATCTGCTTGCTTGCTAATTCGGCCTGCTAACTGCTAGCTTGTTTAGCCCTGGTCTGCTAACTGCTAGCTTGTTTAGCCCTGGCCTACTAACTGTTAGCTTGTTAGCACAGGGCTGCTAACTGTCTGAATCGCCGCATCCCCAGCCAGCCCAAACACTCACTGGACCCATATTTACTTTCAATCTCTTTTCGATTTTTATTCGATTATACCTTCCGGTAACCTGCCTCACCCAATGTGATACGGAATCGCTATTATTATAGCTACAAGCTATTTAGTCATTGTTAGCCACTGCTTGTGGCTTTTAACTTCTGCACAGCCAGCCAGTTTTTTTTTTGCCTGGATAATACTCGCCAGTCTAGCTTCCCTGTCCCATCCACCGCTGCCCCCTGGACACTGTGATCACTTGGCTACATAGCTGATGCCTGCTGGACTGTCCATTAATCACGGTACTCCATTCTGTTTGTTTATGTTTTATCTGTCGTCGCCAGACCCACTGGCTCCAGATCATCTACAAGTCCATGCTAGGTAAAGCTCCACCTTATCTCAGTTCACTGGTCACGATGGCAACAGCCTCCCGTAGCACGCGCTCCAGCAGGTCTATCTCACTGATCATCCCTAAAGCCAACACCTCATTTGGCCGCCTTTCGTTCCAGTTCTCCGCTGCCTGTGACTGGAACGAATTGCAAAAATCACTGAAGTTGGAGACTTTTATCTCCCTCACCAACTTCAAACATCTGCTATCTGAGCAGCTAACCGATCGCTGCAGCTGTACACAGTCTATCGGTAAATAGCCCACCCAATTTTACCTACCTCATCCCCATACTGTTTATATTTATTTACTTTTCTGCTCTTTTGCACATCAATATCTCTACCTGTACATGACCATCTGATCATTTATCACTCCAGTGTTAATCTGCAAAATTGTAATTATTCACCTACCTCCTCATGCCTTTTGCACACAATGTATATAGACTCTTTTTTTTCTACTGTGTTATTGACTTGTTAATTGTTTACTCCATGTGTAACTCTGTTGTCTGTTCACACTGCTATGCTTTATCTTGGCCAGGTCGCAGTTGCAAATGAGAACTTGTTCTCAACTAGCCTACCTGGTTAAATAGGTGAAATAAATAATACAAATATTTATGGATTTTGGCAATGAGGCCCTTTATCCACCTCCCCAGAGTCAGATGAACTAGAGGATAGCATTTGTACGTCTCTGTTTGTGGTTTGAAAGAAGTTACTAACTAGCGCTAGCTCAAATACTAACAAGCATGCTAGCAGACACCCATAGACTTCCATTAATGCTAATGCTAGTTAGCATTGGTTCGCAGAACTAGCTCAAACTTCCTTCATACTGGACACAGAGACATACAAATTATATCCTCTAGTTCATCTGACTCTGGGGAAGTAGATAAAAGGGCCTGATTTCCAAAATCCCAAAGTATCCATTTAAGCCTGCCCCACTCTATAATTAGACAAGTATAAATTAGAGTTTGCTTGTGATCCTCCATAGGGTGCCCAGATACATAGAGGAATAAGAGCAACATGTTAGTTTGTCAGGAGAGAAGAGGTATGAAAACTGTCAGCCAGTCCTCTCTCATTCTCTCCTTTCCTACCTCTCTTCCCTTCCTCTTATCCGTTGCGTGGGTCACAGCAGACAGTCATGTATCAGGTTGTCGAAATTTTCCATTCCATCTATTCTGCAGGGAACAGAAAAAAATATGATTAACAATGATCAAGAGACTCCTTGTCTACTTGGCAGTATGAAGGGAAAAAACAACGAGGGAAAGTGAAAGAATGTCTAACTATAAAGATTGTGCTTGTAAGGGAAAAGGGAAAGGTGGATACCTAGTCAGTTGTACAACTGAATGCATTCAACTGAAATGTGTCTTCCGCATTTAATCCAAACCCTCATGTTTGTGTGTAAACACTGCAACATAATTAAAAAAATGCATTTTGAATGGACATTTTTCCCTCTGCCTTCTCCTCCAATTAATTTTAGCAGTGGGTTTTAATGAGTGTCTACCCCATCCGGCACCTAAACAGATTTAAACTGGGCAGTCTCCGTCGTCCTTGATCACATTAACCAGGCCCATCCCCATTGTGCCCCAATCAGCTCGTTTTCCTTCAGATGTGGTGGGCAGGCGGTCTCGAGTGACCATGCTAGTTGTCCCAGTGCCCGACATCGTGGATGGCGTGGGTATGGCTGGGCCGTTGTTCAGAGAGCAGAACTGATGCTCCATCCTGTTACAGGCCAGCTATGGGGAGATGGAGAGAGAAGGGACAGCCGTGCCCGTCGAAGCCCAGCCTGGATCACCCTGCACTGGGTTGAGGCAGGGAGGGAGCATCAGCTGCAAATCAAATGTTATTTCTCACATGCAATACAACAGGTGTAGACTTTACCATGAAACACTTACGAGCCCTTTCCCAATAATGTAGAGTTAAAAGTAAGGAAATCAGAAAAAGAAAATAGTAACACAATACCAATAACGAGACAATATACAAAGAGTACCGGTACCGAGTCAATGTGCAGGGGTAGTTATTTAAGGTAACATATAAATATAGTTAGGGGTAAAATTGTCTAAGCAACAGGATAGATAATAAACAGAGTAGCTGCAGCGTATGTGAAGAGTGTGAAAGTGTGTGTGGCATCAATATGCATGTGTGTGTTTTGTGTGTGTAAACTTATGTAGTGTGTGTGTACAGTCAGTGTACACACACAGTGTAAGTATGTGTGAAAAAAAGGGTAAATGTAAAAGTCCAGGTAGCCATTTTGTTAGTTCAGCAGTCTTGTGCCTTTGGGGTTAGAAGTTGTTCAGGAGCCTTTTGGTCCCAGACTTGGCGCTCTTGTACCGCTTGTCGTGCGGTAGCAGAGTGAACAGTCTATGGTTTGGGTGGCAGGGGCCTTGATAATTTCCGGCCTTCCTCTGACACCGCATGGTATAGAGGTCCTGGATGGCATGGAGTTCGGCCCCAGTGATGTAGTGGGTCGTCTGCAGCACCCTCTGTAACGCCTTGCAGTTGGATACCAAGCAGTTGCCATGCCAAGAGGTGATGCAGCCAGTCAAGATTCTCTCAATAGTGCAGCTGTAGAACCTTTTGAGGATCGGTGGACCCATGACAAATCTTTTCAGTCTCCTGAGTGGGAATAGGCGTTGTTGTGCCCTCTTCATGACTGTTTTGGTGTGCTTGGACCATGATAGTTTGTTGGTGATGTGGACACCAAGGAACTTGAAGCTCTCGAACCCACTCCACTACAGCCTCGTCGATGTGACTGGGGGCCTGTTCAACCCTCCTTTTCTTGTAGTCCCCGATCAGCTCCACAGTCGTCCGGAACAGCTGGTGCTCTCATGCATGCTTCAGTGTTGCTTCCCTCGATGCGAGCATAAAAGGCATTTAGCCCATCTGGTAGGCTCGTGTCACAAGGGCAGCTCGCGGATGGCTTTCCCTTTGTAGTTCGTAATAACTTGCAAGCACTGCCACATCCGACAAGCATCCTGATCGGTTGCGTCGCCGCTTGGTATGGCAACTGCTCGGCATCCAACAGTAAGGCTCTATCCAGGACCTCTATACCAGGCTGTGTCAGAAGAAGGCCCCCAAAAAATTGTCAAAGACTCCAGTCACCCAAGTTATAAACTGTTCTCTCTACTACCGCATGGTAAGCAGTACCGGAGCACCAAGTCTAGGTCCAAAATGCTCCTTGACAGCTTCTACCCCCAAGCCATAAGACTGCTGAACAATTGACGCCCCCCCTGCTGCTACTACTCACTGTTTATTATCTATGCATAGTCACTTTACCCCTATCTACGTGTACAAATGACCTTGATTACCTTGACTAACCTGTACCCCCAATATTGACTCTGTACCAGTACACACTGTATATAGCCTCGTTATTGTTATTTGATTGTGTTTCTTACTTTAGTTTACTTAGTAAATATTTTCTCAACTCTATTTTCTTAACTTTATTGTTGGTTAATTAACCTCTCTGGGATCGTTTGGGACGTGAGCGTCCCACCTCACCAAAAGCCAGTGAAATTGCAGGGGGCCAAATTCAAAACAGAAATATCTTAATTAAAATTACTCAACCATACAAGTATTTTACACCATTTTAAAGATACACTTCTCGTTAATCCAACCAGTGTCCAATTTCAAAAAGGCTTTTCAGCAAAAGCAGAATATATCATTGTTAGGTCAGCAACTAGTCACAGAAAGCATTCAGCCATTTTTCAACCAAAGAGAGGTGTCACAAAAAGCAGATATGGATAAAATGAATCACTAACCTTTGACAATCTTCATCAGATGACACTCCCAGGACTCAATGTAACACAATACATGGATGTTTTGTTCGATCAAGTTCATATTTATATCCAAAAACCTCAGTGTACATTGGCACCATGTTCAGAAATGCCTCCAAAACATCTGGAGAAATTGCGGAGAGCCACGTCAACAGAAATACTCATCATAAACTGATGAAAGATACGTTTTACATAGAATTAAAGATAAACTTGTTCTTAATGCAACCGGTGTCAGATTTCAAAAGAGCTTTATGGCAAAAGCACAATATTCAATAATCTGAGAACAGTGTTCAGCCACATAAGCAAGCCATACAGTTACCCGCCAAATTGTGGAGTCAACAAAAGTCATAAATAGCATTATAAATCTTCACTTACCTTTGCTGATCTTCGTCGGAATGCACTCCAAGGACTCCCACAAGAAATGTTTGTTTTGTTCGATTACGTCCAAATACCTCAGTTTTGTTCACGCGTTTAGTTCACTATTCCAAAGGCACAATGCGAGAGTGCAAAATCCCGACGAAAAGTCAAAAGAGTTCCATTACTGTTTGTAGAAACATGTCAAATGATGTTTACAATCAATCCTTAGGGTCTTTTTATAATACATCTTCAATGATATTCCAACCGGACAATAGCGTATTCATTAAAGAGGAAAAAGAAGGAACGGCATGACCGCGCAGTAAACAACTGATTGGCCTCAGCCCAGTCCACTTGTTGAAACAGCTCTTATTCGACACCCTTCCACAATAGAAACCTCAAACAACTTTCTAAAGACTGTTGACATCTGCTGGAAGCCTTGGGAAGTGCAATCTGGCCCCATAGACACAGCATATTGGATAGGCAAACACTTAAATGAAACTACAAACTTCAGATTTCCCACTTCCTGGTTGGATTTTTCTCAGGTTTTCGCCTGCCATACGAGTTCTGTTATACTCACAGACATCATTCAAACAGTTTTAGAAACGTCAGAGTGTTTTCTATCCAATACTAATAATAATATGCATGTATTAGCATCTGGGACAGAGTAGCAGGCAGTTTACTCTGGGAACCTTATTCATTCCCACCTTATTCACCCCCCCTGTCACCAAGAAGTTAAGGGCTTGTAAGGAAGCACTTCACGGTAAAGCCTGTTGTATTTGGCGCATGTGACAAATACCATCTGATTTGATTTGAAGAAGCGTTGTCATGCCTTCTTCATGACTGTGTTGGTGTGTGTGGACCATGATAATTCCTTAGTGATGAGGACCGAAGAGCTTGAATGGTATGCAAACTAGAGTGGGCCCAGGGTGTCTGGGATGATGGTGTTGATGTGAGCCATGACCAGACTTTCAATGCATTTCATGACTACAGATGTGAGTGGTATGGTGTGAGTCATTTAGACAGGTTACCTTGGCATTCTTAGGCACAGGGACTATGGTGGTCTGCTTGAAACATGTAGGTATTACAGACTGGGTATGGGAGAGGTTGAAAATGTAAGTGCCTGCTGGTCAGCCCATGCTCTGAGAATGCATTCTGGTAATCTGTCTTGTGAATGTTAACCTGTTTAAAGACTTGTTCACATTGGCTAAGGATAGCGAGATCACACAGTCGTCCGGAACAGCTGGTACTCATGCATGGTTCAGTGTTGCTTGCTCCAAAGCTTGTCTGGTAGGCTTGTGTCACTGGGCAGCTCGCGGCTATGTTTCCCTTTGTAACCCGTGATATAGCATCCGAGCCGGCGTAGTAGGGTTTGATCTTAATCCCGTATTGAGGCTTTGCATGTTTGATGGCTCGTCGGAGGTCGTAGTGGGATTTCTTATAAACATCCAGATGAATGCCTTTCTCTTTGAAAGTGGCAGCTCTAGTCTTTAGCTCAGTGCAAATGTTGCTTGTAATCCAAGGCTTCTGGTTGGGATATGTACGTAGGGTCACTGTGGGGATGACGTCATCGAGGCACTTATTAATGAAACTGGTAATTAATATGGTAAACTCCTCCATTTTATTCAGATGTATCCCAGAACATCTTCCAGTCTGTGCTGGCAAAACAGTACTGTCGCTCAGCATCCGCTTCATCAGACCACTTCCGTATTAAGTGCGTCACTGGTACTTCCTGTTTGAGTTTTTTTTATAAGCATGAATCAGGAGAGTTATCGTCATATTTGCCAAATGGAGGGCGGGGGAGAACTTTGTATGCGTTTCTGTGTGTGGATTAAGGTGGTCTAGAGTTGTCTCCTCTGCTTGCACAGGTGACATGCTGATAAAAATGTTGTTAACAAAGAGACACACCCCTCCCCCAACCTTACCTACCGCGGCTGTACGGTCTTGACGATGCATAGAAAAACCAGTAAGATGTTTGTTATCCATGTCCTTGTTCAGCCACGACTCCGAGAAAACATGGGATTGTAACGGTCATCGTTGCATGAAGAAGGTGTGGACCAAGGTGCAGCGTGGTACGTGTTCATGATTTTATTTAACTGAACACTGAAATAACAAAGAGCATGAACGAAACATCTCTGTCAGGTGCAGACACAAAAACAGAAAACAACTACCCACAAGACACAAGTGGGGAAAAGGCTACTTAAGTATGGTTCTCAATCAGAGACAACAATAGACAGCTGCCTCTGATTGAGAACCACACACAGCCAAACACACAGAACTAGAAAACATAGAACACAAAAACATAGAATGCCCACCCCAACTCATGCCCTGACCAAACCAAAATAGAGACATAAAAAGGATCTCTAAGGTCAGGGCGTGACAAGGATATTATAGTTCTTCAGGTCCCGTTGATTGTACAGTCTCGAACAAAGCTTGTTCAGTTTGTTGCCCAGTGACTATACATTCACCAAAATAATGGAAGGTAGGTGAGGTTTATTTGCACGCCAACGTAGTTTCATCAGAACTGATGTTCAGAAACTGTTTTCGGTCATAGGAAATGATGGAAGAGATATTATGAACAAAAAAAGTAAAGATCAGTATAACAAAACACAAAGTAACAGAATTGGTAGGGATCCCATAAAATGCCCGCTTTTCATTTTGGTGTTCTTCCACCATTAGCAGCTATTACCTGGTTCATTACCAAACGCACCAACCAACAGATGGGCCATTACAGAATTAACCAATATGATTAATGACCCCTCCCTCCAGAGCTAATGGTATCACCCTAGAAAGACATCCCAACAGGGGAGAGCGATGGAGAGACTGTTGTATTATTCTTTCCTTCAAACGTCCTCGTCTTTGGATGTACAGTACAGTACTTTGGAGTGTGTGTATGTATGCTTTTCCCCCTCCCTCAGTCTGACATTTAGTTAACTTCTGTCCTGTGATCTACTGTGGTACTCTGTGTTGAGATGGGTGTGGTGATGCAGACATAACCCTTTAATGACAAACATCTTTAACCTAACGGACTGTGCTTGAGGCTGGGCTACGTGATGAAGGTAAATATAGGAGTCCTGTTTCTCCTCTGTCAGATTCTGCCCCAAGCCCTTAACTTATATCATGGCCCCAATCACCATCATAACCAGTCCACTCAGTCAATCTAAAGAGCCTATTTGAAGAGCGGGTCACCCCAATCGTGAATCCTAGCTAGGGCCTCCAGAGAGGCGCAGTGGTCTAAGGCACTGCATCGCAGTACTTGAGACATCACTACAGAACCGGGTTCGATCCCAGGCTGTGACCGGGAGTCCCATAGGGTGACACACATTTGGTCCAGCATCATTCGGGTAAGGGGAGGGTTTAGCCAGGGGGGCTTTACTTGGCACATCACGCTCTAGCGACTCCTTGTGGCGAGCCGGGCGCCTGCAGGCTGACTTCAGTCGTCAGTTGAACGGCGTTTCCTCTGACACATTGGTGCAGCTGGCTTCCGGGTTAAGCGGGTGTTAAGAAGTGGGGTTGGCGGGTCATGTTTCGTAGGACGCATGACTCGACCTTTGCCTCTCCTGAGCCCGTTGGGGTGTTGCTGCGATGAGACAAGATTGTAACTGGATCGCAATTGGATATCACGACATTGGGGAGATAAAGAGGGGTAAAATACACAACAACAACAAAAATCACATCACTGTGATTGATCAATTTAAAGAGAAGTTCAACAACGAAATGGACAGCGCTTTCTAAGGTGATGATTAATTCAAAACACCCATATGTATATTACAGCTTATGCATACGCAGAGAGAGGGGCTGTCAACCGTTTAATTAAATATGTTTTGTTGTGAAAACATGTTACTATCATGTCACTGTTCCCAAACAGATTTCACCTGGTTTCCCAAATGAAGCACTGGATAGCTGCAAGAACAGGGTTGGAGAGCCCATTGCATACAGAGTTTGGGCGGAATATCACGTTTTGCAGCAAAATAAAGTACCGGTGGGAATGTGGCCCCCCTATTTTAGTGCCCTTGTTCCTGCCCGTTTGATACTGGGCCATTCTAAATCAAAACTAATTGTATATATTAGTAAAGACAAGAATACATTGAGAATAGTTTGATGGGTGAAAATATGATCACTTCATGAGAGAACAGCATGTGCAGCCTGAGGCAAGGAACAGAGCGCAAGCTTTTTTAGAAACAAATCATCAATAGCCTATAGTCGCAGCATGCAGCCCATATATCTTTTGATTCCTAAGGCATTCTAAGGGTTGTATCATTCACAATTAAAGTTTCCAAAATAACTCTAAATCTAGCATACAGGACCCATTTCAAATGATCACTTTTACTGTCAACATAGCCACTTCATATGCGCACTCTTGCTCTGGAATGAGAAAAATATCCATTCTATTTTATTCAAGTTGTTCAATTATATTCTTCTTACTATAAATAATGGCACGGGACTTTTAAGCATATTTTGTCTGCTAAATGTACAAGCCTACAGCCTATGGCATGGAGCATAGCCAGATAACATGCTGTACTCATATTCTTTTCTTCCGAAATACATTTTCTTAATGTCGTGATGTTTATTTAGACTAAAATGAATAATGAATATGTTGTGATGGTGTATATTCAATTGATTTATGAGACTTTTTTAAATGTAGATGTTCCTAGGGCTTGAATGCGTCTTGTATGCCTGGAAATGCTAAACTTGTTTATGTTAATGAACGGTCAATTACAGTGAGACAGGCAGAATTTTACATGATAATAACCGGCTGACAAAACTTCATGACCGTCACAGCCCTAATCCTAGCTCGAGGAGAGTTTGTTGAAGTGGAGTTTAGTGTTTGAGTTGAGTGTGTGTTTCATCACAGAGTTGGCTTCCACAGGCGATTGTGCTGCCAGGCTTTGAAGTGACCTGAAGGGAGGTCTGGCAGGTGGAAATGATGAGTGGGCAGATCAGGGAGCTATTTCCTGTTTAATTTCCAAGTCATTTCAAAATCGTCTCTTGCCCCACATCTCTGTCCTCAGGCCAGGGCAGGGAGGGCAAACACTCCTGTTTCCCTCTCGGCCTCCCTCAGTACCCTATACCTGCTCTGTGAGATTGGGATACGGGCTTCATTTGACATTCAGTTGTTCACAGTGATTATCTCTGCTGATTGCTTTGCTGTCAGAAGTCTGCTGGCCTGACCATGCATACAAATTGATTAGCACCGGTGGTGGAACAGGTGACGCTTACCTAAACACACACACAAGCACAGATTACTCTCTCTATCCTTCTTGCACGCCAAAAAAATCACATAAACAAATACACACACGCACACGCACAGTCTTGAACAGCTAACCTTGTGGGCACACACAATTCAGCCCCATTCAAAATATGATTTTCCCTAACCCTAACCCTAAGCCTAACCCAAAAACCTAACATTAGCCCTAACCCTAAACCTAGCTCCTAACCCTAACCATTAACGTAATTCTAAACCTAAAACACAAATTCTAACCTTAACCATAAATCCCCTAGAAATAGCATTTGATCTCGTGGGGACTAACAAAATATCCCCAGTTGGTCAAAAAAAAAAAAAAAATTATTGTAGTTAAATACACACACACACACACACACACACACACACACATATATAGTCAATTTCAATTTGTAGCTATTTTTGTTTTATCCTTGGTTGTGTTGAGGAGGCTGCAACCTTGCAGATAGAAATGGCATGAATAGAGCTGTTGATTATATACTTTTATTTGAGCATTTCACAACATTAATTAAGTGATGGTGAAGACAGCCCATCAAACATTCCATATGTATGTGCGTAAAAAAAAAATCCCAGCCTGAGTGCTTTTGGAGAAGTTTGTGTTAATAACCCTAGGCAGGGTAGCCTAGTGGTTAGAGTGTTGGACTAGTAACCGGAAGATTGCAACTTCAAGTCCCTGAGCTGACAAGGTACAAATCTGTCGTTCTGCCCCTGAACAGGCAGTTAACCTACTGTTCCTAGGCCGTCCTTGAAAATAAGAGTTTGTCCTTAACTTACTTGCCTAGTTAAATGAATAAAAAATGATAACATGTTGCTGCAATTATGTTCCCACAATGCAGAGGTGAGTGTGTGCACAGCATGAATGTTTGTCCTTGGACCCTGAAGGTCTATTTATGACCTATCCCCAGTAGAAGACTACAGAACCTAACACGTGTGGCTGAAAAGTGTTGAGAGCTCTTTTCTGTTTTCACCATATGTCTTTCCATTGAGTGTGAGGAAAATGTACTGTGTAAATTAATTCCGTTCCTCAAGGGTTAGGAGAGAGTGCGAGACACATACAATGGGTGTTGTTATGCACTCCCCAGATCCTAATCAAATACTGTACTGAAGTGTAGGGGTGAAAAGGTGTGTGTGTCTCTAATTAGGTGCACACTCGTGAGTGTGGGTGTGCAGGGGGCACAAAGTCTTCACTGAAAATAAGAGAAGAGCAAAATCAATGTCCTATGATGAATGCTGGTGATGGGTTATGAATGCCGCATGTACTGTCCAAATTAACAGCTGATGTGAAAACACGACGTGTGTTGTGTGATAATGTGTGTGTGTGGGTGTGTGCATCTGTTTGTTTGTGTTTCTGTGTGATAGACTAGATGCTCATTTCATATTTTCGGTGATGGTACTGTACGTCTGCTTTCTGAGCTGCGGTATTGTTCTCATCATCAAGCTCTTTTCAGAGCCCTACATTATTTTCCCTTCTACTGCACATTTGGCAGTTGTTTATAGTAGGAACAATAGTATAGTACACTTTGGGCGATTCATATTGTTGGTTGAGGACTTCTTTATGTGATTGTTTTTCATGATCGTGTTTTGTATTTTGTATTTTTTGGGGGGTATACTGTATTTCCTGTGCTCCTACAGTATGCTGCTGATTGTGTAATTGTTGATATGCAGGGCTCCCATGCAAGAGACCTTGGTCTGAATGGGTGTGGGTCTCTAAGAACAGTCTAAGAACAGAACAGTAGCAGTCCCTTACTCACTTAGAAATGTCTTTGTTTTCGAAAGAAAAGCAAACATTTTTGTCCATTAAAATAACATAATTGATCAGAAATACAGTGTCGACATTGTTAATGTTGCAAATGACTACTGTAGCAGGAAATGGCTGATTTAAAAAAAAAAAAATTACCCCCTTTTTCTCCCCAATTTCGTGGTATCCAATTGTTAGTAGCTACTATCTTGTCTCATCGCTACAACTCCCGTACGAGCTTGGGAGAGACGAAGGTTGAAAGTCATGCGTCAACCCAACCAAGCCGCACTGCTTCTTAACACAGTGCGCCTCCAATCCGGAAGCCAGCCGCCCGCACCAATGTGTCGGAGGAAACATCGTGCACCTGGCAACCTTGGTTAGCGCTCACTGCGCCTGGCCCGCCACAGGAGTCGCTGGTGCGCGATGAGACAAGGATATCCCATTCTCTGATCTTTTGATTGGGTGGAATGAATGTTAGATTTCCACCTAAATAGACATACCCAAAATTAATTATTTTTCAGGAGATGACTATGAACAATAACTAGTAATGCTGCATAATTCTAGAAAGCTCTGGAACTTACTTTTCTGGTAAAAAAGTTTTGTTTTATGAAAATGTGGAAATATTTTCTGCTTTATAGTCAACAAAAGTGGGGGAACAGGGCTTGAAATTACTGAAATGATTTCTAAATATACTAACAATCATATTATAATAGACTTAATATAAGATTAAACCTTTCATATAACTGTGAAATAAATAGGATCATATTTAGTGACTACAAATTTGACCCCATTTCATAAAACTGAAGCCTCCTGCCAAACCTCCTCTGAGCAACAATGACATCGGCAGAACCACCTTTTTTTCTGGACAGGGGCCTATCAACCCATGTCACACCAACCATCGCTTTGGTTCCCCAACCTGTCCAGCTCAGATGTTCGGCATCGCCGGCCTTCTAGCTGCTGCCTAACCTGCTGCTGGCAAACACTCATCAACCCCGGACTTCTCTCGTCATCATTCCACACACCTGGTTCCAATCCCCACTCTATCACTGTATACAGTTGAAGTCGGAAGTTTGTATACACTTTAGCCAAATCAATTTAAACACAGTTTTTCACAATTCCTGACATTTAATCCAAGTAAAAATTCCCTGTTTTAGGTCAGTTAGGATCACCACTTTATTTTAAGAATGTGAAATGTCAGAATAATAATAGAGAGAATTATTTTTTTTCAGCTTTCATTTCTTTCATCACTTTCCCAGTGGGTCAGAAATTTACATAGTTACACCAGCTCTGTCAGGAGGAATGGGCCAAAACTCACCCAACTTATGGTTGGAAGCTTGTGGAAGGCTTCCCGAAAAGTTTGACCCAAGTTAAACAATTTAAAGGCAATGTTACCAAATACTAATTGAGTGTATGTAAACTTCTGACCCTCTGGAAATGTGTTTACATGCACTCAATTAGAGATGTTGCTTTAATATATCCACGTCATTTTCTGTCCTCATGATGCCATCTATTTTGTGAAGTGCACCAGTCTCTCCTGCAGCAAAGCACCCCCACAACATGATGCTGCCACCCCCGTGCTTCACGGTCGGGATGGTGTTTTTCGGCTTGCAAGCCTCCCCCTTTTTCCTCCAAACATAACGATGGTCATTATGGCCAAACAGTTCTTTTTTTGTTTCATCAGACCAGAGGACATTTCTCAAAAAGGTATGATCTTTGTCCCCATGTGCAGTTGGAAACTGTAATCTGTTTCAGTCTCTCGGTCCCAGCTTTGATGCACCTGTACTGACCTTGCCTTCTGGATGATTGCGGGGTGAACAGGCAGTGGCTCGGGTGGTTGTTGTCCTTGATGATCTTTATTTATGGCCTTCCTGTAACATCGGGTGGTGTAGGTGTCCTGGAGGGCAGGTAGTTTGCCCCCGGTGATGCGTTGTGCAGACCTCACTACCCTCTGGAGAGCCTTACGGTTGTGGGCGGAGCAGTTGCCGTACCAGGCGGTGATACAGCCCGCCAGGATGCTCTCGATTGTGTATCTGTAGAAGTTTGTGAGTGCTTTTGGTGACAAGCCGAATTTCTTCAGCCTCCTGAGGTTGAAGAGGCGCTGCTGCGCCTTCTTCACGATGCTGTCTGTGTGAGTGGACCAATTCAGTTTGTCTGTGATGTGTATGCCGAGGAACTTAAAACTTGCTACCCTCTCCACTACTGTTCCATCGATGTGGATAGGGGGGTGTTCCCTTTGCTGTTTCCTGAAGTCCACAATCATCTCCTTAGTTTTGTTGACGTTGAGTGTGAGGTTATTTTCCTGACACCACACTCCGAGGGCCCTCACCTCCTCCCTGTAGGCCGTCTCGTCGTTGTTGGTAATCAAGCCTACCACTGTTGTGTCGTCCGCAAACTTGATGATTGAGTTGGAGGCGTGCGTGGCCACGCAGTCGTGGGTGAACAGGGAGTACAGGAGAGGGCTCAGAACGCACCCTTGTGTGGCCCCAGTGTTGAGGATCAGCGGGGAGGAGATGTTGTTGCCTACCCTCACCACCTGGGGGCGGCCCGTCAGGAAGTCCAGTACCCAGTTGCACAGGGCGGGGTCGAGACCCAGGGTCTCGAGCTTGATGATGAGTTTGGAGGGTAATATGGTGTTGAATGCCGAGCTGTAGTCGATGAACAGCATTCTCACATAGGTATTCCTCTTGTCCAGATGGGTTAGGGCAGTGTGCAGTGTGGTTGAGATTGCATCGTCTGTGGACCTATTTGGGCGGTAAGCAAATTGGAGTGGGTCTAGGGTGTCAGGTAGGGTGGAGGTGATATGGTCCTTGACTAGTCTCTCAAAGCACTTCATGATGACGGAAGTGAGTGCTACGGGGCGGTAGTCGTTTAGCTCAGTTACCTTAGCTTTCATGGGAACAGGAACAATGGTGGCCCTCTTGAAGCATGTGGGAACAGCAGACTGGTATAGGGACTGATTGAATATGTCCGTAAACACACCGGCCAGCTGGTGTTGGGATTAGTGTAAAGTTTGTGATTTTATTTACTTTTTCCTATGTTATTACAAGGTATAATATGCTTATTACAAGTAAGCATGCAATGTGTAACTTAACCAAAGTTTGTTTGGTGCCTACGGACTGCAAACTTCATTTAATTCACCATTAGACTGTTTCTGTGAGTGTATGGTACATGGAGAACATGCTATGGACACTTATGGACAAGGGTTAAAGGGCGGGATAATCCATGGTTTTCTTCGGAGCTGTCTTGTATTATTCACGACCGTAATCTAGCCTGGGCTAAAGCAAGGAAATCATGTTCTGATGCTGATTGGCTTATTTTTAGGCAGTTACGAAACAAGTGTTATTTTCTTCTCAGGAAGGCCAAGTCTGAATATTTTATGTCTGTTACCACTGATAACCTGAATGACCCTAGAAAGTTTTGGAAGGCTATTAAGTCTATGTCTGGTAACAGTAATGTTAATGAATTACCGTCCTGTGTTTTGAAGGACTCTGTTGCTATATATGACAAAACTGAAGTGCTGAATTGTTTCAATGAGCACTTTGTATCATCTGCTGGGCTGTTTGATTCAGTGTCCTCTGTCTCTGTACAACCCTGTGTGGATGAACCAGTGAGATCTGGTCAAACTTGTAGCTTTTTGCCATTCTCAGTGCAGGTGGTACATGAAGCCCTGAAGCCCTTAGATCAGAGAAAGCCTGCAGGTCCTGATCTTTTGGATCCCTGCTTTTTAAATCTGGCAGCTGATTTCATAGCTGAACCACTTACATCTATGTTCAATCTAACCCTGGAATGTAATGAAATTCCAAAGATCTGGAAATCAGCATTTGTTCTACCACTTTAAAAGGGGGAGATCCAACTCTTCTAAATAATTATAGGCCAATCTCAAAGCTGTCACCCCAGGTGAAAATACTTGAAACCCTTGTAAGTGAACAGCTAAAAGAGTTTTTATTTACTAACTCTATTTTATCAATGTACCAATCGGGCTTCAGGACATGAAGGTTTTAAATGATATCACTGAAGCCATTGACAAAAAACAGCACTGTGTCTCACTTTTTATTGATCTCTCTAAGGCTTTTGATACAGTTGATTATGCTATACTAAGGCAGAGATTGTCGAGTGTAGGTCTTTCGTAGCTTGCAGTTGCATGATTTGCTAACTATCTGTGTGATAGAACTCAGTGCACTCAATTTGATGGGCTTATGTCTGTTAAATTGTCTGTCTTGAATGGTGTGCCCCAAGGCTCTGTACTTGACCCTCTCTTATTCACTATTTATATAAATTATTTAGACAAAAATGTCCAAAATGCACAACTTCATTTTTATGCTGATGATACTGTTATTTACTGTCGTGCCTCGTCTCTTACAAAAGCTTTCCAGGACATGCAAACTGCTTTTTATACTGTTCAACGTACCTTGTGTCAATTGAAGCTTATCCTCAATACTGACAAAACTAAACTAATGGTGTTTTCTAATGCAAGAGATAGACCTCTGAACCTTTCACCTGTCAGGGCAAGGAGATTGAGGTTGTAACCTCATATAAATATATTGACATTTTAATTGACGACGGCCTCTCTTTTAAATTGCATATTCAACAACTTTTGAAGCTGAAATTGGGATTTTATTTTAGGAATAAGGCCTGTTTTTCTTTTGAAGCCAGAAGGAGGCTAGTGTCAGCTACATTTATGCCTTTACTAGACTATGGGGATATTTTATATATGAATGCTTCCGCTCAGTCTTTGAGATCAATTGACACTCTTTACCATGGCACTTTGAGTTTATTTTAAACTGCAAAACCCTTACGCACCACTGCACTTTGTATACCAGGGTTGGCTGGCCTTCTCCAGTCACTCGTAGGCTCAGTCACTGGTATATGTTTATTTAGTAGGTTTTGGCCTTTCTAGGGAGTTTTCCTAGCCACCGTGCTACTACACCTACTTTGCTTGCTGTTTGGGGTTTTAGGCTGGGCTTTACAGCACTTTGAGATATCAGCTGATGTACGAAGGGCTATATAAATCAGTTTGATTTGATTTGACTAATGACTTGGTGCTGCCTATCTTGGCCAGGGCACTCTTGAAAAATAGATTTTAATCTCAATGAGCCCTTCCTGGTTAAATAAAGGTTAAAGCTGACTCACTGTCAGTTAGTAAATATTTTCTTAACTCTATTTCTTGAACTGCATTGTTGGTTAAGGGCTTGTAAGTAAGCATTTCACAGTAAGATCTACACTTGTTGTATTCGGGGCATCTGACAAGTAACATTTGTTTTGATATTACTCTTGTCCGTCTATGACAAACAGAAATGGTTTTATGTTTAAAATCTATGAATGATATTAGATTAATGGCTATAAATTGATCTCTGAATGGGCTACAGTGATGAAACCACTCGTTCCTGCTGCGCTACGATGTACGAATTGCAGGGATGTGCTTTGTCAGTGGCAGTGACATAGTGTCCATCAACTCCTGGCTGAACCCTCAGAAGAGTGAATTAAATGGTTGGAGGGACATCCCAACTTCAAGTGGTTTCAGATGTCAAATGTTAAGTCACACAGGCTCAAATATACTACTGTGTCTATAGGAACCAAGGCTATCGCTCAATGCAAGCCATTTCGATCTACTGTGTCCACAGATCTATTTATATTGAAAATGTCGGATGGAACCATAAACAGGGGACTTTACATCTAAGAGGTTTTTTAAGTCGCTTCCTCAATTCACAATTCATAGACCATACTCTTTCACAGTATGCACCCGTCAGCTCCACTGACAGAGTGGTAGCGGAGAGCAGACAGATTAGGCATTTTGGCAATATACGGCACTGAACCCCTGTGACGTTCACAGAGAGCTTTTGTACAGCAAAATGTATGTCGGAACCGGTCCAGAACCGCTCAAAGTCCATGTTGATTGTAATTACCTGTCTCTGTGGTTGTCACGGAAACCTAGAACTCTGCTTTTGACAAATTGGTGTGTGTATTCAGTGTGTGAGCATCCTCTCTGGGCAGATGTGCCTGTGGAAGCTTGAACGCAGCTGAATCAACAAAGTTAGCGGAGCTCTAGCCAGCCGCAGCTTGACAGTGATGCGGACACTGAGTTCAATCACCATAATTATCACTGGACCAACAAGGATAACTCAGACAAATGGAACAGCTCCTAACACCACTAGGCCTGTGGTTTATCAGGATGCTGTGGATTGGGATTATGCTGTAATCCCTGCAGCAATTTGATTGTTCAGATTAGACATAATTAGAGATAGATTACATCATGTCAATTCATTGTTGTTTCAGCATGGATTTTGTATTAAAATGTACATGCATAACAAATGTTGGAGTGTCATTTGAGATACATGTGTGTGTTTGTGTGGATGTGTTAGATGCTAGATATATGCTACACAAATCCCAAATCATTTCTGCTTCCTCTGCACATTTGGCAGCTGTTATAAGTAGGAACAGGTGGCCTTTAGACCATGGTGGCCTTTTGGGTGTTTTAAAGTACTGAACAATGACTAATAGAGACAGGAATGTAAAATGTGTGTATGACGCCAGTACTTGTGTTCCAAACTCTGAAACTCCTACCTAATGCTGTAAGTAGAATGATCCCATGTGGCTCAGTTGGTAGAGAACGGAGCTTGCAATGCCAGGTTTGTGGATTCAATTCCCAAAGGTAACCAGTACAAAAAAAAATGGATGCACTCTCTACTGTAAATTTCTCTGGATAAGAGCACCTGTTAAACAATTAAGATGTAAATATAATCCAACAGAAAAAATCTGACCCTTGAGTGACTAAGAGAGTTGGATTTTCAGAATGTTTGGTTAGTGAGATGGGATGGGGGGGATGTTACCCGGCACTAAATACAATCCCTGGAAGAGGTTATCCAACTGCAGAAAATCCCTCTGAAACATCTAACACACAGGATCCGCTATTTTCCAGTAAAAATCTGTGCTCATTTGATGAACACGCGCGCTCTCTCACTCTCTCTCTTTCTCTCTCTTTCTCTCTCTGCATGGGAAACATATGTTTACATTGCCAAAGCAAGTGAAATAAACAATAAACAATGAACAGTAAACATTACACTCACGAAGTTCCAAAATAATAAAGACATTTGAAACATCCTACTATGTGCAAAAAGTACAAAAAGGGAAAATAAATTAACATAAATATGGGTTGTATTTACAATGGTGTTTATTCTTCACTTGGTTGCCCTTTTCTCGTGGCAACAGGTCACAAATCTTGATGCTGTGATGGCACACAGTGGTATTTCACCCAATCGATACGGGAGTTTATCAAAATTGGGTTTGTTTTTTGAATTCTTTGTGGGTCTGTGTGATCTGAGGGAAATATGTGTCACTAATATAGCCATACATTTGGCACGAGGTTAGGTAGTGCAGCGCAGTTTCCACCACACTCTGTCTCTCATCTATTTCTGTCTCTGGCCTTTCAGGAAACAGCGTAGATCATTTTGTCGATGGCCCTCCCCTTTCCTCGCCCTCACCTCACCTATTACAAAGGTCCTTCAAAGAACACTCTCTCCATTCTGAAAGCTGAAACGGGTCAAGAGGTTGGAGGTAGATGATGTTCCTGGAAGGAAGGGGCAGATTGAAAACCCTTTGATCCAAGAGTCCTATGTCCTTAAGGAGTCATCTGCGTTTGGTGTTAACAGAAATGCCACTATGTAAAGTGTCATTCCTGTATGACTCATAGTGCCATTTATGTTTGCTAATGTACAAATAACAGGTTCTAAGGTTGTGTATTTAATTTTACACTTCTTACTCTTGTTTTTCTCTTTCAATTATATGTAAGGTCACACGTGAAATGCATGAAGTTAGGTTTAATTTAAATTTAATTCAGTTATGCAATCCCTGGAGAACATAGCTGTGTTCAAGCGTGTACTTGACCAAATCTCAAATTACAATCCAACAATTCTGCAGTCTACACATTCCCCTAATCTTCTGAAGGGCTAATTAAATCAGAGTAGAACTCATAACCATAATGAATGCACATTTACATCTCTTCATCCTTGTTTTCAGACAGAATTACATGAAGATGTTCATACAAATTGCTTCTGCGCTTCACAGAATCATGTTCGTTTAATGCTTGAAGGTCTCGCTTTATATTTAATTATAGGAATTGACCATGCCTCTGGCTCTGGTTCGACAATGCATGCTTCCAGCAGGATGCACAGCCGACTAGGGTTTGTATGCCCTGCAGAAGGACCCTAGTATGTGGAATAGGTGGTTCTCGGTACCAAAGTCTGCACCAGTAACGCTAGCTTGGTGTGCAATAACCGGTGGTGGTAAGCATAACCAGAGATACTGGAATATAAGGACCTCACTGGTATAACTTAGCTAACGACATTTGATAAAAATGATGCTAACATTAGCATAGCTAGCCAACTACCTAGCTAGATAACTATGAAGATAGCTAGCTACCTCATTACAACTTAGTTAGGTCGTAGCTCGTGCAATTTTATTGTGTATCGTCCAGATGCCGCTAGTTATGTAACGTTATCATTTGATAATGCTAGCGAGGCAGGCTAGCCTACAAGTCAGATTTGCAAGTTTGTTTGTATTCTGTATTGTCTTGGGCAAAACTAAATAATGGATGCAGCTATGGTGGTAGCTAATTTATGTCTGACTCAAACAGTGAACTACATTGTGTATGAGGATTGCCTCCTGTAGATGTTTGAGAGATGTCCAGTTTGTAGCTGAGCATAGAGAATACCATCAAGGGGCCCCTCAGCATCATGCAGACATGCCCTCGCTGTGAACATGCCTACAAATGGAACAGGGAGGACTCTTCAGGTTGGTGACATTTGACCTGGTCAAAGGTCAAAACAGTTTAGAGTTTTCTCCCAATTCACCTTCACAACTTAACCTGGTTGAACTAGTCTGATTGCCGCATTTATCATTCTATTTCACTTCACATATCATGAAGTGAAATAGAAATGTGAACGCAGCGATCAGGTTGGTTCCACCATAACCACTATTGATAATGTAAACATTGCTGTGTGTGTGTGTGTGTGTGTGTGTGTGTGTGTGTGTGTGTGTGTGTGTGTGACCGACCAGTATCTATGATGAGGGGCCAGGAGCTGATCTATACTGCCATGCACATCAATGGGGCGCTGGCAAAAACCTTACTTCCAGCCTCACCTCTTGCCTAATCACCAATGATTGTCGATGGGGAGAACAGAATAAGGCAGGTTTAATCTGAAATGTTCGAACTTCAACATGCCAATGTAGACAAGCCTACCTGGTGAATGTTATTGAATATTGTGTTGTCTGCAATTATATGTTTCTCATAGTCTAATGGTATTGTTTGCCACCACCATGTTCACAACAGCGATCTCCTTTTCTGGAGTGAACAGCCCGTGTCTTCTACCATGGCCTGGCCTTCTCTCAGTTCTGCAGAAGATCCACAAATATGATTGGGTACACTAAGCTAAGATAATCGATTTTCTTTCAATATGAAATGACATTACTGTAACATTGGCCAACAATCACTGAGTAACAGAGGCCTACTGATATGTTGGACTGCAGTATACATACATAAAGAGCATAGTGTAGATGGTAGGTAACTTGCCAGTTTTCATTTCTGAATGTACAGATGATAGATGCAACATGTAGCGGCACAGGTTGGGCTGAAGTCTGCCCAGCCTTCCTCATATTCAATCCATGGTTGAGCACATGGTCAACCAATGTGGCCCTAATCTCATCTGAGACAACTATCCGTCGTCGCCGCCTCCTCCTCCGCCCTCCTCCCTCCTCCGCCCTCCTCCTCCTCCTCCGCCGCCCTCCTCCTCCGCCGCCCTCCTCCTCCTCCGCCCTCCTCCTCCGCCTCCGCCCTCCTCCGCCTCCTCCTCCTCCTCCGCCCTCCTCCGCCTCCTCCTCCTCCGCCTCCTCCTCCTCCTCCTCTTCCTCCTCTTCCTCCTCCTCCTCCTCTTCCTCTTCCTCCTCCTCTAGCTCTTGCATCACCATTGACTTTCATTTTCCTCCAAAACAGGAGAGCTCATCTGTGGCCTTTTATAGTTCTAAAGCTCTGATTTCTAAGTGAACAATTCAGCAACTAGTGTTTGCACCTGTGAGGAGTGGGTGTTACCAATTGGTGTATAGCGCTTGGAATTGTGATTGGTGTTCCTTTCCAAAAGGACTAAAGAGATTGTAATTTTGAATGTTGTGCCTAATGTAGACAACTGTGGTGTAGTGTTTTGCAAAAAGTGTGATATAGAATTGGAAACTGAATGTAAAGCAGGAATTGTGCTTGCAATTTTGCAGACTCGGTTTAGGGATTTGGTACATGAGTTTCAGGTTTCGGTGATTGCGTTTCAAGTTCCATTTTTAGTGTGTAAACAATTGGGAAAAACTGTAAAGTCATGTTCTCAGAACATTAAGAAAACCTTCCATAAAAAACACACAAAAAATGTGTAATGTCCAAAGAATGTTCTAAGAATGTTATTGAAAAACAAAAAAAAACAGTCCATTCTCAGTGTCAACAAAACTCTCTATCCTCTTATCTTGTTAAGTGTGTTCAGGTGTGTTGGCCTTTTCTACTAATTGACCACACCTGATCTTAATGAGTGCTTTTTTTCCTTTGAAATGGGGTACATTTTAATACATTAAAATTAACAGCTTTGTATGTTAAAAAAAACATGGCATTCTAGCTCAATCCTGGTGGCGCAGTGGACTAATTCCATGGATAAAAACAGAGGATCACAGAAAATTGTTTTCATGATTAATGCCGAAGCAAATACATTTTCTATGTGTCCTATCTGTGCTTGGAGTTCAAACAAGTTAACCCAAACTAATCTAATGGTGTTTTTAAAAGTCTTATTGAAACCTTCAGTGAAAGTTTTAAGGAAGTTATTAAAAAAAATCAAAATAACCTATAATTCCCATTCTCAAAAAGCTAATAAAACCTTCCTGTAACCAAAAACGTACGTTCCCACAACTTCCAAGGAACCAAATGTGCTAGCTGGGTTGTGTACACTGAGTATACCAAACATAAGGGAACACTTTCCTAATATTGAGTTGCACCCTTAGAACAGCCTCAATTTGTAGGGGAATGGACTCTACAAGGTTTTGAAAGCGTTCTACAGGGATGCTGGCCCATGTTGACTCCAATACTTCCCACAGTTGTGTCAAGTTGGCTGGATGTCCTTTGGGAAGTGGACCATTCTTGATACACACAGGAAACTATTGAGCATGGAAAACCCAGCAGCGTTGCAGTTCTTGACACAAAACGGTGTGCCTGGCACCTACTACCATACCCTGTTCAAAGGCACTTAAATATTTTGTCTTGCCCATTCACCCTCTGAACGACACACACAGACAATCCATGTCTCAACTGTCTCAAGCATTAAAAATATCCTCCCCTTCATCTACACTGATTGAAGTTGATTTAACAAGTGACATCAATAAGGGATCATAGCTTTCACCTGGATTCAACTGGTCAGTCTATGACATGGAAAGAGCAGGTGTTCTTAATGTTTTGTACACTCAGTGTATATCTATTATATATGTATTTCTGATTTGCTTCAAAAAAGTCTCTCCGCAAAAGGTGGCCAGAACTGGCAGAGATGTGTGAATGCCTTTAAAAAAGTATTTTATTGTTGGCTCAAAGAATACCCCATTGTCCCGCAATCAAAATAGCATCATGCTCAATTTGTACAAATTATTGAAAACAATAGCAAACAACAGGCGCTGATTTTGCCAATGAATGCATGGCTGACAGGCTAGTTTTTCTTCATAATAAAATGTGACCAAGGTGATAAATGACATCTTGTAGATCTGAGGTACTGTAGCTGGGTGGTTAAGCTGCAGAAATACAGACAGACAGAGGCTATGGAGGCTGCTATAATGCATAGCCTTTACAGCACTGCAGCCTGTAAGGCTCATTACATTCCCTTTCCATTATTTACATACAGTATCTCTCTCTCTCTCTCTGTCTGCTGCCTGATTTACCCAGCGATGAGCCTTTCACTGCCTTTCAGACCCACATGTTGACAACTAATATCTGTTTTAATTAATGGTGCTGAACTGAGAAGTATAGGATCGGACAGACAGGTGTGTGTGGTGTGTGTGTGTGTGTGTCTCGGTGGACGTATTTAAGGATTCTTCACTTTTATTCAAGTATGAAAATTGGGTGCTTTTTCCACCACTGACCCTCGTTCAATCATATCCTCTCTCTCTGGCTACGTTTACATATGCAGCCCTATACTGATCTTTTGCCCAATTATTGCCAAAAGTGCTGAAAAAAATATCAGAATTGGGCTGCCTGTGCAAACACAGCCATAGAGGCTCAAAGACAGCTTTCCCAGGTAGGCTGCTTATCAATACAACCTTAGCCCCTGTATTCAATCCGTAGCGCCGAAGATCTGTATTGTAGAACCGGTGAAATTGCCGTTACATTTAAATCATGCTATAACACTGATCTCCCACGCTACTGATTGAAACAGTCAGACTCATTTCCACACTGCAGTTCCTTCACTTATTCCACCATGTCAGCATCAATTTTAACTCAGCTATCACCTGCCAGTTCTGTCAAATCACTGGACTGTTCTTAGTGATGGGGATATGAAACGTCCTCAGCCATATGGCTGAAATCAATTTACCATGTGCCACACATCAAACATCAGAGGTTTATCATTGGCTCAGATTTGAAAATTCACTTTTGGTATACACTGTGTAGGGAGGGCAGCAGTTATACAGTTAACCAGAAGACCCCACAAGAATAGCAAACTAACAAAAATTTGACCAACTGGGGACATTTTGTTTGTCCCCACAAGGTCATACAGTGAAAGTGACTCATCTCCAATATCTTCTGATTGTGGTGCTGCTACACCTGTGCCAGCTTCGCGTGAGATCCTGAACAGCTGTCCTGCCTTTAAAGGCCAAGGAAAGCAGCCCAAATATCTACACAGCAGGAGGTCTACCCAGCAGGCAAAACTGGTTGCAATGACATCATTATAACCAGAACCTGGGTCAAAAAGTGGGTAACCCAGCTGGTATATAAATATCTTAAAAAGTTGGCACATCATAGAATATATATAGGATCTCTGTGGGGTATACAGCATATCAAAAGTGGACCCAATGTAGGCCAAGGAGTATCTGGTCTAGCAAACACCCTTATTACACCACCTCCATTTTCATCTGGTTAGCCTCTATGGTAGCCAGAATCCCCAAAATGTATCAGAGAGGAAGTCTAGTAGTAATTTGACAGACAGAGGTAATTAGGGGCATACTGAGGACCCCTGGAGAACTCAAGAATCTGGTCTCTTGTCGAAGCATAACTGTCATAATTCAAAAGCCTCAGTGAAAGTTCAAATGTATTTACTTACTTATGAAGGCCACTAGCTCCCCAGGGACTCGACGACTCCTCTCCATCAGAGTCTGTTCTGACCAGTCTTATCAATCTCATTCCACCCCATGCCAGATCTTTTGGTGTCTGCTTTAAGCTCCTGCCTCCAGGTGTTTCGTGGGCTTAAGGTGTTTCCGATTACCTTAAAGGGTTCCAGGATAGAGCTTGCTTGGTGATGTTGGAGGGGGGTTTTCAAAGGGTGTGGCCAATCCCTCTCAATCTGTTCCTTCAGATTTCCTCCTCAAATTCACCTCCTTGAAAAACAAATAAGTTGTTCATCTATTTGTTTACTTGGAGTGAATGGAGTGTGTGTGGGGTGGGGTGGGGGGCTTCTTCCTGCATTAAATAACAATTATTAGTAGTATTATTTAAAACAAATTCAGTGGCAGCCATGGCTAAATGCATATAAGGGAAACACTGAAGCTATTTAGTGAATAAACATGACTGAACAAAATTATAATAGGAAGTTAAAACAAAAACAATGACAGCAATGTACAACCATCCATCTGAGTGGCTCTTCTCATCATGAGTCAAGTTTAAAATATGAAAATATAGAATGAAATGAGAGCGTCTATTAATGTAGAAGATTGGATGACGTTAGTCATGGATAGGTTTGAATTATTAATCTTCTGAACTATTCTAACCAACCCGCTCCTCATTCAGCTACGTCTCAATTATCAAGTGTTATTCTGTAAATGTGAGAGTCTTGCGTAACACATGACTGCCCTCTGTGTAGTAGTGATATTCAGAAAACTCTTGAAATCTCATTCTGTTTGGCTGAAGATCTATTCAATGTTTTATTGACTTCATAGCTAGCACTTTTTCTTTTGATGGTCAGTTTAACTGACCCAGAGTGTTACAGCTGAATTGCTTGCCACAGGGATCACTCATTCACATCACCACCAGTAATGGCTCATTTTAAACAGCGGCCACCATGCACGAAACAACACTAAACAAGGCAACAGTAAGCATGTCGTCCCCCACAATTTTGTAAATGGCGGATCTCTATGGCAAGACGCATCATTCACCCAAGTGGGTTAGCTAGACTGATACAGTATCCCTGAGCATGTGCCAAATTGAGTCAAACAGACAAAGAAATATAAACATGCCCGTTATAGCGCCACCGTGTGGCCAATATGAATGTTCTTGCATATGTTGAGTCTTGACAGTGGTTGCAACCACTGTACAAAGTTTGTTACAATACGAATATCCTTGACTGATTTATATGCCAGACCACACTCACGTGAATATTTATTGGTTAATGTTGTTTAAAGGTACTAGTACTAGGTATATTGTGTTTTTCTTGTTTTTTAAATTTACAGATAGTCAGACATCATTTACAAACGAAGCACATATTTAGTGAGTCCGCCAGATCAGAGGCAGTAGGGACGACCAGGCATGTTCTCTTGATAAGTGTGAGAATTAGACCATTTTCCTGTCCTGCTAAGCATTCAAAACGTAATAAGTACTTTTAGCATCAGGGAAAATGTATGGAGTAAAAAGTACATTACTTTATGAATGTAGTGAAGTAAAAATTGTCAAAAATATAAATAGTAATGTAAAGTACAGATACCCCAAAAAACTACTTAAGAAGTACTATCAACTATTTTTACTTAAGTACTTTACACCACCGCTTATCACCACGACCCGTTCCTTGGAGTAACATGCACCCTGAAACCCTGTGTACCATCTGGCAATCATAATGTATTTGAAAAACACTGTTTACATCAACCTTTGTTGCAATAAAGAACATTTGAAAAAGAAAAATCCACCCCTGGCGAACGGATAAAAATGATTTTGATCTTTATAAAATGTCTCCTACATCTGCCGTTTCCATTACACATGTTGCAATGATTTTTTGCGACATTGCTTTTGTAGAATACACCTGGGTCAATGGAAACCTGCCTATTGATTTCCAGAGGAAAGGCCGACCCAGTAAGACACTCAGTCCTGTGTGGTGAACAGAGCGACTGGGGAGTTATAAGTATCTGGGAACCATCAAGGGCAGCACATTCTCTTTTAATGGTTATTTGTGGCTTGCAACGCTAGGGTTGTGGGTTCGATTCCCACGGGGGCCCAGTACGAATGAAAATGTATGCACTCACTACTCTAAGTCACTCTGGATAAGAGCGTATGCTAAATGACTAAAATGTAAAGGGCTCAAAACAACAATAGAAAATGCCAACAACGAATCTACCCACTGCGCAGACTGAGACAACTGAATGTCAATACCCAGATACTCTCCAATTACTACACCTGTCATATAGAGAGTATTCTGATTTTCTATGGTGGGCTGTCAAGAGCCAAGGAGGACTGTAAACATGGGATCCAAGCTCTGCGGGGCTTCAGGACCTCTATGATATGGACAAGGCAAAAATGTCTAAAAAAGTGGTTTTGCTTTGTCGTTATAGGGTATTGTGTGTAGATTGATGAGGGAGAAAACCAGTGTATCTTGTATCTTACTGTATTTTTTGTGTATTTGTATGCTGACTTCACAAAATGAATTGCCATGTAAATGGACGATAAAGTATATTGTATTGTATCGTGAGAGTAGCCTACAAGCTAGGGCAAGTAACTGAAAAAAGTGCAAAATACGGAATGAACAGTCTAAGACCCTTATCGGTAAAGACAGGAGAAATAA